>NC_141687.1:81866179-82391578 GCF_964263255.1 Lissotriton vulgaris | reverse complement strand
GCCCTCGCATCTGAACCCTCCGAACCTTCGGGTATCCCAAAAAGTCTCAGGTTCTGCCGTCTCTGTCTATTTTCAAGGTCTTCAACGTTGTTATGTAGGGCCCCTATATCTTTGTTGTGCTGGCCTGTAGAAGCCGTAGTAGTCGCCAAACTTTCCTCTACTTCGACAACCCTTTGTTGTAGCTCTTCTATATCCTTTGTTACCTTGTCGAGTGTATTTGTTACTTCATGCAAACTGCTATGTATTTTACTGTTATCCTCTCTTAACTGTAAAAAGTGTTCTTGAACCTCTTGACGGTGTACCATTAAAGTTTTTAAAATTATATCCAAGGTCGAGTCGTTGGTAGAATCTTTGGTAGAGGCAGTGAGAGGGTTAAAGGTTGCAGTACACACATCAGAAACCACCGGTGCCATAGGTATAGCCTCACCATGAGGGGAGGCAGATAAAGAAGATTTCTCTTTCTGATGAGGGGTGTTATCAGCAGTAGAAGATATAAGGGCGGGGGGTAACAGAAGTGATAGCAATTGAGGGAGCCGCCATTGGGTCTAATTCAGGATCAGATAGCCCCCCATTATTCAATATTATATTCTGAGGGTTTTGAAAGTTTTGAGAATTTTTAGAGTGATCCCCTGTTAAGTTCAGCGGCAGATTCTTTACACTCTTTTTGACTAGCATCCACTTACGCAGCGGACTCTGGTCTTTGATTTGTTTCCCTCCGGTGAGGGTTGGTATTAATGTTGTGAGTAAAATTGAAGGATTCATGTTTTTCCCACCTTTCTTTGCTTTGCTTTTTGCCTTCCCCCTTTTTCTTGGGCCCGAGGATTTACTCCCCTTTGTTTGTAGAGCGTTATATTCTGTATCCTCCTCTGCATCGTCTGCATCTCCTCCCTCCACATATTCCTCATATTCGTCGTTGGAATTGTTCTCTTGTAGAATCTCAGGTAACTCACTACAGCTATCTATTCTCTCGTCGACTATAGCCATATCATGTACCTGTAAAGCTTGAGGAGGGGATAGCGTAGCTGTGGGGAATGCTACATTACTGAGAGACTTGGCAGTGTCTATTGTAGGAAGTCCCTCTAAGTTAAGTTCATCAGTCAGCACCAGATTCACAACCGTAGAATCCGTAGAATCTTCCACAAGCGGCTCATTTAACTTCTCATTTAACTTCTCCTTACACACATTAGCTGCGTTAGCTGCATTGCTCACCAGAGAGTGATTAATATCCAGCTCCCCCCTGCCTTTACAGAGACGTCGATATTGCTGGCCACCTGTACACCCGCCTTGTTAATGGTTTTATTAATACTAGAACCATTAGGTCTATCATCAGGCAAATCTTCGTCAGCATCTTTATCTTTATCTTTATCTTTGTTTTTAGAGATTAACACAATGGATTTATCTTTTAGCATATTTGGGGGAGGGTGAATTGCCTGTTGCTTACTGACTTGCTTCTCCGTAATGCCAGTTTTCTCCAAGACATTCAAGTTGGAGCGCGGTATCCTTGCTACCACTGCTGGAGAGATTGGTTTGAATATCGGTGCACCCCCTTCTTCGGCTCCCGCCCCGACACCTTCCTTCAGAGGAGTACCTCTGGTCGTTCTGTTCTGTCTCGGCACGTTCTTAGGCGCCATCGCGCTGCAGCTCTTCCTTCTTTCTTCGCGCCAGTGTTCCCTCTCGTGCTCTTAGCGTATTTGCCGGAGCCGGAGCCAAAAGCCCAAAGTTAAAAGCCTAAACAGACCAGCTTCCGCCGTACACACCAGACAAACGGCGCTACCGGCTAACAACCAATTCGCTTTGGATACTGCTGCCGTCTTCTTTCCTCCAATCCTCTGTGTCAGCCTCGGACCTCGAGCCTCAAACCGGTTCCTAGCTACAGCACAGCCTCCACACTGCAGATGCGTTCCTGCTTGAAAATCTTGAAAATCACCACAGCGGTAATGAGGCAACCACTGCTGTGACTTGTGGCACCTTTGTGTATCTTTGTGTAGCTTTGTGGCACCTTGAGAGATTTCTCCGTAAAAAAAAAGGGAGGCAGTGAATCCCGGTCCATCGCCGTCCGTGCTTTTTTAAAGACCAAACAAACGTTTCACGGCTTCGCTTCCCTTCCCTGCCAGCGCTTTTCCTGCCGTCGTTACCGGCTCCTAACCAGCTCACCGTAGCTACCTCCTTCCCGCTTTCCTGCAATCTCACTTTTTCCAAGCCTCGAGTCCCAAGCCAGCTCCGGCTCTAACAGAGCACAACCTCCGTCACGGACACCTCAGGTACGTTCCACTCGAAATCTCAAAAACACAGCGGCAACTGTAGCAGGTTAACTTTGTAACTGTAGCGCCCTTGTAGTACTTCGTGGCACCTTCTCCGCAAATGCTTCTCAGCAAAAATCCATCAGGTTGTAGTTACTATTATTGCGGTTACATTCTCGGCATTCGATCGCCAGTAACCTCTAGGTTCGGGAGTTCCTGCGGGAGCGTCCTCTCCGTGGCGTCTTCAATCCGCCATCTTACTTTCGACCACCATATTATCATCATATTCATTATCATTATCATAGATTGCACCATCATGTGTCTCAGAGCCAGAAATATTAAGAGCACTGGTGCTCGTCAGCTGATCGTCTCCAATCCCACCATCATAATCTCTCCAAGAGATCAAAGGCCTCCGCTGAGAGAGCCCGGCCGCTGTCTCAAATTCCGCTCTGGGTCCGCACTGATATGAATCAGACTCCCCAAAAGCCGCACTTTGCTTCGCATACAGGACATAAGAAACACTAGAACCCGACCCATAGGTGGGGTCCGCCACCAACTTCTTACCGCTCTTGTATGAAGTCGCTGCTAACTTACCCAAAGCATGTTCCTTTGAAGGACCTGAAGCCTCAGCCGCCGATACATCTGAATGTTCTATCCAAACCCATTGTCTATTCTGCTTCACATTCCGCAAAAGTTCCCGGAACCATCATTTCCGCATTAAAAACCATGTGTTTATAACCCAACGCAGCTTTTGACCCTGGGGGGCCTCTAGGCTTTGGCATCTATGAATATTCAAAACTAACCATGCCCCCTGTATCCTCCCCTTCATCCTCCTGGCACTCCTCAGCATTGGGTTGTGGTAAAATGTCTGCGTCCTCCAAGTGTCCCTCCTCATCCCCTTCACTATCCTCAGGATAATCCATCAAAGTAGCACCACGTCTGTCCTCCATGACAGGGGGGGCAATATCAATCTTTAAGGCAGTGCTCTAAACATTCACTCCAGTCTGGGAAAAATTATTTGCCAATAGCACTCCCCTGTGTTTGTTTAAATCTTCTGCTGCAGCTACAAAATGAGCATTCCCCAGCTGGTTAGAAACTGCCAGACTCCCCATTCTAAGCGCAGGAGCCGGTACACTGCTGGAGCCCCCAGAGCCTCTCTTATTGCCCCTGTGAGCAGCCCTCCCAGCGCGCTGTGAATGAAAACCACCTACATGTCCCTGAATAGCTGCAGGCAGAGACGCAGCTCGAGGCCTCGCTCTCTTCGCGCGAGTGCTCCTCCCTGCTGGGCACCCCTGACGCAACATAGCAGGCTTGTTGGTGGCAGTAGTATCCTGCATTGTAAAGCGGTTCGCGGCTGGCATGCAAGCCGCTACCGCATGACTCACCCCCACAGCCGCTGAGCGTCGCGGGCGTTTCGATCCCGTGTCCAGTTCTGACGCTGCTCCCGGCCTCAACAGGTCGCCGCACCCCGCCTCCAGTATAGCGCACACCGCGTCCTTGACGACGCTGTCACCCTCCATGATTAAAAACGTGCTCTCGTCGAATTGGAAAAAACGTGTCCTCACGCAGTTCCAATGCGCGCTCCTCCTACAAACTAGCCGACGTCACCTCCAAACCACCTACAATGACGACATCCCCGTCCTCCTCCCCTCCCTATATGCTAAATCGTTAGTCCCGCCCCTTATCCCTCCCTTAGCCAATCACGCTAGGTGGATTGCTCTCACCGCACGAATCCTCCCAGGGGGACACCGGCTCGCGCCAAGGTCCCCCTAGGTCCCATTGATGCTAGCTAAGGGTAGCATTAGTTACCAGGAATGTTCAGTGCAAGCTTGGGGTAGCCATTAGATGTCAGGTATGTTCAATGGAAGCTAGGGGTCGCCATTACACGCCAGGGATGCTCAATGCAAGATAGGGTAGCCATTGGACGCCAGGGATGTTCATTGCCAGCTAGGGGTAGCCATTAGATGCCAGGGATGTTCATTGCCAGCTAGGGGGGGCCATTAGATGCCAGGGGTGTTCAATGGAAGCTAGGGGTCGCCATTAGACACCGGGGATGTTCATTGCCAGCTAGGGGTAGCCATTAGATGCCAGGGGTGTTCACTGCAAGCGAGGGGTCGCCATTAGACACCAGGGGTGTTCAATGCAAGCTAGGGGTAGCCATTAGACACCGGGGATGTTCATTGCCAGCTAGGGGTAGCCATTAGATGCCAGGGGTGTTCACTGCAAGCGAGGGGTCGCCATTAGACGCCAGGGATGTTCAATGCAAGCTAGGGGTAGTCATTAGATGTCAGGTATGTTCAATGCAAGCTAGGGGTAGCATTAGACGCCAGGGATGCTCAATGCAAGACAGGGTAGCCATTAGACGCCAGGGATGTTCAATGCAAGCTAGGGGTAGCCATTAGACACCGGGGATGTTCATTGCCAGCTAGGGGTAGCCATTAGATGCCAGGGGTGTTCAATGCAAGCGAGGGGTCGCCATTAGATGCCAGGGGTGTTCAATGCAAGCTAGGGGTAGCCATTAGATGCCAGGGATGTTCAATGCAAGCTAGGGATAGCCATTAGATGCCAGGGATGTTCATTGACAGCTAGGGATACCCATTAGATGCCAGGGGTGTTCAATGCAAGCTAGGGGTAGCCATTAGACACCAGGAGTGTTCAATGCAAGCTAGGGGTAGTCATTAGATGTCAGGTATGTTCAATGCAAGCTAGGGGTAGCCATTAGACGCCAGGGATGCTCACTGCAAGACAGGGTAGCCATTAGACGCCAGGGATGTTCAATGAAAGCTAGGGGTAGCCATTAGACACCGGGGATGTTCATTGCCAGCTAGGGGTAGCCATTAGATGCCAGGGGGGTTCAATGCAAGCGAGGGGTCGCCATTAGATGCCAGGGGTGTTCAATGCAAGCTAGGGGTAGCCATTAGATGCCAGGGATGTTCAATGCAAGCTAGGGGTAGCCATTAGATGCCAGGGATGTTCATTGCCAGCTAGGGATACCCATTAGATGCCAGGGGTGTTCAATGCAAGCTAGGGGTAGCCATTAGACACCAGGAGTGTTCAATGCAAGCTAGGGGTAGCCATTAGATGCCGGGGGTGTTCAATGCAAGCTAGGGGTAGCCATTAGATGCCAGGGGTGTTGAATGCAAGCTAGGGGTAGCCATTCGATGCCAGGGGTGTTCAATGCAAGCTAGGGGTAGCCAGTAGATGCCAGGGGTGTTCAATGCAAGCTAGGAGTAGCCATTAGACGCCAGGGATATTCATTGCCAGCTAGGGGTAGCCATTAGATGCCAGGGGTGTTCAATGCAAGCTAGGAGTAGCCATTAGACGCCAGGGATGTTCATTGCCAGCTAGGGGTAGCCATTAGATGCCAGGGGTGTACAATGCAAGCTAGGGGTAGCCATTAGACGCCAGGAGTGTTCAATGCAAGCTAGGGGTAGCCATTAGACGCCATGGATGTTCATTGCCAGCTAGGGGTAGCCATTCGATGCCAGGGGTGTTCAATGCAAGCTAGGAGTAGCCATTAGATGCCAGGGGTGTTCAATGCAAGTGAGGGGTCGCAATTAGACGCCAGATGTGTTCAATGGAAGCTAGGGGTAGCCATTAGATGCCAGGGGTGTGTTCAATGCAAGCTAGGGGTAGCCATTAGACGCCAGGGATGTTCAATGCAAGCTAGGGGTAGCCATTAGACACCAGGGATGTTCAAGGCAAGCTAGGGGTAGCCATTAGACGCCAGGAGTGTTCAATGCAAGCTAGGAGTAGCCATTAGACGCCAGGGATGTTCATTGACAGCTAGGGGTAGCCATTAGATGCCAGGGGTGTTCAATGCAAGCTAGGAATAGCCATTAGACGCCAGGGATGTTCATTGCCAGCTAGGGGTAGCCATTAGATGCCAGGGGTGTACAATGCAAGCTAGGGGTAGCCATTAGACGCCAGGAGTGTTCAATACAAGCTAGGGGTAGCCATTAGACGCCATGGATGTTCATTGCCAGCTAGGGGTAGCCACTCGATGCCAGGGGTGTTCAATCCAAGCTAGGAGTAGCCATTAGACGCCAGGGGTGTTCAATGCAAGCGAGGGGTTGCCATTAGACGCCAGGGGTGTTTAATGCAAGCTAGGGGTAGCCATTAGATGCCAGGGGTGTGTTCAATGCAAGCTAGGGCTAGCCAGTAGACGCCAGAGATGTTCATTGCAAGCTAGGGTTAGCCATTAGACGCCAGGGATGTTCATTGCAAGCTAGGGGTAGCCATTAGACACCAGGGGTGTTCAATGCAAGCTAGGGGTAGCCATTAGACACCGGGGATGTTCAAGGCAAGCTAGGGGTAGCCATTACACGCCAGGAGTGTTCAATGCAAGTTAGGGGTAGCCATTAGACGCCAGGGATGTTCATTGCAAGCTAGGGGTAGCCATTAGATGCCAGGGGTGGTTTCAATGCAAGCTAGGGGTAGCTATTAGATGCCAGGTATATTGAATGCAAGCTTGGGGTAGCTATTCGATGCCAGGCATGTTCAATGCAAGCTAGGGTTAGCCATTATATGCCAGGGATGTCCACCACAGGCTGGTATTGTGATAGGAATATCAAGACTGTCCTGGGATGACCAACAGTAAGCCAAGGAGTGTGCAATGTGCAAGAATGCACACAGAATGGCAAACATCACCCATCACTTACCGACAAGGTGGCAGATACCACTAGTGTCTTGGCAGTACTTCTCCTAAACATGGTGTTACAGCAAACAGATGAATGAGGGAATGCTGACAATGCAAGCATTCTACCCCAGTCAAAAGATCTGGGTTAAATCCATCGTTCTTTTGCCCACTACGCCACCCCAGTTTGGACCCAGCCATATGCAAATCAGTCTTGACCCTGTGCCCCATGGAAACAGTCCAGACCGAACTGCCAGGCCAGGTACTCCCTGGACTGGAAACAAGCATCCTGGGACCGGCTTCATGGAATGTCACCCTTCTTCAGCCAGGCTAGCTTGAATCCAGTGGCACAGTTGAGCAAGGGACCCACCTCTGGGCATACCCATCCCACTTAGGGCGAAAAGTGTAACAGCAAACACATTATGGACGGAAAGCTGACAATGCAAACATTCTCCGCCAGTCAAAAGATCTGAGGTAAATCCATCGTTTTTTTGCCCACTACGCCACCCTAGTTTGGACACAGCCATATGCAAATCAGTCTTGACCCTATGCCCCATGGGAACAGTCCAGACCGAACTGCCAGGCCAGGTCCTACCTGGACTGGAAACAAGCATCCTGGGACCAGTTTCAGGTTATGCCACCCTTCTTCAGCTAGGCTAGCTTGAATCCAGTGGCACAGTGGGCAAGGGACCCACGTCTGGGCATACCCATCCAACTTAGTGCGAAAAGTGTTACAGCAAACAGATGATGGACGGAATGCTGACAATGCAAACATTCTCCCCCAGTCAAAAGATCTGGGTTAAATCCATCATTGTTTTGCCCACTACGCAAATCCAGTTTGGACCCAGCCATATGCAAATCAGTCTTGACCCTGTGCCCCATGGGAACCGTCCAGACTGAACTGCCAGGCCAGGTCCTCCCTGGACAACAAACAAGCATCCTAGGACCGGTTTCGGGGTTTCACCCCTCTTCATCCAGGATAGCTTGAATCCAGTGGCACAGTGAGCCCAGACGTGGGTCCCTTGCTCACTGTGCAAGAACTGGAGAATTCTGACCTCCGTCTCAATCAAGTGGCCAAAACCAAGTTTTGGCAACAAAAGAACACGTAACCTCAGAGACATGTTGGTACATACAAGACCCGCCCGAAGAGGTACCAAGATGAGAGACCCCAACTGGGAACCATCCCCGAGTCATGGGACACTACCCTTGTGGCTCATGCTCTGAATGCAACTTAACAAAAGCAACAAAAAACATTCAACTTCTACCTGATTTCGAGTGGACCATAAAAAGCCACACAAATTGCAATATAACACACGTGATCTACATGATCACATATCCGTGCAAGATGCGGTACATAGGCATGACGTGCCGTAGAATAAAACAAAGGATATGCAAACACACGAGCAACGTAAAATGTAGAAGGAGTACGACCAAAATGAACAACCACTACATAGAAACAAAACATACGGTGGATGACTTACAGTGAATAATACTAGAAACCCTCACAACAAAAAGTCCTCATGCAGAAAGAATTATTTTTGAAAAAGAACAGAGATGGGTACACAGACTGAAAACCGACACACTGGGATTAAACGATAATATCCAATGGCTGAGCCTTAACTACTGAATGATGAATGGACTATAGTCCCAACTAAGCATGGGCGAATTTTGCGAATCTGGCGTTCGCGAATTTAGCAAATTTGCGAACTCGCAATCCGCAAAATCCGTGAATTCCCGCGAATTTTTTTTTTTTTTGTGTTCGCAAGTGTTTTTGCCAGTTCGCGAGGATGTGGTACTAGTTCGCAATTGCGAACTTACTTGTCGGCTCGCAACGGTCGCGACTATGTTGTTTCTACGTCTGGTTCATCATCACAGCCTCCCAGCACCCTCTATTTCACCACTGCCACCCTCTCTTTGACCCATGCCACCCTCTGTTACATCAATGCCACCCTCTGGTTCATCATCACTGTAGAAGATGGGGGGGAAAAGCAGGCACACCTGCCCTGCTTCAACTGACATGAATTAATTTGGGGTTAGTTTATTAACAACACCTGCCCTGCCCCAACTGACAATAATGAATTAGGGGCTAATTAATGTGTCACTGAATTTGAAGTTCCAGCCTGGCACCTGCTTGTCTGCTCCCTTAGCTGTAAATCTTGACCTTTGTGGCATACAGTTAAGGTCAGAGCAGGGTCACACAATAGTTGCAAGCAGGCAACCGAATTCTGGAGGGCCCCCTCAGGAAGCACAACAGGGAATCGTTACAAATCATGAGATTGACCTTTTGCACCTGCTCATTTGTTTTGCTTTTGCAAAAATCGTTTTTCGTAATTTCGCGCTATTTGCGAGGCTCGGCGTCGTGCGAAACCGACCGCGGAAGCCGCCAATTCGTGCGAATGAGCTTTATATTTTTTTTGCGGCGTGTTATTTCGCGAGTTTTTTTGCAGTATTCGCGAGCCGCTTGCAGCGCAACACGCGAATTTACCCCAAGGTCGAGTATGGGCGCGGCCATTTTGTTTGCGTGACGTATTTCCGTTTCCGGCCGCTATGTATAATCTCGCGAAGTAATCGCATTGCGAGTACAAGTTCGCACGAGATCGCGAGGAAAATCGCGTGCGAACTTACTTTCGCGCTCGTGAACGGGCGGCCATCTTGTTTTTCATTCATTTCCTGTGTCTGGGCATGGTGTTTATCCTCTTGCTATCTTTGCCATCCTTTGCTTGTTTTCAGTTTTTTTTCTAACGATTTTGCTTCTTATCTATCCCTCTCTTTTCCTAGCTGTATATTTTTGTCTTTTCTGCTATTTTTGTTTACTTTTAAACTACTTTTTTAAACTCTTTTCTTTTCTTCTTCCCTATCCTATTCTTTCTTAATTTTCTACTTCCTACCTTACCTGCCCAGACCATGGTGAAGCCAGGCGCCGTGAAGCTGCCCAGGCACTTGAGGGCCGCAGCGGAGGCGGGGAGGAGGAGTCCTGGACCCCGTGCCAGGACAGCATGCGGGCGATTGAGGGGGGAGCAGGTGACGCGACGGGAGATCTTCAGCCCGGAGGAAGTGGGCGCGCTGGTCTACTTCGTCCAACGCCGCCTGCCCAGGACCATCGCGGGAGGCGGCAGGATCGCGGCCGGCAGCTACAACATCCGGGAGCGCCGGAAGCGGTGGCAGAAGGTGTGCTGGGCCATGTCCCAACTCTCCGGGGTCCAGCGCACCTACAGCCAGGCCACCCACCGCTGGACGGACCTCCTGGACCGGGAGCGCGACCTGCTGGACCAGCTCGGCTTGGAGATCCCCGGGCTTGGTGAGTAGTAGTAGCTATTTCATCACTCACTACTATGTTTTCTCCTGCTCTGTGTTGTTGTATTGCAAATATTTGTTTTTTACATGGAGCAAGCCAATAATGCTGCTGACGATTACATTGTAGTTAAATTATATTTCAAAATCTTCTGTGCATTTCAGGTGCACTGCTCTCCTTCTCAGTGGCATTGCTACTATGCTTATTTGTTTTCTATTTTGTGGTCTCATTGGCCTGAGTAACTATTATGTATGAGTGTACTTTACAGAACTGCGTAATGCTAGACACTAGGGGGCAGATTACATTTACAAGCCCCTTGCGCCACGTTTACGTTGCCTTGCGTGACGCAACAGCGGCGTAAACGTGGCGCATCCCTGCGAGTCATTTACAGCGTGACGCATCTAGGGAGATGCGTCACGTTATAAAGCCATGGGCCTGCGCCACAATGGGTGCGTTCCTAGTACGCAGGGTGGGCGGTCCGGCGGCTGTGCGCCTCGCAAAAGTGCCTGCGTGAAATCTACAAGATTTAACGCAGGCACTTCTGCGACGCTGCTACGTCAATTCAATTCCTTATGCCTGCTTGAAGCAGGCGTAAGGACTGACACAGCATGTTAAGTATTGGGTGGCCCTGAGCATTACTGGAGTTGCATTGCGTTGGCGACGTGACTCCAGCGATGCGCCGCTCTTACGTGATGAGATGCGTCATGCAAGTGCCTACCCTTGCGCCAGGGCGCGCCGCATTGTAAATGAGGCGCATCTGCCGTGTCGCAAGGGTAGTTTTGCGTGACACATTTGATCTGGCGCATCTCTGGAGATGCGCCAGAACGCGTAAGTAAGTATGCCCCTAAGGGGCAGAATTGCAATTACCGTCGCATCCCTGCAAAGTAGCAGGGATGCGCCAGTAATTGTGAGGCTCGCTACCACCACCAAACATGGTGCGCCGTATTTGCAATGCGGCGCACCATGGGCCCAAAACGTCACCGAAGCTTTACTGCTGGAGTTGCGTCGCAACGATGGCGCAGCTCCAGCAATGCTCTGGGGTACCCTATCTCCCCAATGCTGGGTCAAGCCGTACGTCTGCTTCAAGCAGGTGCAGGGTTTGTGTGACGCATCATTGTCCTAAAGGTGACTGATTGAAATTTTGTAGATTTCCCTCAGCCACTTTTAGGATGTGTTCCAGCGCAGGAATGCCCTCCCTTGCGCCGGAACGCCCCCTGATGGCGCAGGGCTTTATAACGGGATGCATCTCCCAAATGCGTCACGTTGTTATAATATTATACGCCGCACCATGGCGCCTCTTTTGTTTAGCTGCTGCGTCACAAAAGTCACGCAAGAACGGAGCAAAAGAGCCGCAAGGGGCTTAAATCTGCCCCTTCCTTTGTACCCCTGACAATAAGAAAAATAGTGGCGGTGGATTGATAGTTTGACTATTTAAATGACTGGTTATGTAGCAGGCAACTGTTAGTGGTGTCACTGATCTGACTGAAATCACAATGGAGTTTGTCTGTCACTTTGCGTCTTGCCTGCGGACTGCTGCCTGCCAGTCCTAGGTGAACCTTTCAGTACTTTGTTTAGTGAGTTACGTGACTTTCGAAGTTGCAGGTCCGCAAATCAATGAAAACTAACCCTAATCAATATAATTTCGCGGAAATATTTTGTTATTGTTGTTTTGAAATGTTTGATTTGGTTGACATTGACAAGCAACAATCATCCATGTTTTCTGTTCTTTCTTTCATGTTGTACGTCAGCTCCCCCCAGGGGCGAGGGGACACAGGAGCAGCAGGCGGCGGCGGATGCTGTTGAACAGGGCCAGGATCGGGCAGGCGAGGGCTCCTTTGCTGGCCCCAGTAAGTTTTCATTTTAGACTAGTACCTATTTTTCCTAGCGTTCCTCATTTGATTTTTTCAAAATCGTCTTTGATCTTCTTGTAGACTGTATCTAAATTCTTATCCTGCCTCTACTATGACTCCCTGTGGTATTACTAGATTATTCTTATTAGTCTGTCTGTGTAGCTAACTAAGATTGCACGGTTGGCGAAACTCCCATTCTAGTCAGCAATAGCTCTATCAACTTAGTGCAGTCCTCTGGGATTGTCCATAATGTCTTTTGAAGTGTTCTATCTGCTTTGGAAATTCCCAACTATAAAATGTGAATGACCACCAAGAAAGAATAAGATACTACCTTTTGGTTTGGATAGGAGGACAATCCATACCACTACTGTTGCGGGGACAATTCTTCTGCAGAAACAGAACTATGGACAATAAATAGTGCATTGCTTATCAATTATAATAGGCGCTGTTAGAGTTTCCACATACCTCTGTGATAACAGACTTTGAACCCCCAATGTCCTTACTGACTGACTACATAGTGTGGCACAGTCATTTACCTCCCGAATTCATCGATGATTGATCCCCAATGATGATTATCCAACTTAGCTCAAGAGTACGGAGTCAGAGTCAAGAAGTGTCAGAGGCACGGACTCATGCTTGCAAAAATTGCAAAACCTTTCGCTCAGTCACTCTAGTCTGGACCAAAAAACACAGAGTCTATTTAAGTTTAAAAGCTTTATTAAAAGTAAACACATTTATTAAAATGAAGTCATAATAAAAAAACTAAACGATTAACTAAGAATGGAAAAGTGGTTAGTGCTGACGATTAATTGAAGACATTTCTTGTGGTCGAGCCGAGCTCTCACCTGGTTTCAACTTGATCTTGTTGTTAGAAGTCCATCTTCTGTCTGTGTGGAGAAAAATGGTGCATGTTAAAAAGCCAGCCTTCATCAGTTGTGCCAAAAAGTGCAGCAAGACAACACCCTTCCCTGGAAAAAGGGACATTTTTTTTTACTTTAGAGTAGACAGTCACAAATTACATTGTTTTCACATGTCTTCATTCCTAGACCAAATACTAGTGAGTGGTTTATTCTAACATTCTTAAATGTACTTTGTAGGTGGAACATCTGGTGGCGGGGCCAACGCGGAGGTGGTGGTGCTCGACACGGAGGCGGAGGGCAATTCTTCAGGGGAGGAGGCGGCGGCTCCAGTGCCGGCTGTGAGAGTTGAGACGGTGGTGGTGGCGGGCAGAGGTAAGCTCTTATATATTCCTTACTTATTGAGATTGAAGACGTGGCTGGGAAGGAAAGAATATGAGATGCATGGCTGGGTGAATGATGAAGCAATGATTGGTGGAAGGACAACAGCCTGGGTGGGTGACACAGAAACTGTATGTGTCCATATACCTGGATCATGCTACTATCTGACTCTGAGATAGCATATGTGTATCTAGAGCAGGGGTACTCATAGTACGGCCCGCGGGCCGGTGGTGGCCCGGCAAGCCTTCCTTGGCGGTGCGCAGACCTTGCAGACAATCACTGCTCCCCCGGCCCCCACAGAGCAGAGTGGAGATGCAGGGCCACAAAGAGGTGAAATAGAACAAAGCCTCTGCTCTGTGGGGCCGGGCAAGCAGTGATTGTCAGGGTGGAGATGCAGGGCGCTACAACAAACAAAGCCTCAATAATATGTTAATGGTCTTTTAAAGACCTGTTAAGTACTTTGGTGTGGCTGTCTGTGTGTGCGCGTTGAGGAAGCTGTCTCAGCCCGGGCTGAAGGCTGACACAGACAGACACACACACAGTCAGATGACAGAGGGGGAGGGAGAGGGAGGGCAGGAGGGAGAGAGAGATGGAGAGGGAGGGCAGGAGGGAGAGCAGGAGGGAGAGAGATGTATGTAAATGCTGGGTCTGGTGGCTCAGTGGATGAAGGCATCTGCTGCAGGGACCTGTGTGCAACCTCATGGTCACAAGTTTTCGTTTTGCTTTAGCCCCGCCCCCTCTGACTCCGCCCCCACCAGTGCGGCCCTCGGCCACAAACTACACTGTAAATTTAGCCCCTGAGAGAAAGTTTGTGAGTACCCATGATCTAGAGAGAGTAGACGGTCAGTGGATGAACTAAGTGTAACTTTGAAGAGCATGTAACACTGCACCCGCACGTCTGTTCCAGTGTAGGAAAGGCAAGGAAAAGAAGTTGTAATTTTGTCCAAATACTACCATCAATAGTAGCAGTAGTTTGTATTGCAAGCACAGCATAGATCCGGTTATTACGGTGGCCACTCCCTACCTCTCTTAACAAGTTTAGTTTTACTCAGTCATTCATGTGTGGATGTATCACTGGTCACTCAATAAAAAGCAAATCACCTAAAGTCATCCCATATGTAAGCAAAAACATCCCATGTGAAGTGATAGATAATCAGATTATTTATCTTCTTCATTTTCCATTTCTAGTACTCATTTGCACTGTAGGGTGAAAGTTAAATTAATTAAGCAGTAGCCCTTGTAACAGAGTATTCTCAGTGCCACCCGTAATAGAAAAGTAAGAGCTTCACCACTTGCATGTACTGGACCGGTACAGTAACGCAAGTCTAGGTCACTCATCATGGCGTGCGTCTCTTTTTCTCGGGTGCAAGTTCACTGCGCTGGCATTATGCCGGCTTGCAGAAGATAACGTACCAATTTTCCTAAACAAGAGACAAGAAGAAGAATAAGACTGGTGTACTTTCATAGTCGATTCCAATGGAAGTCCATAGTGCTCGTAGAATTTGTTCCTTAAACTCCCACTAATGTTAGAGCAAGGATGAAGAAGTGGGAGGTTAGATAGATACTGGCCTCAATAGTTATGTAATGCGCTTGCAAGTTGCTAGTTGTACTGCAACACAAATTTCTGCTGAATGATTGAGTTAATCTTAAAGAGCATTGGTTACGGACTATGTCTTTCTTTCTTCATATAGATGCTCCTTCCAAACCAACAAGGAGGAAGGAGCTGGCTAGAGCGGCCCGGCAACGGAGGATCGATGCCACTGTTGCAGAATATCGGCGGCTGGTGGCCCTGGAGGACGACGAAAGTGCGCAGTCGACCACGACAACAACGTCGGCTGCATCGGCCTCCGTGCCCCCACGGGCTGCCACCCAGCACAGTGCTCCAGCCAGACTGAGCCGGGCTGCCAAAGCCAAACGCCGACGCCGAGCAGCAAGGACAACAGCTGCCTCTCACAGCCATTGCAACTGCAAGGCACGCCTGCGCCGCAGTACCCTGAGGGTGTCCCGCCTTCAGCAGGAGCTCCACCACTTTACAAACGTGTTGGAGGGGCTCCGCGTAGAGCACGCCTTGCTCCGCGAGGAATATGATGCCCTGGCCCAAAAAGTAAACAGCATCCACCCATAGTGTCCCTTGCCCCTTTTTTAGAGACTTTTGGGGGGTGGGAATCGGGAGTTGGGTTTGGGACTTTTAAAGGACAACCGTTGGGGTTAGGGAGGGTCTTGCGGGAGATTATTTTGTTAGGGCTATAAAAATATACTTTTTGAAACTTTATCTGACCATACCTGTTTTTACTGCTTGCCTGGTGGGTGGGGGTTTAACAGTAACTTTGTTTTCCTGAAAGTTTAGTTCCATTTTCTTCCTTTAAGTGTAAATGCCCAAACAAGAGTCCTAGGACTTTAGTAGTACTACCGTCAGTCTCTCGTCTCTCCTAATACTCCATTATACTCCCTCCCACCAAACGCTTATCTTACCTGTAATTTGTGTTTCAAAGTAGGGCTAGGCACAGGGCTGGCTCCACGGGAAATGGCGATTAAGGTTGGCAATCCTGGGCGGATGAAATTTCCTCATAGCGGTGGTACTAGTGGTGTGACACAGTGGCAGTTGCATGCCTATGAAAAAAAAGAAAATGAAATCTGGTTTGTCCTCCTGAGCAATACAACGGTACAATAGAGAATAT
This sequence comes from Lissotriton vulgaris, assembly GCF_964263255.1. Taxonomy (NCBI): domain Eukaryota; kingdom Metazoa; phylum Chordata; class Amphibia; order Caudata; family Salamandridae; genus Lissotriton; species Lissotriton vulgaris. The sequence goes on along the minus strand of NC_141687.1, from coordinate 82,375,644 downwards.
AGCAGGTGACAGTACACTAGAACAGTGCCACATTGTAGCCTAACAAATGGTAAAGTATAACTACTAATTCGGTTGAAGTTCTTTGACATTAGCCATGGGTCTTTGTCAAGCAGAGTAAGAATATATCCTCGGATTTCTTCACCAGCCTGTTGCTATCACCTTATCCTCCCCAGCAAGTGTGTGGATTTATTGCTGTAATTTAGTCACACATCAATCAAAACCACACAGCCCGGGGGAGGAGGGTTAGGGTTTGAAAAATGGATGGGTACGGGGGTTTTTGGGAAAGGTTTTGGGAGACAAGAAAAAATAGCACAGCATGGACAAACAATTGTGAACATAAACAAATCTTTGGGTACAAACCTATCCATAAATCTTTGAAAGTGCATGCACTACTGCATGCATGTCAGTGAAAAGTAAGTAGTACTTTCGACAACTGTGGAAGAAAGAATGCGACAGTACAGGGCGTGTGTGGAAATATTGATAACTATATTCAACATAAGGTCTCTGTTGCCAGATACCTGAGAGCCTTGCTGGTCACTATAAATCCATTCACAACACTCAATGGGGTTGGTCTGGAAGGTATAGTAGATAGAAAAGGAGAAATTGCTCTTTTTCTAGGTGTCCCCTCACTCACCAGGGTTGCCCCTTGGTGACATGCTTCATCATTGGGGCCATCCCAGTCCTCTACGGGCTAGGGCGTGCTGCGACTTGCGAATTACGTAGGAGCACTTACAAATGACTACGTGTGGTGCAGATGTGATAGTGGAGTGGACTAAGTGATGTGTTAAGGGATCAATTTAGAAGCAGAGAGAGATCCAAGAAATGCAGTCACAGTCATAGAAAGAAACAATGGATACTGTATCTGTATGTTGTTGTAGTTGTCCTGTTGAAATTGGTAAGTAAGTTGCATGGAGAAAAAAATTCCTCTTATTAGCGGCACTCCTCCATTGCAGCTGACGCTTCGTCCATCAATGTTGGTCACCAGAAGACACCCTGTAAAAAAGCACAGCATGGACAAACAATTGAACATAAACAAATCTTTGGGTACAAACCTATCCATCAATCTTTGAAAGTGCATGCACTACTGCATGCATGTCAGTGAAAAGTAAGTAGTACTTTCGACAACTGTGGAAGAAAGAATGCGACAGTACAGGGCGTGTGTGGAATTATTGATAACTATATTCAACATAAGGTCTCTGTTGCCAGATACCTGAGAGCCTTGCTGGTCACTATAAATCCATTCACAACACTCAATGGGGTTGGTCTGGAAGGTATAGTAGATAGAAAAGGAGAAATTGCTCTTTTTCTAGGTGTCCCCTCACTCACCAGGGTTGCCCCTTGGTGACATGCTTCATCATTGGGGCCATCCCAGTCCTCTACGGGCTGGGGCGTGCTGCGACTTGCGAATTACGTAGGAGCACTTACAAATGACTATGTGTGGTGCAGATGTGATAGTGGAGTGGACTAAGTGATGTGTTAAGGGATCAATTTAGAAGCAGAGAGAGATCCAAGAAATGCAGTCACAATCATAGAAAAAAACAATGGATACTGTATCTGTATGTTGTTGTAGTTGTCCTGTTGAATTTGGTAAGTAAGTTGCATGCAGAAAAAAATTCCTCTTATTAGCGGCACTCCTCCATTCCATCTGACGCTTCGTCCATCAATGTTGGTGACCAGAAGACACCCTGTCCACTGCCTGCCTGGCGGATGCTGAATTGCGGCTCGCTAATGTGAAGCCTGACTCCATCCTTTTTTCCCCATTGCACAGACTGAAACCCGGCCTGTAATTATTCAACGAAAAACAGGAAGTGATATAATATTACAACACCACTGATAAATAAATATAAGGTATGTAGGCTGTGGAGTGCAAAAAGTCACACTTTGATTTTCCTAGTAGACAGTACAATATTTTTGAAAGTGCGTACTCTGTCTGAGTCACCTTTTGAAGGATAAATAAGTATGGGCAAATTAATGTAGCGGATCTTTCCCCTCAAGCTAGGTGTACTGTAAACTGTGTTTTAGAACAAAATTAGATCTTCCCAGCAGTGCTCCCACCCAGACCCTTACTAAAGCCAGTCGCAAAAATGTAGAAGACCCCCAATCAAATCTCAAAAAACGAGGCCTAGCAAAAAACTGGTGACAAAACGTACTTTGAAAGTAAAAGTAGGCCCAAATACCCCCTTACCCACCGTGGATTGTATTCAAACCACTTGCAAGCAACCAAGCAAAAGTATCCATAGCCAGCATCGCTCCAAGACACGAAAACCCCCCACCCAAACACATGCAATAGAAATACTGCTAACCCTAACGAATCCTAAGTTAAGAATAGTGGCAAAGGCTTTCTTTAACTATGCCAAATCCCCCCTTTCCCACCATGGATTTTCTTCAAATGACTTGCAACCAAAATTACACATTCTCACGAGTGCTCTAAGACCCCAGAAGTTCCAGAACTCAGTAGCAAAAATGTAGAAAACCCCGAAACACATGCAATCCTGCTGCTAGGGCTAACCCTAACGAACCCTAAGTTACAAAAAGTGCCAAAAGGCTTTTCCGCGTGGATTTTGTCCCAACCACTTCTACCCGGTATTAGACCTTCCCAGGAATGCCCCAAGACCCGCCAACCCACCCGCCAAAAAGCATAACACCCCCAAACAGGCCAAAACCAAAATCTCCTACTTGCAATATTTCTCGGCCTTCGGTCCAAACGCGCTGTGTAGCTAGGCCATAAGTCTGGTTTACCACCATGGATTTCCTGAAAAGCAAATGCAATCAAGATTAGAGTGTCCCAGCAGTGCTCCCAGACCCCGAAACCCACCCACAAACACCAGGAAGCCCCCCAAACAGGCCCCCGAAAACGCTACATTGAGCAAAATGTCAGAAATAGCAACAAAAAAAATCGGCGTGGATTTTGTCCCAACCACTTCTATCCGGTATTAGACCTTCCCAGGAATGCCCCAAGACCCGCCAACCCACCCGCCAAAAAGCATAACACCCCCAAACAGGCCAAAAGCAAAATCTCCTACTTACAATATTTCTCGGCCTTCGGTCCAAACGCGCTGTGTAGCTAGGCCATAAGTCCGGTTTACCACCACGGATTTCCTGAAAAGCAAATGCAATCAAGATTAGAGTGTCCCAGCAGTGCTCCCAGACCCCGAAACTCACCCACAAACAGCCGGAACCCCCCCAAAGAGCACCTCAAAGGCAAGCAAGTCAGCAAAAACACCCAAAAATTTCCGCCTCGGATTTGGTCCAAACCACTTTTATCCGGTATTAGAGCTTCCCAGCAATGGCCCCAGAGCCGTCAACCCAGGAGAAAACGAGTAGAAGACCCCCAAACAGCCAAAGAGCAAAAGTACAAAAATGGGGACTTAGTCATTTTTTTGCCAATTTCCCAAATCACTCCGCGCGCGCTCTGCAGCTAGGCCCTAACTCCCCTCTGCCACCATGGATTTGCTTCAAACCTCTTGCAAAGTAAAGTATCCATAGCCAGCAGTGCTCCCAGACCCCGAAACCCACCCACAAACACCAGGAAGCCCCCCAAACAGGCCCCCAAAAACGCTACATTGAGCAAAATGTCAGAAATAGCAAAAAATAAATCGGCGTGGATTTTGTCCCAACCACTTCTATCCGGTATTAGACCTTCCCAGGAATGCCCCAAGACCCGCCAACCCACCCGCCAAAAAGCATAACGCCCCCAAACAGGCCAAAAGCAAAATCTCCTACTTACAATATTTCTCGGCCTTCGGTCCAAACGCGCTGTGTAGCTAGGCCATAAGTCCGGTTTACCACCACGGATTTCCTGAAAAGCAAATGCAATCAAGATTAGAGTGTCCCAGCAGTGCTCCCAGACCCCGAAACTCACCCACAAACAGCCGGAACCCCCCCAAAGAGCACCTCAAAGGCAAGCAAGTCGGCAAAAACACCAAATAATTTCCGCCTCGGATTTGGTCCAAACCACTTTTATCCGGTATTAGAGCTTCCCAGCAATGGCCCCAGAGCCGTCAACTCACCCGCAAAGAGGTAGAACAACACCCACACAAGTGCTGAGTCTTTCTTCATTGGGCGTAAACCAGCCCTCTGCTTTGATGGAAATAGGAGTCTGGAGGAGGAGGACAGAGGAGCATGTTCTTCTGAACTTGTGAAGCTGAGGAATGCAGACTGCGGCACCTTCAAATCAATAAGCAAACAAGTGAAGACAGTTCTGCTGATGGGCTTGTTTTTGTGATTAGGTGATTAAAGTTTGAATTATATTAACTGTGCACAACAAAGAAAGACAGACACACAGGAATAAAAGTGAATAAGGACGAAAAAGAAAGTTATTGATTCATTGTCTCATTTTCAGGGCTCGGTGTCACGGTCCACGAATAAGAATAAGGCTTCGTCATCATACTCTGCGAATTCAGGCAGGGTGAGCTCAGTGTCACCTGACAGAGAAGAAATTCCCTCATCTATGTTGCTGTCCACCTCGTCTTCATCCGGCGCGCTTTCTCGTACTCTGTAATCTGGTGGTATGAGGTGCTGATTCATCTTGATCATTGTTAACCTCTCCACATTTTTGGGCGAGAGGCGGCTCCGTTTGGAAGTTACAATGCCACCAGCAGCACTGAAAACACGTTCAGAAGACACGCTTGCGAGTGGGCAAGACAAGTAGTTTAAAGCCAGGTTGGAGAGCTGTGGCCACAATTCTTTTTTCCCATGCCAATACGCCAATGGGTCAGCATTAACATAGACCTCTGTTGAGTCATTCAGATAGTCCTTCACCATCGACTCAAGGTTCTCCTCCAAGGTTCCTCCACTTTGCTTAGCTGTTGCTGTGACCTTTTGAGAACCAAACCCAAGCCGAGCTAGCCAATCCTCTTCAGCCTCCAATGTTACTGTTGTGTCTGGTGGTGCAGATGATCCGGTTGCCGGTCTCTTTAACGGCTGAGAGGTCACTTGTGCCGCAGCCACAGGTGCAGAAGTGGATTGTTGTGACTGGGGATGGCCTGCTGATGCTGATGTACTGCCTTTTCCTTCAATTTGCTGCCGTTCTCTTTCAAACCTCTTGGCTGAGGAGGCTAGCCACTGTTTGTACTTTGTAACATCTTCATCAGCAAAAGGAAAGAATGCTTGGCCTGCCAGCGCCTTTTTGTAGCGTGGATCCAGAATAGTAGCACAAATGTAATGCTGGTTTGAGTGGATCATTTTAAGACATTCATCACCTTGTAGGTGCTCTAATAATTTCTCCGCCAGAACAAAAGGGCCTTGGTTTTCTTCATCTTTTTGAAACACAGAACACACCTCCTTCAGTTGGTGCTCCAGCATGTACAACAATGGGATAGCTTTTCCCAAATTACAGTCCTCCTTGCTGACTGCACGCGTGAAGAACTCAAAAGGACGAAGCATGCGTGTCAGGCTTTTAACTATGTCCCATTGCGCCGCACCCATCCTCAGGTCCTCCTTCTGAGCTGTACCCTGTGTTAAGAAATAGTGATCGAGTACCGTATACTGCTCATACAGACGCTCAAGCATGTAGAAGGTTGAGTTCCAACGTGTTGCCACCTCCTGGATGAGTGCTTTCACTGGCATTTGACGTTCATATAGCAGGCTTCTCATGCTTCCGGGCCTTAAAAGAATGGCTGAAATGTTTGCACATTTTTCGGCAGGTGTCCACTACCCTGTACGCTGCACTGTCTTTATCACTCAACAATTTTTTGACAACCAGGTTTATACAGTGCGCCAAACACGGCACTCTGAAATAGTCACCCAGCTGCATGGCCTTAACTACATTGGCGCCATTATCCGTGGAAACATAACCAACCTGGCGTTTTTTTGGGGACAGCCAGTCAAGGACCTTTGTGTTACACACATCCAAAATGTTTTCTGCTGTGTGACGTTTCTCCAAACCAAACATGGCTAGTGTTGCATGTTTCCGAGCAGCTTTAAAAACTTGGTCCGGGTCAACACCTGCGTTTAGCTTTGCTTTAACCCCTGAAAAAGAGACCCAGTGTGCAGTGATGCACATGTAATCAGCGCCTGCGCCACTGGTCCACATGTCTGTTGTCAGATGTATAGTGTGAACAGCACTCTTCTGCAAAGCTGCCCCAATCACCTCCAGAACATCTTCATGTAGTGCTGGAACCGCAACTCGGGCAAAATAGAACCGGCTAGGAACCTTCCATTTAGGGCAGAGCGCTGCCACTAATTCGAGAAAACCAACCCCTTCTACAAAAGAAAAAGGGAGAAGGTCCAGAGCTAGCATTTTAGCCAGCTTAGTGTTATACAGACGCGTCAGTGGGTGGTTGCGTTCATATTGCGCTTCTGTAAACAACATCTTTTTATTGTTGCCCTGGACCAAGGATTTACGGGATGATGATGATGATATCTTCGACCCAGTTACGCTCGCTGATGAACTTTTTCGCATTGGTGTATCACTCTCTCCCACACTCTTAGTGTGGCTCACATGGGGTGTGCTGCTGACAGGGGTACTGGGTGTAAGTGAAGTGTTTGACACGTCTTCTTCCTCCTCGTTATCATCAGATGAAACATAAACCTTTTCATTACGTGCAATTCGGGCTTCCTTGATCGCCTGTACGTGCGCAAACCATTGGACAGCGTGCTGTCTCTTAAGATGACCTCTCTGGCCTCCGGTACCATAGTTGGTACCAAGCTTACCACGACTAACTCGAAGCTTACAAATGCTACAAATGGCTACGTTTTCCTTTTTTGGGCAAACACTAAAGAAGTCCCAAACTGCAGACTTGAAATGTCTTTGGGGGCCGGAGGAGGCGGCGATACTGGTGGTGGTCCTGCTGCTAATGCCAGATGAAGTGGAGGATGTGGATTGCCGAACTTCAGTACGTTTTGCACTTTCACCACCACTAATTGAGGTCGAGGTGGATGGAGGTCCCTTCTTGCGAGGAAGAAATATGGAAGCGGTAGGTGTTGGTGTACTAGTTAACTCCAAATCCAATGATTGTTGTGTTTCCATTGCCTCCTCGTCGACAACATCATCACGCTCAGCAGCTTCTCGGGATAGGGTCAAAATGTCTCTTTGCTGCATGCCCGCTGGGGCTGCAGTGACCTTTATGATGACTGGCTCGTCGTCGTGAGAGGCTTCATCAGCAGCAGTATCCGTCACTTCTTGTTGAGCCTCATCACACTCCATAGCTATGAGTTTTTCGACGACCTTCCTTTTACGCTTAGGTATCTTTGTCAGATCATAGTGTGCCTCACTCTCAGACGGCCTTGGTGGTTCCCAATCTTCATCCTGATCATCAGAAGGAGGTGGGCTTGAAGAAGATGTAGACACCCCCCTTGATCTTTTCCTTGCTAGGGATGTGGAAGACAATGAATGATCATCAGGAGGAGTGGCTTCCTCAAATGATACCTCGGTTTGATTGTCAATTTCCTGATGTGCCCCTACTTCGGGAGGAACAACTATTGTGGGCACTTGATGCCCTCCATGCACCTCTGCTTGCGCATCTCCTTGCGCTGCCTCTCCTTCCACATGTACTTGGGCTTGTACTTGCACATGTTGTTGTTGTTGCGGCTGTGGTTGTTCAACACTTGTCAGATGAGTTACAACAACCTGTGTTGATTCAGGGACATTGCTGCTACTGGTCGATGGTGATTGAAGAAGTACACTGACTGCCTCTGAAGCACTCAAGGGCTTTGACTTAAGTTGGCGTGGTGGTGGAGGCACTGAGCCCAATGGAGCGGGGGTGCTGCTCCCAGCTTGGTCCCCAGCAGATCCCGCTGCTGCTGCAGGCGTACTTTTTTTTTTACTCCCAAAAAACGCGGCGGCCGGCACACCAGCCTCCTTGGTAACTTGCTTCTTCTGCTCCTTACTAGCAACTTTCTTGCTAGAGGAGCTACGGAGACCTTTTTTTGGGGCCATCTTCTTCAGAGCAGGTCAGACAGCAGGCCGCAGTTGCACGAATTGCAGAGTTGTCTGAGGCCAGACGTGACGTCGCGTGACGTTATGCTGCACACACACACCGCTGCAGGACTTCTTCCTGGCACTGGTGGTTCTCTTGAGTCTTGTGCACCTAAAAGCAATGGAAGACAGAGGAACATCAGTTCAGTTATACACCCCAAAAAAAGTCGAAAAAAAAACAGAAAAATCAGCACAATCCCATGCCCTCCATGATGCTTAAATTCAAGACACCCCACAGAAAGACTAGGCACATGCAACACTCACTAGTCACTACCCCTGGTGAAAAGGCCACAACAACAGGCCAAAAAAACGAAAATCACAGAAAAATCAGCACAATCCCAAGCCATCCAGCCCCTCCATGATGTTTAAATTCAAGACAACCCACAGAAAGACCAGGCCCATGCACCACTCACTACCCCCTGGTGAAAAGGCCACAACAGGCCAAAAAAACGAAAATCACAGAAAAATCAGCACAATCCCAAGCCATCCAGCCCTTCCATGATGTTTAAATTTAAGACAACCCACAGAAAGACTAGGCACATGCACCACTCACTACCCCTGGGCATAATGGATGAAAGCTAGGCAAAATGGGTGCAGGCCTGAGAACACTGCCTGCATTCAAAATGGCCCCCTCCCTCACAGCACATGGCCAGGGCCTGTAGCAGCACTCAAAATGGCCCCCAACCACATGGCCTGTCCACAACAGGCCAAAAAAACGAAAATCACAGAAAAATCAGCACAATCCCAAGCCATCCAGCCCCTCCATGATGTTTAAATTCACGACAACCCACAGAAAGACTAGGCACATGCACCACTCACTACCCCCTGGTGAAAAGGCCACAACAGGCCAAAAAAACGAAAATCGCAGAAAAATCTGCACAATCCCAAGCCATCCAGCCCCTCCATGATGTTTAAAATTCAAGACAACCCACAGAAAGACTAGGCGCATGCACCACTCACTACCCCTGGGCATAATGGATGAAAGCTAGGCAAAATGGGTGCAGGCCTGAGAACACTGCCTGCATTCAAAATGACCCCCTCCCTCACAGCACATGGCCAGGGCCTGTAGCAGCACTCAAAATGGCCCCCAACCACATGGTCTGTCCACAACAGGCCAAAAAAATGAAAATCACAGAAAAATCAGCACAATCCCAAGCCATCCAGCCCCTCCATGATGTTTAAATTCAAGACAACCCACAGAAAGACTAGGCCCATGCACCACTCACTTCCCCTGGGCATAATGGATGAAAGCTAGGCAAAATGGGTGCAGGCCTGAGAACACTGCCTGCATTCAAAATGGCCCCCTCCCTCACAGCACATGGCCAGGGCCTGTAGCAGCACTAAAATGGCCCCCAACCACATGGCCTGTCCACAACAGGCCAAAAAAACGAAAATCACAGAAAAATCAGCACAATCCTAAGCCATCCAGCCCCTCCATGATGTTTAAATTCAAGACAACTCATATAAAGACTAGGCACATGCACCACTCACTACCCCCTGGTGAAAAGGCCACAACAGGCCAAAAAAACGAAAATCACAGAAAAATCAGCACAATCCCAAGCCATCCAGCCCCTCCATGATGTTTAAATTCAAGACAACCCACAGAAAGACTAGGCCCATGCACCACTCACTACCCCTGGGCATAATGGATGAAAGCTAGGCAAAATGGGTGCAGGCCTGAGAACACTGCCTGCATTCAAAATGGCCCCCTCCCTCACAGCACATGGCCAGGGCCTGTAGCAGCACTCAAAATGGCCCCCAACCACATGGCCTGTCCACAACAGGCCAAAAAAACGAAAATCACAGAAAAATCAGCACAATCCCAAGCCATCCAGCCCCTCCATGATGTTTAAATTCACGACAACCCACAGAAAGACTAGGCACATGCACCACTCACTACCCCCTGGTGAAAAGGCCACAACAGGCCAAAAAAACGAAAATCGCAGAAAAATCAGCACAATCCCAAGCCATCCAGCCCCTCCATGATGTTTAAAATTCAAGACCACCCACAGAAAGACTAGGCACATGCACCACTCACTACCCCTGGGCATAATGGATGAAAGCTAGGCAAAATGGGTGCAGGCCTGAGAACACTGCCTGCATTCAAAATGGCCCCCTCCCTCACAGCACATAGCCAGGGCCTGTAGCAGCACTCAAAATGGCCCCCAACCACATGGCCTGTCCACAACAGGCCAAAAAAACGAAAATCACAGAAAAATCAGCACAATCCCAAGCCATCCAGCCCCTCCATGATGTTTAAATTCAAGACAACCCACAGAAAGACTAGGCCCATGCACCACTCACTACCCCTGGGCATAATGGATGAAAGCTAGGCAAAATGGGTGCAGGCCTGAGAACACTGCCTGCATTCGAAATGGCCCCCTCCCTCACAGCACATGGCCAGGGCCTGTAGCAGCACTCAAAATGGCCCCCAACCACATGGTCTGTCCACAACAGGCCAAAAAAACGAAAATCACAGAAAAATCAGCACAATCCCAAGCCATCCAGCCCCTCCATGATGTTTAAATTCAAAACACCCCACAGAAAGACTCAGTGCACCCACCACTGAGTACCCCTGGGCAAAAGGCCCCAAAACAGCCCAAAAATCGAAAATTCCAAAATTGTAGTTGCAGCAACTGTAATGCCCCAAACAAACTTACTTGTGAAATTTCTAATCCAAAAGTGATCCAAAGAAAGTCAAAAAGGCCTCAAATCCAAATATCCAGCAGCATCCACAAAAAGTAATCCTTCCAGCTCCAGATCCAAATGAAAAGTGACCAGGAGATGGACAAAGCACTGGGAGGAGCCTGCTGGACAGGAACAGGAAGTTGAAGACTGTGGGGCACTTCCTTCCTCCCACCCCCCCCTCCCCAAAATGGACTCCTCGCAAAAAAAGTGCAGGCAAATGTCAACCTGAGGAGTTATTCAGATAAAAATCATCATTTCCAGAAGGTTTATGCTGCTTGCTGGTGGATTTCTTGTGCAGAATTGCAAATTTTATATTTTCGCGAGTGCGAGATTGTTGCTGCTCGCCGCATCTCCAAGCTCGCAATTGCGAAGTACCGCGATACGTGATCCCGGCGTACTTGCGTTGACAAACTCTCGCTGTACAAGTTGGCAAGCCGCGATTACGTAATCGCGCTTGCCAAATTCCCGCGGGATCCCGCAGCAAGATCCAATATGGCGCAGCACTCGCAAAATATCAAGAAAAATAACTCGGCAAACGATGAATGACGGGAAGTAAACGCCGCGCGCCGCAAAATTGTATCACCAAGAAAAAAAAAATCCGCTGCGTGCGAATTTGGGGATTTTGCGGGAAATTCGCGAATCTCGCGGATTGCGAATTTACCGAAAATCCGCAAAATCCGCGAGCGGAATGGATTTTACGCCCATGCTTAGTCCCAACTGTGTAGAGTATCAATGGACCTAATTCAGGATAACATCCTTTTGTTTTCCATTAACATCAAATAACATTGTGATTGAAGCTCTGACTAGTAGTCACACGATTTACAAGTGGGGCAACAGCTATAATGAGATCCATTTATGATACTGTTAGTTGGAGAAATATAAATCAGATAGCTCCCTACCTTCAGCACTAAACTTGACACAAAAGATTTTACATAACATGTTATGTATTCTAGAGTATATATGTTTTTCCTGTTACTCCTAATTGTATTTTGCGAATATAAATATAAACTTTACATTACACTACATTATTCGCAATAGACCCATTAATTATCGTTTGACCACAGACTACTCGTCTCCCCTCATAGTCTCTCTTCAGTTTTCACTGCTCGAAACACACACATAACACCAACCCAGGAAGAGACTAAAATATTCGGGGCCAGAACGGAAGAGTCAGCACAAGTCGTGCCGACTGGAAGCCGAAGGTAGCAGCCACCATGCGGAGCCGAGCCGACAATTAACGTATTAATGCATTTACCTAACTGGAATCCTGTCTTCTATCCAGTAGGCAGATACAGACTCGCTGCTATCCGTTGAAGTATGAATGAGTAACTTTGAAGGTATGTGTGAAGTTCATGGTACGGGCACTTTGCCGATAAATGTAACTCAAACGCCTAGGACACCAACCCAGACGCTTTTCAGACGCCAAGTTATTTCACGCATAATGCCCTCATTTGTAGATTACGCGCTGTACCGTTTTACCGGAATCTAATGATCACCGTTATTCTCCCGCAAACCCAATCTCACTGAATGATCCTTCTGATAGTTGATAACGCGCTGTTGCGCATACAGATACACTACCAGTACTAAAACCTACCTTTTTAGAAAGCACGACCCTAGCACCCCGTGTTTTTTAACTTGAGGAGCACACAGGAGCAAAGCACAGTAAATTAGTACTTCCTGTCATTACGGGATGGCACGAGAATAATTTACCCGCACCAGCCTGAACAGCAAGAAATACTGCACTCATTCTCTGCCAGTTTTTGCAACATGCTTAGATAGTGGTGTCCATACAACGAGATACCTTGATCTCTTGAATTTAGAACAAGCAGAGATATTTTGCCAAACAAAGTAGTTCTGTACATATAGCAATTTTTTTTTCGAATTGTTTTGTGAACTGGTAGAGATATTTTGCCCTTACATGAAAGTGAAGGTCCAGTGATTAAGTATTGCCATTTTCCAGTTGCTATTCTCAAAAGTTTCACTCATATGGAAAGCACCATTTAGAGGGTACCTAACCTCTTTGAATATATTTGTGTCCCCCTCCCCCTTTTCCCGACCCTTCTTTATTCACAGCTACATTTGGGCCGTAATGGAAACAGATTAATATATCTTTTCCCAAACAACCTTGAGAATAAATTCTATTTTCCATGGTCAATACACTTAGAGACATCCACTGTCTCATTACACTATTCACCCTGGTCCTGAAGAAAGCCCACCCGACCTACATAGGCATAACAAGGGCTGAAACATGTCGACCATTTCTTAAGGACTCTCAAAGTACGGGAGACTCATAATCAAATCTCAAAACGCACTTCTTTGTATTTTTTAACCAATATCTCGACTCCAGACCCATTAAACCGACTACTGGCTGTACAAGTATTTTTAATTCACCTATGACCCCTATATCACTGATCACTACTGCACTAACCGGGGTCATACCTCCAGGTGGAGGAAGCACGACTACTAAACCCATGATGATGCTGTCACGTGATTGACAGGCGGAGAATCAAGATATACCGCCACATTCCATCCTTCACACATGAACGAGGGTTTTTTATTGGGACACCGCACACAATGAATTGCTAACCCAGGTTATGAAGGACAAGTGATCTATTCCCCACTTGATTGTTTGATATATAAGGAAGCTGAATGGATCCCAGCTTCTTCTTTCTCCCTCCTCCCTGATTATTTGTGCTCAGTTGTGCTCAGAGAGATCTTCAAATGGTCCCCCACGAGTCCAGGAGAATGGTCACCCAAGCGATCTTCAGCAGCAAGCTCACCTAAGGAAACGCACTCTATGCCAGCACGACCCCAAAACTCCAAAAGTAATTGCATCGCATCAGAGCACCTCCGCCAGATTTATTCTTGACATCCGCCGCTGAAGCCGCAACTCCGGTCACCTGCGAGACCTCCACTGGCTCCTGATCAACAAAAAAAATCACCATCAATCTCCGCATGTATGCCTACAAAGCCCTCCACAACATAGGACCCCAATACCTCAACCACCGCCTCTTCTTCTACACACCGACCAAACAGCTCCGCTCCGCCCATCTGTCTCTGGCCACTATCCCATGAATCCGCAAGACCTCGGCTGGAGGACGATCCTTCTACCTCACTGCGAAGACCTGACACTCCCTACCTCTGCACCTCAGGTAATCACCGTCTCTGCCTCAATTCAGGAAGGACCTCAAGACCTAGCTATTTGATTGAACTGCAGAAACCTCTCTTCCCGTGCGCCTTGAGACCCTTGTGGATGATTAGTCGCGCTTTATGAGAACCCTGATTGATTGAATTGGAGTTAGGCTGCGGCAGCAGATGTTGTCACATTGCTCATTGCCCATCCTTACCTTCATCTCATTGGAGGCACCCTCAATGACAGATCTGGTGTTCTGCTGTACTCTTGCTAGAGCTCAAGGTGAGAATTCTGTCACAATGCCACTCTGTTCATGCTCCTCCTCCCCTGACCTGCTAACCCACCCAAACACCATGTGCGGCAACTTCCGGTGGTCTGCAGCGGGAGTTCCCAGCAATGTAATATGATCAAAACAGTATATGGGAAGTCTTCTGAGAAGTGATGGTGGTTCTTCAATAATATGTTGAAGACTGGCCAGAAAACATCTCAATCAAGTGATCTTTGTTGAGCTTTAAAATAAAAACTCTCTATGCCCAGTGGACATGTGTGATATATGTGTAGGTATATATTCCTTACTGGCAGTCGCCAGTAGGTAGTTATAGTTAGGACCGAGTTTCCATAGGAAAAGCATTGTTTTGCCAATAACTTTGACGCCCCTTGACGAATCTTCACAAAATATTCAAGACCAATATGACGCTCACTTCCGCTGCTATATTGTACATTTTGGGCTAATCCGTCAAGCTGGGGCCGAGAACCAGGGGGTGCTTAAAAGCGCATTTCCCAATTTTAAGTCCCATAGGACCTTTAGACACAGCTACAACCCGAACTGCTGGACGAAAATACACCACATTTGGCAGGAAAGTAGATGTTGGTCCAGTGGATGTCCCCTATGTTATTTGGTGTAAATCCGTTCAGTTGTTTTGGAAACATCTGAAGAAATCTCCAGTTGTATATATAGGGACGCTGTGGATACGCCACCACCCCCTGATCTCGTTCTGAGATCGGATTGGCTGGCAGCACTTCAAACCAGGAAGAAGAAAGATTTAAAGAGCGCAGGGTAGAAACACCCTGACCCCCTAGGCCTCTTGGGGGGCTCCCAGGGCCCAAAAATTGGCGCTAAGTTATATAATAATGTGTGGGGGACTGCAGCCGCCCCAGGAACTGCCACCTCCCCAGGGCACAAGTTTTTATTTTACGAAAATGCGGCGGAGGCCCTCCCTGCTGCCCCGGGGACCGCCACCTCCCCGGGGCACAAATATAATAATGAAGGGGGTCTGTTGCTGAGCCCCTGCCCCAGGGACACTCACTTCCACAGGGCTTAATTCACAAAGGAGGGGGGCACACAGCCCCCCTCCAGGAGCCCTACATGGCCCTGGGGTCCCTCACCCCCCAGGGCTGACTCCAGATATGTCCTGGGGTGCCCACCCCTGGGACATTGCAATTTGATATGGCTTGGCGGGAGCACGGCTCCCCCAAGCCATAGCAAACTCTCTTCTTTCAGCAACTGAGAGCAAACATACTCTCGCTTGCCGAAAGCAGAGCAGTGTCTGTTAAGCGAGCAGGGAAACAGACAGATTGCTTTGACACCCAGGATGCTGCATGTTGGCCGCTTCCTGGGTGTCAAAGTAATGGCAGCTCCCACAGGAGGCGGGGACCCGGCAGGGACTGCTGGGGCCTTGAGGCTCCCCCCCTGGTTTCCATCGTCAAACTGTGGGTGCCCTGGGTGGGATCAGGGTAACAACACTACAGGCTGGATCTCGGTGGAAGGCGTACCCAGGCCGAAATCAGGCCAAGAGGGGGGCCACGTGGCCCTATCCCATGTTTGCTTACAAATAAAATTGTTTTAAATGGGGCAGGCCCAGGGATGGGGACCCCGCGGCTAAAATGGCCTGAAAGGAGGGCCACTCGCCCCCCTGTAAATAAATATTTAAAAAGAAAAGGCTGGGCCTCGTGGGATGGGTCCCCGGGGCCAAAAATAGCCTAGGGAAGGGGGCCACACAGCCCCCCTTCCTATTTAAAAAAAAGGAAAATAATATAAAAATGAAAGGCTGGGCCCCGGGGAATGGGATCTATGGGGATAAAATCAGCCTGGGAGGGGGCAGCGTGGCCCCCTCCCTATTTCTTAGGATAATACATTTTTCAAAAGGACAGGCCTGAGTGATGGGGTCCCAGGGGCCCAAAGCAGCCCGGGGAAGGGGGGGCAACAAGGATCCTTTCATAAAAAATAAAATTAAAAAAGCAGTCAACTCACGGGAGGCCCTGCCCCCTTTCTCCACCACTCTGCAAACATACCTTCTGGCATCCTGCTGGTTGGGGGATGTAGTCCCCTTTGCTGCCGACGGTCCAAAGGGGACAACCCGGCCTCTTTTTACCTCCAGTATGCCCCACAGTGGGATGCTGAGAGGTGATCGGAGGCCACGCCCCCTTTTTTCACCACTCTGCAAATGTGCCCTTCGGCGCACTGCTGGTGGGAGGGCTAGTTGGCTCCGAAGGACCCTCAAGAGCAAAGGGGCCTCAACCACCAACTAGTGGTGTGCCAGGAGACTTGTTTGCAGAGTGGTGGTGAAAGGGGGCGTGGCCACTGAAATCCTCTCAGCAAACCCACTATGTGGGACTTGCTGGAGGTAACAGGTGAGGTAGTTGGTCCCCAAGGACCCTCAATAGCCAAGGGGACTTCAACCACCTAGTAGTTGTGCGTCAGGAGTTGGATTTGCAGAGTGGTGGAAAAAGGGTGTGTGGCCTCCTACCAGGTCTCAGCAATCCTGCTGTGTGGAGCTTACTGGAGGTAACAGAAGTGGTAGTTATCTCCTGTTATCTCCAGTAAGTCCCACACAGTGGGATTGCTGAAAGGTCATGCTCTCTTTCTCCATCATTCTGCAAATGCAGTGCATGGTGCACTACTAGTTGGGACATGAAGTCCACTTTACTCCTGAGGGTCCTTGGGGGCCAAGAAAACCCTCTTGTAAGTCGTACTCAGCAGGTTTCCTGAGAGCTGATCGGAGGCCCAGCCCCCTTTCTCCACCACTCTGCAAACGTGACTACTAGTTAAAAAATCATAGGAATTCACTGAAATAACCAAAGGTTACAGGAACGTTATAGTTAAGAATTAGTATTTAAAAAACCTTAGAAACTCACTGAAAAAAACAAAGGTTACAGGGACATTATAGTTAAGAAATTGAATTAAAAAAACCTTAGTAATTCACTGAAAAAAACAAAGGTTACATGGATGTTATAGAAATTCTGAAGTTATAGTTACCTGAGCTAACTATAACTCACACCCCCGCAATGCACTGCTTATGAGCTCACAAATTACATCACTCATGACATGGTCAGTGACATCACGCATGACATCACTCTTGACACCTTCCACAGAGCCACTGACACACCTACTTACACCCCCATACAACCTCTCCTATGCCCATTCACACCCTTACAATCACTGACATACTCATGCACCAAAATATACCAGTACTCAAACACCCACTCACTCCTCCATAGAGCCACTCACACAACCATTCATACAGCCACTCACACAACCCTTCACTCACCCATACAGCCACTGATACAACCAGTTACTCACCAACACAGCCTATCACATCACCACATACTCACCCATACAGCTACTCACCCACCCACTTATTTGCCTACAGTCACACACCCACTCATTGACACAATCAGCCTGTTAACACAGCTCCTCACTCACCCATAATAGTCCTCATACAGTCACTCACACAACCACTTACATACCCATTCACACATCCATACAAGCACTCACACATCCCTGTACTCACCTATACAGCCATTCACACAGGCACTCACTGTCCAATATAGTCACTCACACACAAAGCCACTTAACGAAACACCTACTCAAACAGCCACTCACTCACCCATACAGCCACTTACACACCCAGTCACTCACTCATATAGCCATTCAAGCACCCACTCACTCACCAATATAGTCACTACACACCCACTTACCTACTGATAGAGCCACTTACACCGTCACTCACCCACCTATACAGCCACAGACACACACACTCACTCACCAATACAGCCACTCACACAGCATCTCTCACCCACACAGCTATTCACACAAACACTTATACACCCATACAGCCACTCAGACACCCATAGACAAAAATATACATACAGTCACACAGACACTCACATGATATATAGTAAAAGTAGTATAACTCATTAGTAGTACACCTAGTATACTGCTTTAACTTATGTAGTACCTTAGTATATATGCTTAATAATCATAAACTCTTACAAAAAACTTACACTCACTGGATGGTGTCATCAGTGATGTCATTCGAGATGCCATCAGTGATATCATTAGTGATGTCACTGACCATGTCATGAGTGATGTGAGGTTATAAGCAGTGCATTGCGGTGGAGTAAAATATAATTCGGTAACTATAACGGCAGAATTTCACTGGTTTTGTCTGAGTGAAATCTGACCCTAACTATAACTCCCCATAACCCTGTAACTTTTGTTTTTTCAGTATATCCATACTAATAATATAAAGAGAGAGCCCAAATCTTTGAGGCGGGTAATCTCAGGAACCACAGCACCAATCACAACACCCAATACAGCGTTGGAAAGGGCAGTTGCAGCAGAAGGACATAGGCTATGCAGACGCCCACCATATACATTTAAAAGGTAAAAGAACCGTGCCAGCAAAGTAGTCCCTTGTGGGCGTGTCTGCGTTGTGCTGTGGGCGTGTGCTGGGGGCGTGACAAACGCTGGGGGCGTGTGGTATGTTCCGCCCTTCATGCCATGTCTCATATTGTGTGCTAATCCCACCCTGTTCCCTTTAAATACCCCTGCACCCCATAATCATAACCCACCCTTACTCCTTAAAATACCCCAACACCCTTAAACACTAACCCATCTTAACCCTATAAATATACCCTGTACCCCAAAACCCAAACCTATGCCTAAACCCTAAAAATACCCCTGTACCCCAAAACCCAAACCTATCCCTAAACCCTAAAAATACCCCTGTATCCCAAAACCCAAACCTAGCCCTGAACCCTAAAAATACCACTGTACCCCAAAACCCAAACCTATCCCTAAACCCTAAAAATACCCTGTATCCCAAAACCCAAACCTAGCCCTGAACCCTAAAAATACCACTGTACCCCAAAACCCAAACCTACCCCTGAACCCTAAATACCCCTGTACCCCAAACCTAGCCCTGAACCCTTAAAATACCCCTGTACCCCAAAACCCAACCTACCCCTGAACCCTAAAAGTACCCCTGTAACCCAAAACCCAAACCTAGCCCTGAACCCTAAAAATAACCCTGTACCCCAAAACCCAAACCTACCCCTGAACCCTAAAATACCCCTGTACCCCAAAACCCAAACCTAGCCCTGAACCCTAAAAATACCCCTGTACCCCAAAACCAAAACCTAGCCCTGAACCCTTAAAATACCCCTGTACCCCAAAACCCAAACCTACCCTTGAACCCTAAAAATACCCCTATACCCCAAAACCCAAACCTAGCCCTGTGTTGTATTTTCTATTCATATTCTTATGTGCTATTTCTCTTTTAAGATTATTCTAATGTGTTTCCCTTTTAATATGCTGTTCTTTAGTTCTGTGCACATGCACTTGTCTGAAGATTCCTTTTAGAATTGTTTTCCTGTAAATGTGTTTGTACTGGCAGATCTCTGCTTGGACTTGAAGAAGAGAGTACTGTGCTGATATCATTAAACCAGTATCATCTATACTTGGATTATTTGAATTATTTGCTACAATTTACTACAAAATTGGCGACGAAATATTCACCAAAGGTTTATGGTCAGTTCTTAACATGAACCTTGCACCCCAAATGTAATTCCAAAAATGTTCCACCGCCCATACACAACCCAAAAGTTCTTTCTCAACAACAGCATATCCTCTCTCAGTGTCAGTAAGTGTACGAGACGCAAATGCCACATTCCACTCCTCCTTTCCTGAACGTTGTGACAAAACACAGCCCAAACCGTAAAGACTAGCATCTACTGTCAATAAACACAATTTATCTAAACAGAAAGGTCTGAGAGTAGGAGCAGCTACCATGTCAGCTTTTATAGAATCAAAGGCACTTTGCTGTCTACTGCCCCACACAAATTCCACATTCTTCCTAGCAAGTTCTCTAATAGGCTCCATCTTAGTAGCAAAGTCTTTGATGAACTTGCTATAGTACTCACAAAGATCTGAAAATGATAGTAATTTATCTTTACAATCCGGTGCAGGTGCTTTCAAAATAGCATCAACTAACGATTTCTTTGGAGACACACCATCTTTAGATATTGTGTGCCCTAAGTATTCTACAGTCTTCTGAAACAATTTGCACTTTTTACTCTTGATAGTCAAACCAGAGTCACTTAAAATCTTACATACATTTCTTAAATGTTCATAATGGACTTCATTATTTTTTAAAAAAATGAGAATATCATCTTGAAAACACTTAACGTAATTTCCCATCTCCCTGAATAGATGAAACATTGACCTTTGAAAAACGGATGCCGCAGAGGCTAACCTAAACGGCATTCGCTTAAATTGGAACAAACCTTGAGGGGTAATAAAAGCTGTTAGATGTATAGATTCTTCCGTTAATTCAATTTGATGATATGCCGATCTAAGATCGAGAGTTGAAAACACTGTGGCACCCCCAAGCATGCTCACCACCTCATTTATGTTGGGCAGGGGATGGCAATCAACAACAATGTTTGCATTCAAAGCTCTCAAATCAATGCAAAGCCTCAAACTTTTATCAGGCTTACGAGCAAGAACAACTGGAGAAAGCCATTCAGATGACTCAATTTCCTCTATCACTCCATTGTCCAACATTTCCTTAAGAGCATTTCTCTGACATTAAGTGGCACATTCCTAAGTTTTTGTACTAAGGGAACAGCTCTTTGTTTGAGCTTGATTGCATGTGCAAAACCTTTCAATTTGCCTAAATTTTCTGAAAATACATTAGGAAATTCTTTAGCCAAATTTTCCCATCTGCAGTCACCTTCTATAGTGACAATAGAACTTTTTTGAGGAAAAGTATCACTATATATTGTGACAGGTTCTTTACCCCGTGGATTTAACATAATTCCCAACTTCCATTGATCCCTCCAACCAAGTACATCAACTCCCTTTTTTGCTACATACAATTTAATAACTGCAGATCACCCTTTAAAATAAATAGTAGACTGTAAATAACCAATAAAATCGATGTTCGACCCATTGAAACACAGAGCATTGATATCAGGGGAGGAAAGATCTTTTTCAGATAATCTTGTACCATACTTCTCAGAAAAATAATCTCTAGTAATGATGGTCCAGGAAGAACCTGAGTCTGCCATCAATTCAAGATTTACATCCATAAAATTCACAGTTCAGTTTATAGTTTATTGCACAGTTAATTAAAACCAATGCGATACAGTACACAATAAGAAAGTTAAAATGCTCATAAAAAAACATGCGTTTAAGATCAATTCTATACTATAGTGCGATATGCATAAGCTATTCAGCATAAAAAATTATTTTGTTTGCCTGCCGCCCACAATAGGCCGTTCTGTACTTCTCATCCACTTTATAGGCCTGTTAGTCTATTCGTATTTCCCGTAAAATTCATTAAAATTTACAAAATAGATGGTTCATCAATGTAAATTAAATCATATGTCCTGTTTGTAGATTGTTCATGGGTCAGTTTTTGGTAGTTTTTTTTCCACTACTTTTAAAAATTTCACGAAGCTACAGCTCAGCTGAGGGTCCTGTGCTGAGAAGCAGGTTAGCACTGCACTCCTTCGTGTGCGTACACCCTGTAGAATAAAATGGCGTTTCAGCAGGAGCTTCCTTTCTTCTTGCAGTTCTTCACACGAGCATAGCAGATGCATCATGTCTTCAGCCCCAATGCCACATAGCCTGCATAGTATTCCTGCTTTCGATCTCAGCCAGTGAGGGAGGTGTAGGATGCATGGTAGCAGGCCCAGTCTGTATCTTGAAAAGGACAGTTTTTTTTTTTTTGTATAGCCTAGACCGAGATAAGGCTGGGGGGCTTGTGTCAGGTATGTGTTTAATACCATCCATGCGTGAGATCTTTTTGATAAAGTGGCTTTATCCTGGACCCATGACTGAAGCTAGATCGATTTCTTCACCAATTTATTTAGTGATTTGTGATCTGCAGGGGACGTCCAGAGTTCTGCCAGCCCGGTGTTCACTATGCTCTTTTCCAGATATTTTGCTGCTGGTGAGTTTTGGGTCTGCTCCAGCTCTTTCCATAAATATTCGTTCAACGTTCCTTCAGTCGTTTTCCTTACTTTGTCCCATGAGCAGATATATGCCCCCTGTCGTGCCAAAAACTGTGACCGAATACCAAACTCCAATCTGATCTGTGCTGGGGAGGTTCGCTTTGGTAGGCTGAAGATGATTCTATATGCTGACACGATTGTACTGTCAAGTGTTACGGCATCTCTGCCTCGGTGGGCCTCACTCCCATAAGTTAGTGTTGGTAGCAGTTTGGCACGTATCACATGTAGTAAAGGGGTCAGAGAAGGGCCGGAGAGGTTGTTATTTAGTGTTTTTAAGGTGATTGCCAGAGCGAGGCCTTTGCCTCTTATGCTGGCCCTTTGTTCGCTGAATTGGCCACCACTGTCAATTTTCACACCTAGATATTTGTACGACGACGTGTCTTTAATGCGGGTGTTATTCCAGAACCACGAGAAGACTTTCTTGTTTTTGTTCTTGCTGATTGTCATTGTTTGTGTTTTCTCGAGGTTCACTGTTAAATCATTTAACTCGGAATATCTCTGGGTCGTATTTTAGAGATTTTGGAGCCCTACTCTTGTATGGCTTATTAGCACCAGGTCGTCTGCATAGAAAAGGCATGGTAGATTTAGGCCTCCTAATTTTGGCGAGTGTGAGTTGCAGTTGTTTAATAGGGGCACCAAGTCCGCCAGGAACAGGTTGAACAGTGTGGGGGCCAACACGCAGCCCTGTTTAAGGTCGTTGTTTGTTTGTATACGCCTTGACAACATTGAGCCGTCCCCCACCTTAATCTGGATCCAAGTGTCTGTATGTAAATTAATTAACAGCTCCAACAAACCTTTTGGGATACCCCAATCATTGAGTTTTGTCCATAGTAGATTGCGGGTAATGTTGTCGAATGCCGCCTTATAGTCAATATAGCAGAGGTGCAGGGGCATTTTTTTCATCTCTGCCTTATCTATAAGCATACCCATAGTCAGTATGTTTGTTGTTGTCCCCACTGCTTTAACGAAGCCTGTTTGATTAACAGGTATAAGAGACTTCCTCATGGCCCATGCCTTTAGTTCTTCCAGTATTAGACCTGCAAAATACTTCGCATCATTATCGATTAGGGCAACTAGCCGGTAATTTTGAGGAAGGCCTCTATCCCCTGCTTTATATATGGGGGCAATGATGGAACCCTTCCAAGTGTCTGGTAAGATGTTAGTGTGCCTGATCTACCGAAAAAGGGGTTCAAGTGCCACTGCCCAATAGTCCATATCTTGTTTGAAGAGGATGGGCGGAATCCCGTTTGGACCCGGCGCGCCTTCCCTTCTTCCTTTCTTTATTTGCCGCTTTATTATGGGTTCCAGTAATATATGATGTACGTCCCCTGCCGTGTCCTGGTCAATTGGGCACCTTTGTAACCTATTACCAACGTCATGGGCTCGTACAGGGAAAGGTTTGCTCATGTTCTGATTGGCCGCCAGATCACGGTTAAAGTGATTTTCGAGATATACTGCCCAAGTTGCCTCTGTGATGTTTGATGTAATCTCCATTTTTGCAGGGTGCGTTAATGAATTTATTGTTTTCCAAAAACTTGCACCGTCATTATTTTTTATGTCCTCATGAAGTGTTGCCCAGAGTTGTTCCTCTATAGTTCTGTTTGCTTCCCACTTTAGTTTTTTTAATGAAGCTTTTAATTTAGAGAGTTGATGCAGCTTCCCTTTGTTATTATGATCCTGCTGTACTGCTCTAGTTAACTTAGAGATTGAGTGTTTCATTTCTTTTATTTTCCCTCTATATGCTTGGGGAAGGGTGCCCAGCTTGTTCGTCCTTGTGCGCCCTTTTGGCTTTGTTGCATATTGTCCCAGGGTAGTAGTAAACTGCACCCATTTCGCTACTTCATTGGGGCCTGTGCGCTCCATATAATGTTGTTTTGCCAGTCCAATCAGAAATTCACCCATTGCGGCCGAATACTTGATCTTTTTAAAATTTACGGTGTAGATGGACTCTTTAGGAGCCGTTGAACACTCGTAAATTGGTTTTGCAAGGTCCATAGTGATTTCCTGAGGATAATGATCACTATCTGTTTGGTTCCCTATCCGATAAGATATTGTAAATTGAAAGAGTGAAAGTGACATGAAGGTATAATCTAGCGTACTATTCGCTATTCTTGAGTGAAAAGTTGAGGCTGGCGGGTTATCCCCTGCAAACCTGCCATTTAGTGCCCTGATGTTGAAGTTTTCTAGTGCTTCGAGTACCTTCTTTCCCAGTTTTGATTGATTGGCTGTTCGTGGTTTGCCTTGTTGTGGCAGGGCCCAGAATGTATTTTGTGCCATGATACCCTCCTCTTGTGTTGTTCCCATAAGATTGAGGTTGAAATCCCCAGTGAGTACTAAGTTTGCAGTTTTTTCCCCCATGATGCACTCTTCTATGTATGCATATAACTCCTCCGCTGCTTTTTTCTTTCCTTTGGGGTGAATATAAGCATTGACCAGGATGCAGTTATTAATTGTTTTGCCTTGTCCTGTTGTCAGAGTCAGGTTAACTGCAAGTGCAGCTGTCGCTGAGGGCCCGATTTCTTTAGCCATCGCAAAGCTAGTTGTAGCTACATATATTACCAAACCTCCTCTTAAGTGACCGTACTTGGCTAAGCGCTTTGCGCCGGAGAAAAAGCGTAGGTACCCCTGAAGGTGCGGGGGCTCGGCAAGCCAGGTTTCTTGTAGCGCAATTAGATCAAAGGATCGAATATAAGCTATGAAGTCCGAGTCTAGCATTTTGGATGCTTGGCCATTTATATTCCAGGAACATAAACGCAATTGATCTTGTAGGTGCTCCGTTGTTGTCCGCTGCACTTGTCAATTACTGTTTGTTATGGTTCTAACTAATCGTCTTTGTTCCTGCCACCCGTTAGGGGCTTGTCTTCCATGTCGTTCCCCGTGAGTGAATCCAATGAACCCATTTCTGTCAGTGCAACTTGGCCCGACAGCACCCCTTAGAACCGAGATTTTACTGCCTTCTGCGTGCTCCCTCAGGTTCAGCCTTCTCTCAGAGCACAGTACGTCCGGGTATCGTGGCTTTGTAAAGGGCTTCAACGTGATGCCCCAGTTTTTAAAGGTCTCGGATTCCATAAGGATCTTCTGTGCCAGGTCTACCGAAGCCCAAATTGCCTTCGCCGCTTCTTTTCCTGTGCCTTCCGCAGCTATAAATTCAATAGACTTCAGGTCAGAGCTTGCCACAAATGCCAGTGAAGGGATATGGGCCAATAATCGCAAGATGTTGCCTCTGTTAAGGATATCATGACTTCCTTTGGAGGTAAAATCAGGGGTGAACCATATGGCATCCAAAACTTCCCCTTGGTTGGTAGCACCTCCAGATACATTGTCCATGTTTAGTGTTGCTGTCCGCTTCGTATTACTTATTGTATTTACTGATGCCCGAAAGCCCTCTCGATTGTGCTCCCATGCTGAGCTTTGATCCCTTGCACGTTCAGTTGGATCAGAGATTTCACAGCGTGGAAGCTGCATTTTTAAAGTCAGGGCTACAGGGGCAATTGTTGACATTGGCTGGTCCACTTGTAGATAAGTTGACACCGTTTCTTTAGTGATAGCTGATATTTGGTTTTCAGTGAGTCCTAGATCTTGTCTTCCTGTTTTTTCTCCCCTTAGGCTTGTGAAAGCTTTTGGGCTTCCCATGGGTTTTGTGCAAGGCTGGATATTGTGCGTTAGCTGGTTCCGTGACCCAGGGTCGGCCAGTGAAGTGATGGACCCAGAATGTTGGGGCACCGCAGCTTGATTACTTAGTGAATCAGCTGCTATTTTCACAGAGCTTTTATTTGCTGGTTGGGCAATGTCTTCAGATGTGCCGCCTATTTCATCGTATTCACGATTTGGGGATATTTCTTCCACCAAGTTACTCGTGCTTTGTTCTGCGGTCTTAGTTTGCCCAAAAAGTTGCCTAAAGCCTTCACGTTTAGAGCAGAGCTTATGTTTTCTCCCTTTGCGTTTTTTCGCTCTCCTCTGTTTGGCATTTAATTTATGGTTTGTGTCTGCATCGTCTTCGACACCTGCTGATAGAGGCTTTATTGGCTCCATCTTGTTCTCCCCTGTGTCCTGGGTTTTCTCTTCCGTCCTTGAGTGATCATGGCCACCGGTCTTCGATGTTTTATCATGCCGTTTGGCAGCAGTATCCTTGCTGAGGGTGGCGTCAACCTCAGCCGCCCCTGTTTGTGCAGTAGGCACTTTGCCGGGTCCATTTAATTTTGGGCAACCCAGTACGTCGCTGCTGATCTTCTGACTATGTTCGGCAGATCGTTTGAGATGTCCGCATAGGTCTGACATTAGTGTTGGCAGGGTGGCCAGTTTGTCAATGATTGGGCCACATTCACACTCAATGCCATTTCTCCTTTTGGTATCCTCAAGTTGGTTAAGTTTACTCTGAAGAAGCGAATTTAACGTGCCCAGCTTCCCATCTGGTGCACAGACAAAATATCAACTCCAAAATATCGACTGGACATAATATCGAGTTTTAAATATAGACTGGACAAAATATCGACTGGACATAATATCGACTACAAAAATATCGTTTTTCAGGTAAGTGAAGTAATATCGACTGTATAAAATATAGATAGCAAAAATATCGAATTTTTAATAATATATAATATTTTATAGTGTATTTTTATGTAATAATGTGTGAAAAGTGTGTATTAATGTTATAAAATATTTTATTAAATGAATTTTGTTTTTTTAATAATTGCGTAATGTAATTCTGTAGCGGGTTGTGGGTTTATAGGGGAATAGGGTGGGAAGTAATTTAATACTAATTAATTAATTAATATATGTTTGTAAATATGTATAATTAATAATTAATTGATAATTAATTAATAATAATTAGTTAATTAATTAATATAATTTTGTACATATTTTGTATTAGTAATTAATTGGTAATTAATTAATTGTAATTAGTTAATTACATTAATTAGAGTACATTTTAATATATATAATTTTGTGTTATTGTTAAGTTAATAATTGGGAAAAGATAATATTAATTATTAAAATAATTACAGCTAATGTGCTAATATATTTACTTTATTGTTATTGTTAATTAATAATTATTTGGTAATTAAATAATATTGATACATTTTGGGTAAAGGAGTATTTTTAGGGTTCAGGGTCAGTTTTCAGTTTTTGGGTAAAGGGGCATTTTTAGGGTTCAGGGTCAGTTTTTAGTTTTTGGGTAAAGGGGCATTTTTAGGGTTCAGGGTCAGTTTTCAGTTTTTGGGTAAAGGGGCATTTTTAGGGTTCAAGGTCAGTTTTCAGTTTTTGGGTAAAGGGGCATTTTTAGGGTTCAGGGTCAGTTTTCAGTTTTTGGGTAAAGGGGCATTTTTAGGGTTCAGGGTCAGTTTTTAGTTTTTGGGTAAAGGGGAGTTTTTAGGGTTCAGGGTCAGTTTTGGGTTTTTGGGTAAAGGGGTATATTTTAGGGTTCAGGGTCAACAAATAAGATTGTAAAAAATTATTTTTATTATTTTCATTTATTATTTAATTATTATAATTTAATTTAAGTATTTTTAAGTATATTTTAGTAATTAAAATTTAATATTAATTTAATTTAACACTGTTTTTAATAAAGTCGATATTTTTTATATCTATATTATTGTTAACGATATTTTGTACTCGATATTTTTGTACTTACCTGTTTGTAGATACAAACTCGATATTTTGACTGTCGATATTTTGTCCACGATATTTTGGCAAGTCGATATTTTGTCCCTCGATATTATTTCAGTGATCCTTCCCATCTATTGCAACTACAAATACTGCCAGCGTGTCTAACAACGTTAATTGGGCGTCCATTTTCTCTGATTGGTAGTGTGCTGCGTCCACCAGAAGTTGTACTGTATTAAGGAGACTGGGCCATGCGCTTTCTTGCCTGGCCTGAGCTGGAATTGCATCCTGGTTTCCATGACACTCTTTGTGCCCCGCTTCCTGGGACACGGGAGGCATTTTGAAGGGTTGCGCTATTTCTGGCCCCACCATTCCTGCTATATTTGTCTGCAGGTGGGCCATTCCACTTTTTGATGTCTCACTTTTTTTTCTCGCAAAATCTTGGAGTCGGCCTCCAAAGCAAAAGACATCTTCTCGATTGTCAATGAGCTCTCCCTTCCCGATCGTGTCACTCTTCCCCCCATGCCTACTCAGGCTCTGTGTGACGAGCTTAATGCCTTCTTCCAGGATAAAATCTCCACTATCAAAAATAATATTCTTTCACCCTCCTCGTCCCATTCATTTTTACCACCCCCCAAAAACTCCCAGCAGTTCGACGCATTCCCTCCTATTTCCATTACCGAGTTCCACAGCCTCCTGCACAAAGTCAGTTCCGGGTCTCCCAACGACTGCTGCCCCGCTCACATCCTTAAAGAAATTTTTCTGACCTGCCCTGACCCAGCTTTGGCTCTTCTTAACACCTCTTTAGCCACTGGAGTAGTCCCAGATTCCTTCAAGCAGGCTGTAGTGCTACCAATTCTAAAAAAGCCAACGCAGACCCCTTAGTCCTGAGTAATTATAGACCTATTTCTCTTCTTCCCTACCTGGGAAAGATCTTAGAGACTTATGTGACTCGGTGTCTGAGTACCTTCATCGAGAGCTCATCCTTTTTGGACCCTCAACAGGCTGGCTTCCGCCCCCTCCATTCCATCGAGGCGGTCATTGCGGCCGTCATGGACACTTTAAGAACTGGAGCGGACAATAACATCCCTCAAGCCCTCGTCCTGTTAGACCTGTCGGCGGCTTTTGACACGGTCGATCACTCTATATTGATCGACCGTGTCACTAACGCCGGCATTCAGGGCGTTGCCCTTGACTGGGTCCGATCTTTTCTTGACGGCCGCTCTCAAGCAGTTCACCTTTCCACCTTTTCTGCTCCACTTTCCTCCCTCTCCTGCGGTGTCCCTCAGGGCTCGGCTCTATCCCCCCTCCTTTTTAATTTACATATGCAACCCCTTATGGTTTCTCTCCGTCACTCCCCTGCTACGATCTATAATTATGCAGATGATCTGCAGCTGATCTTTCCTCTGGATACCTCTCCCTCTTCTTGCACCAATTTTCAAACCACCATGCTATATATCTCTGATTGGATGGCCCACAGCCAGCTCAAGTTAAATCCATCCAAGACGGAACTTGTTCTGGTGGGTGGACCGGCCAATCCGTGGAATGACAACTACTGGCCCTCCTCTCTTGGCGCCCCCCCTTGCCCTGTCAGCTCTGTGAAAAGCCTTGGAGTAGTCATCTCTGGTGATCTATCTATGAAATCGCAGATCTCGGCAGTAACATCATCCTGCTTTTTCCATCTGCGCAGGATCCGCAAGATCTGTCGATTCCTCACCAGAGAGGCACTCATTTTAGTCATCTTGGCTCTAGTCATCTCCAGGGTTGACTTTGCAAACATCTTATATGTGGGGATTCCTGCTTACCAGATCCAGAGACTCCAACTGATACAGAATCAGGCTGCCCGCTTGGTGTTCCACCAGCCCAAACACCAGCACATCTCTCCACTGCTGAGGAGCCTCCACTGGCTTCCAGTGGCCAAAAGGTGCACCTTTAAACTCGGCTGCACTATTTTTAAAGCTCTTTACAATTTGGCGCCCGCTTTTATTTCCTCCAAGTTAAAGCGGTATTTACCAACTCGTAACTTACGCTCCTCCGCCGACAACCTCTTGTGCATCCCCCACAATCACCGTAAGAAACATGGTGGTCTACGCTTCTCCTTTCTAAGCCCTTCCTTTTGGAATTCCCTCCCCTCCTCCTTTCGTCACTGCCCTTCCTATGAGCTCTTCCGTAAGACCTTAAAAACGTTCCTTTTTAAAGCTGCCTTCGAGTAACCATTGACCCTTGTCCGTTGTGTCTGTTATGAGCGCCAAGAAACCGCTTCGGTGAACGTGCGCGGTATAAGAATTTTAACATAACATAACATAACTGGCCGTCCTACTTGTGCTCAGGTCTTTTGGGTAGGCCGCCATGAGTTCCTCCCACTCCTCTTTCCTTAGATAAGAAGAGATTTCGATCACCTCTGGAGAGCAATTCTTCTCGCTTACATCTATATTTCCCGTCCCTTCTGACGCCTTGGGTGCTAGTGTGGGTTCGTTGTTTGTTGTATCAAGGACTACTAATGAGGGTTCCATCTCTAATGACCGTGCTGGTGGGGTTACAGTTCCCGCTTTTCTCATGACCTCCTCCTTATTGCTTATGCCCTCGTGGCCCTCATGGCCTAGTTCATTGCTCATGCTGACATTCTCGATGTTACTGTTGATGTTAGAGATCTTCTCCAATTTTGATGGCAGCATATCCATGGCGTCCTTTGGATGATGTATTTGTATTAAATTGGCGTCTATGGTCGTTTTCCGTCCTGCCGGGGTACCTGCCATCTCGAATTTTTGCCCCATTTTGATATTATTGCGCTGAGGTGTTGAAGTTTTTTGGGGTGGTGTTATAGATGATATACTTTTGTCTCCTCTGCTGTTGCCGATGCTATTACTGTAGCTGTCGTCCAATCGGGGCCGCTTATCTCTGGGATGGTGGTTTAAGCTGGATTTGAATGGTTCAAGAGGCGGTTGAAGGCCTGATACTTTATTAATCTTTGAGAATAAAACGTCCCCTGGATTCTTTAGAAAACAGAATTTTGTATAGATTTTAGGCTGGACTAAAGTTATGTTCATTTTATTCCCCCCTTCTTTATTCGTCGTTTTTCTTGTTTGTTTGGTCGTGGCAATTTGGACCTGTATTTGCTCCCTTAACTCACTTGAGACCGTTAGGTCAATTGTTTCTAGTAGGGGGCTCTTCTCTATAGCTGTGGACACGTCTGTCTGAGCCTCAATCTCCCCCTTAGATGGCTTAGTCCTTTGTTTTCGCTTGTTTGGCCCTCCTTTATTCATTTGGCCCCCTCGAATCTTGCCAGATCTCATGTTAGGCTGTTGGCCCTAGGTTGCAACCGATCAACAGACGGTGGAAGGTGGGGAGCTGGGGAGAGCTGGGGAGGCTTAGGGTGCACACTGACCGTGATTTTGATTTTGCTGTCTCAGTGGCAAAAGCACTAGTCCTTTTGCACCCCCCCCCCCTGCACACCCCGCACCAACACGCCAACACACCACTCACCGGTTTAGTCCTGGTGTATATCCGGTCCCTCCCGGGATGGTCTAGTGCTACTGGCGCAGTCAGCAGCTTCACGGGCTGGTCCGTACAAGTTTTGAACTGAAGCGGGAGGGTCAGTTATCCGATTGTCCGATATCCCTTTGCTCCCCTTTGGTTGGTTGGTTGGTTGTCCCCTCCCGCGTAGTATTACTGTGCTATACTGTGGCTTGATTTTCGTTTTTGGTTGCGGTTGCTGCTGATAGCTTCCTTTATTAGCTGAAATCACAGTTTGTTGTCTGAAATCACCACGCCATCACCGCCTTCTCAGCTCAGCCCAGCACAGCCCAGCCCTGCGCCGTGACCACGATGGTAGCTGGAATCACCGCGCTGCTCACTCCCCCATACTGAGCTGTGGCTGGAAAAACGGAGTTGCGGGTTTTTCGTTTTTCACATAGGGTAAATTTGTTCCACTTGTTTGCCGATTGCCGGTTTGCCGGTTTGCCACTGCTAACTCCCGTTGGTGGCTGAGATCACCACGCTGCTCAGCCCTGTACCGTAACTGCTCCACTCCGCTCTGCCCTCAGCGACAATCTGGCCACACGCTCTGCTCGCTCTGCTCTGCTCTGCTCTCTACAGAAACTTGGGCTCCGGACCTCGGAGTCTTGTTCCTTTCCAGTCTCGTGGCTTGTGGCTTACAGAGGAGCAGGCTCGCAGTGGAGTAGGCAGTGGCAGTGGCAGTGGGGTGCTGTTGTCACAGCGCTCAGCCCTCGGCCCTTGGCCCAGCTCAGGTAGCGCTCGCACCTGCCCACGCCTGCACGCCGCCGCCGCAGCCGCTCCTCCCTCACTCACTGTTTGCAGCAGGTCGAACCCGGCGTGGTCAGGCAGTCGAGCTGTCCGCCGTGAAATGGAGCCGCAGGCAGGTCCGAAAAAGCGGGCACGGTGAATCCTTTATCCTATCTCCGTTTTGCTCCATATCACTATCCTGCAGCCCCCTTGGCCCCCCCCTCGGCGATGATGATGGTAGCAGGAGCAGGAGCGGGAGTGTCCGTGTCTCGCTTTGCTTGAAAGGATGGCGTTCTGACGATCGTGCTACGATCGTGCTGCAGCTCGTGAGCTCCCTCCAGTGGTCAGTCTCACTCGAAAGAAAAAACTCAGTACACTTGGGTGAATTAAGTATTTCCCCATCAACAACCCCAATATTTATCAATGAAACAACCATGCCACCTTCTCTCATCATTTCCCCAGCTTTAGAATGTTCACATTGAATACAAAAAACTTCACTAGAAGGATAAGACCTTACACATGAAACTTAATTTTTCTTGAAGTGATTGACACTGCGATCACTACTCCCTTTTTTCAAATCCCTACATGCTTTAGAGAAATGACCAATTCTCCCACACTTGCTACACTCTTTACCAATAGCAGGACAGAACTTAAAAGATGCGACATGATTATTACTACCACATCTGTAACACACAATTTGATTCCTTCCAAAATTCTTATTAGATTGGAAATTGTTCTTTACATTGCTTATAGCACAAACCTTATCTCCCGTTTTGTCATTCTTCACATCTCTGCTTGGACTTGAAGAAGAGAGTACTGTGCTGATATCACTAAACCAGTATCATCTATACTTGGATTATTTGAATTATTTACTACAATTTACTACACCCTGAACCCTAAAAATACCCTTTACGTCAAAACCCATACCTATCCCTAAACCCTAAAACTACCCCTGTACCCCATAACCCAAAACTATATCTGAACCCTTAAAATACCCAAACACCCCAAAACATATACCTCAGTACCCCAAAACATATACCCCTATACCCATACTTACCTTATCCAAACATTTAAAAAAAAAAACAGGCTTTTACATTCATGCATTTACAACGAATTTTGTTGTAAATGTATGCGTGGTAAAAGCATATAAAATGTAATGCCATGCGTTATAATGGCATTGCGGAGTCATGGTACTTTCGTAATGAAAGTATGCGGAGTGATGGTATGCGGAAAGAAAGTTGCGGAATAATGGGTGTTTACCCTCCCCCGGTAAGTACATTGGTGGCACGGCGGCCCACATCTCCAGCAACATACTCATATTTTTTCACCACCCATTTGAAAAATGCACAGGTCTCTCTCATTGATGGCCAGCACCAACATACACTTTTAGACACACCTCCCGCCACAAGTTCTAGAATTGCGAACTTTAGAGCCCGGGAGCTACGTTCGAATCTCGGCATCAGCTCAACATCCTGTGATTCCAGGCAAATCACTTTGTCTCCCCGTGCCTACCACAAATGAATGTGTTCTTCTGTAATGTAAATTGTGCTCATGCCATGTTGTCGAGTTTGCACTGTATAATATTGCAAGGAAAAATAAAGTAGGGAAACTCGAGTTCACACACTACTGAACGGGCACTCTTAAGTGCATCAGCAGTGCACTGTGAATCGGAGCGTTTCACAGGCCTGTCACAGATAAGAAATGCTATCAAAACGAAATCCTACAAAACAATATACTACTGTCGGCAGCAATTCATACCCGGACAACGTCGGGACGGGCTGCTAGTATACATATATATATAATATATATATAGATTGTCCCTACCGTGCTGCTGTTACAGCGTTGATGCAGCGCTAACGAAACTCCAGTAATGCCTATTGTTGCAATGTTCTTTCAAGTGTATTAGCCTGCCACCGAAACCATACTGGATGCATTTCGGCTGTCCTGCTGCCTTACTAACTGATGGTGAGGGGCGATCTGCCAATGCTATTACAAAGGGAAATTCTTGACCTCACAATAGTCAGCTTAAAAAGGCTATTGGTCGATCCAGGCAAAGAAAATAATAACTTCATGATGGTCACATGGTAAATTACTTGCAAATATTAGATGTATGTTTCAATCAAAGTTTACAATTAAACAAAACAATTCCCTCAATTTAACAATTTTGAAATTCAAAATTTGTTGAACCATGTATGAGCACAAGCATACAATTAATCATGTTGCTTTTTTAAGAATACATGTAATACATTCTGTCAATGTGGGCAAACAATAGGGGAAAGTTGAAATATATAAATAAATGTCAATGCTACATCAAAAATGAGGCTCAACATTGCACGCAATACATCAATTCTTGTAAGTGATGAAACATTTGATCATGCCCTTGGTGGGCCACTATACCATTGGAATTGTAGTGCATGAGTCTCTGTGGGTCATCAGTGTCTCACCCTTAGTGGGCACTATATTGAATAATACTACCAGATGTAGGAACCTATACTTATAATGAATATTCAGTATGCTAAAAGGTGTAGACACATAGTGGCAATTAATACTTTGTTGCACCCCAGTGGGTATTGGTTCTGGGCCCTCAGTATCTCATGGCTCGCGCTCCCCATCATTCCAACGGTACCAATAAATCCTATTCAAAGTACCCACATTCATGGTGGGCAGGCCCACCAAGATCAGATTGTATGCCCCTGTTTGATGCATGCTACATTCCCAACTCAATGCCACATGCGATGACGTAAAAGTATCATGTATATAAAACAATTCTCATTCTAGTGTAACAGATCATAGTTTCTATACTGCTTCAGTCTGTTTTGCAGTGATAACTACCATGTATGCACTTGCTAGTTTTTGAGAAGGGTGGGTTATATTTTTTGGTGTTGATACCGTGTTGGCATGCTTTGCACTTCCTGCAATGCCTAAAACCTGTGTAACAGCCAACCATGTAGTTTGCGTGGATGAGACAATCTCTGGACTAGCAGTAAAACTGAGATAATTCTGTTTGGCAGAGCCGCAGATCATTGGTCTAGCGACTGGTGGCCCCAGTCACTGGGCCTCTGTCCATCTCCTAAACCAACTATATGCAATTTGGGGATCACTATTGACAATAAACTTTTGATGAAAGCTCATGTAAACCGTGTATGGCATCTTGCGCAAATTGCGGAAGATTTTCAAGTGGCTACCAATTGAATCTCGCAAGCCACTTATTCAGGGCCTAATCATGAGTCGAATGGACTATGGCAATGCCCTACTGGGTTCTATCAGCAACGACCATTTTGCCAAACTACAAACCCTCCGAAAACACTGCCGCTAGACTTATTCTGGATTTACCTTTGAGATCCTCTTCCTGCGCCAATCTGAAATCTCTTCACTGGCTACCAATCAGGTTGAAAGGCAAATTTAAGACTCTTTGCCTCATACATAAGAGTCTCTATCACACTGGCCCAGCGTACCTTGGCAAAAAGTTGCGAAAATACCAGCCTACTAGAATTTTGAGATCTAGTTCTAAATGTCTTTTAACCCCTTTCAGGATATACACTGCGAGACATGGCGGTTGATCTTTTTCTTATCTCGCCCTCCATCTTTGGAACAAGCTTCCCCCACATATCTCGCCCATCTCATATCATCTGTCCTTTTGTAAGGAATTAAAGACCTGTCTGTTCCTCAACTAATGCGACCCGGTGAGTCTGATTATGTCTGCAAGTTCCCTGAGACCTAACGGTGATATGTTGCGCTATACAAGACCTTCAGACTTTGACTTTGACTAGGTCCTGACTCATACACTTGTTTTTCCTGAACGTCACCCCTGGTCTTCAAGTGGCCATCTACCCCAATACAGGATCATTCTTGATCAGATGCCAGTGCTTGTGTAAAATGGATCTACTGCTCCTCACTGTCCTGTTTGTTATATGTCATGATCAATTTAAAATGTAAATCTGTTTTAGATTTCTTAGATGATCTTTTCTGAATCTCTGTGTTGTGGAATAGCAAGTGCTCTCTAGATTGGGATCTGGATTTCCTCTTGACCTGCTCAACACTTGTTTCCAAATACCATCTAGCTTGTAACTTACATGACAATTCTTCCAAAGTGTTCTTCTCCTTTATAGCTTCACTGCAATTTCATTTGGCTTGTACACTTTGCCCATCGGGTATGCTATTGTCTATATTGACCGGATGCAAGCTGAAAGCATGTAGAAGTGTGTTGCCGAATGTCGGTTTACGGAATAGTTTTGTTTCCAACCTGTTATTCTTAACATGGGCTGTCAGGTCCAAGAAGTTTACTACCGCATTGCTCATAGTATGTGTAAAGTGTAAATTGAAGTGATTGTTCTCTATTTTCTTCAGGAATTCTCTGGCACTGCTCTGAGTGCCCTTCCACACCTGGAATAAATCATTAATGTACCTATTCCAATGTATCAGATTTTCTGACCACTCCTGATGGTCCTCAGTATGAATCACTTGCTTCTCCCAGCAGCCCATGTGCAAATAAGCATAGCTGGGGGCAAAGCAGGTGCCCATCATAGTTCCACAGATCTGATGGAATAGCTCTTTGTTAAAGAGGAAGAAGTTACATTCTAAACATCTTTGGATCATTGTGATTAACATTTTAGTGTGTTTCCATAGTGTGATGGGTCTTGCATCTAAGAAGTGTTTAACTGTCATAAGACCGTCAGTATGCTGTATACTAGTGTATAGCATGGTAAAATCTATGATGATGAGATTATACTCAGTTCAAATGGTAAATCATATATTTTCTCCAAAAAAATCACTCGTGTCTTGGGTATACGAAGGCAAGCTCTTGACAAAATCATATAGAAAAAGGTCTATACATTTCCTAGTGTTCTCAAAAACTCTTCCCAGTGCCAAGATGATTGGTCAACTTGGGGGGGTTCTCCATGTCTTTGTGGACCTTGGGGTTTAAATACAGCACCGGTGTTTTAGAGTGGTCTGCTGTGAGAAATTGGTATTCGTAATGGCTTGGTCATGCCAATCTAAAAATCCATGATAATAATCCATTTGTGTTTGTTTCATAGATGTCAATGGGACACGCATATAACAGTGTTCGTTGTTCAATTGCTTGAAGGCTTCAGGCATATAGTTGTCCCTTGGCCATAGTACCAGGCTTACGCCCTTATCAGAATTTCTGATTATGTAGTCAGTTCTCGCTGTTAGTTTCTTTATAAAGGTGCTGTACTTCCTCTAGTTATCGCTCTTATCTGGCCTCTCTTTCATGTTGGTAATTCAGGCCTTTCAGTTCCTGAATTACGCTGACTGTATCTACAGTGCTTTTGGGGGTCATTGGTATAAACCTGAGGGTGCTTCACCATAAATCTCTATATCATAGTCAACACTGATCTTGTCAGGACAGATGTTATCATTCAAGTCTAAGTTTTCATTATCCAATTCTTATAGTGTCAGATCAAATCCATGTCTGTCACCTGCAGTGAATTTTGCATGCAGCCTTCTGGTTGGATAGTCTTAGTTTTCTTTTTTGCTTAGAGTAGAAAGAATTCCTTAAGTCTCATGGCCCTAACAAATTTGAAAAGATCAATCAGTTTTTTAGTATATTGCAAATTTTGCAGGGTGCAGAATGACAGTCCTAGTTTGAGGATTTCTACTTCCTTGGGTGTTCATTGAACACACAAGGTATCAGTCCTTGCCCCATTTCCCGAACGTCCCTTTGTATTGCCCTGTTTTCTCTGGCACTGTTGCGCCTTTTCCTCCTCTGCCTCTTCCTATTTGCTCTCTTTGACTTGGTTGTTCTCTGTACCTCAGGCAGAACCTGCGCTCTATCCGTAAAAAATCAAGCTCTTCGATGACAGAGGAAATATTTGAGCCACCTGCTGCACTTTCTTCAAGATTAGTAGCAACTTCTGAACTGGGTACACTATCCTGTTACTGGACAACTTCTTCTCCTGTTTGATTCTTTTAAGCGAGGCGCTGCCTCCTGAGGTTATTGAACTTTTGATCAAAGGTAAAGATCTGGTCATAGTTGTAGCCAATTGTGTTGCACTTGAAATTCTGCGCTTTACTGACCTTAATGGAATCCTCCAATTTTTTGAGTATTTCTTCGACTTGAATACTGAAATGTTTCTCATTTTCCTGGTCAACCTCTTTACTGATATCTGCATTGAACACTGAATTTCTTCTAGGATCTTCTTTTTATCGATCTCAGCATATCTGACTAATATGACCAACATCCGTCACAATGATTCTCTGCTTTTACCAGCCCACTCCCTTAGCATATTGGGGTTAGTGTTCTTATAGCTTAGTGCCACTAAAATGCGAAGTACTCTGGGAATATGCCCTACCTCCAGGCTAGGCCGCAACGCAAGTTTCAAGTTTTGCGGGAAGTACAAAGCATGCCAACACAGTGTCAACACCAAAGAATATAAGTTACCCCTGTAAAAAAACAGGCAAGCATCTACATGGCAGTTATCACTGCCAAACAGACAGTGCAGTTTACATTCTATTATGCCCCTGCCATCCTACATACGTGAGCAGTGCCACACTTCCAGAACACAAAATAATTTTACAACACTTATGGACAATAAAACACGGGAATAAGACATACCCTGTTGTCCAGCACATTGAGGAACATCACAACAGCAACATAAATGCATTACAATATATTGTAATAGACGTCATTCCAGTCAACAGGAGAGGGGCGACCAGGTCACTGCACTAACCACCTGGAATCCCAGTACATAATGGAATTTAACTCAAAAACTCCAAGTGGTCTCAATATGGAGGAGGATCTCAACACTCAATTGTAAATATATAGCTCTCTAAGCGAACACGAGGTATCAGAGACTCATGCTCCACAATTCCAATGGAATAGTGGCCCAACAGGAGCACGATGAAATGTTTGATCACTTACAAGAACTGATGCATTACATGCAATGTTGATCCTAGTTTTTGATGTTGCAATGAAATTTCTTTTTTGTTTTACAACTTTCCCATTTTGGCTGCCCACTTGGGCTGAATTTATTCCATTCGTTCTTAAAAATGCAGTATGAATAATGGTTAGATTTCATTCATTCATACATGCTCCAGCAAATTTCAAATTCCAAAATTTTACATTTTGGTAATTGTTTTAATTAATTGTAAGCTTTGATTGAAACATTGGTTTAATATTTACAAGTGATTTAAAATGCTACCAGCATGAAGTTAATTTTTCTTCTTCCCAGATCCTCGATCAGTGTATTGCTGACTAGGTTGAGGTCACTAACTACCCTCTATAATAGCATTGGAAAACAAAGCATAACTATCAGTGAGCAAGACTGAAGGACAGTCAAAATGCTTCTGATATAGTTTCAGTGGCGCGCTAATAAACCTGTAACAACATTACAACGATTAGCAATATTGGAGCTTCTTTGGTGCTACATCAACACCATTTTCACAATCTGCATAGAATGCAGAGTTTTTTTTCTTCAGTCTGTAGCTCGACGTGACCCAGCAACTCACCGCATAGATACACACACACATATCTGTAATGGTATTGTCAAATGTTTGTTAATTTGCCCATGAAAATGTAAGACTCATCTTCACCTGCCACAAAAGAAGACTAGTAGATTTCTAAAGAAAAAAGAATGGCAGTAATTCTCTGAATAAAATAAAAGAAAGGGTGCTACCCCAATGCAGAAGCAAAGGGTGCGGGGTAAATACAAGGCAAAAGAAAATGTCCCTATATTTTAATATCGAAACAAGAATTCCTTACTCAGGACTGAGTGTCTAAGTTACTCTTTCATATCCTCTTCCACAACTTTTTATATAGATAACATCTCATAATCTATCAAAA
Organism: Lissotriton vulgaris; assembly: GCF_964263255.1. Taxonomy (NCBI): domain Eukaryota; kingdom Metazoa; phylum Chordata; class Amphibia; order Caudata; family Salamandridae; genus Lissotriton; species Lissotriton vulgaris. The sequence goes on along the minus strand of NC_141687.1, from coordinate 82,335,957 downwards.
AACAACAACATTTAACAGCTAGGTTGTTTGTAATTTCTCAAAAATGTATTGGCCACAAAAATATTTTAAAACATACACATTAAGCAATTACTATCTTCAGTCAAAATCATAGTACTCCTCCCATTATTGTATTGTATTGTATTGTATGTCGATTTGTAGAGCGCGGTTGATGCCCGGGGTGCGTCCAAGCGCTAAGAACCGTCATCATATCGAGAGGGGTGACCGGAGAGTTTATTGAGGGGGGTTGAAGAGGAATGTTTTAAGCTGTTTTCTGAATGAGGAGAGGTTTGGGTTAGCTCTCAGATGGAGGGGGAGAGTGTTCCATAGCTTGGAGGCGTTGTGAGCGAAGGTCCTACCGCCGGTTCCTGATTTCTTTATTCTAGGTGTTGTGGCCATATACGTCTGGGTTGATCTGAGGTTCCTGGTAGGTTGGTAGTGCGAGACTAGGTTGAGGGTAATAAGGGGGCCCGTTTTCCAGAAGGCCTGGTGGGCTATGCATAGGGCCTTGAATTGTATTATTTGGCGGATGGGTAGCCAGTGTAGTTTAGACAGCCCAGTTTTGGCTGATTGACGTCGGGGAATCTGGAGTAGTGTGCGGGCGTCACAGTTCTGCACTATTTGTAGTCTCCGCAGCGTATATTCTGGGGCAGCAAGGTAAAGGGCGTTGTTAAAATCCAGTCGAGACTGGATAAGGCCCTGGGTGGCAACCTGTTTTGCCTCCATCAGTAGAAGATGGAGAACCTTTCTTAACAGCCTGAGGAGGCCGAAGCAGGTGGCTGCAAGTTTGGTGGCTTGGGTGCTGAAAGACAGAGATCTGTCCAGCCATACCCCAAGGCTCTTGATGTTGTCCTTGGGGGCTGGGGGTAAGCCCAGGCAGGGCGGCCATAGGGTGCTGAGGGAGGTAGGGTTGGCAGGGCCCAGGAGCATTAGTTCTGTTTTATCCCCATTCATTTTGAGTGAGGAGGCGGACATCTAACTTTTGACCTCCTCTAGGCATTTCTTGAGCCCTCCCCTAGTAGTCAGGTTGGCTTCCTGCGCTAATGAGACCACCAGCTGAGTGTCGTCAGCGTAGGATATGATTTTAACTCCAAACTGATGAACAACCTCGGCCAGGGGCCTCATATAGATGTTAAAGAGCGCTGGGCTTAATGAGGAGCCTTGTGGAACTCCGCATCTTAATGGTCTGCTGGTTGATGATGATTCTCCATCAAATACCCGGAAAGATCTGTCTTTCAGGAACGAATCAAACCAGGACCATGCTTTGTCTTTTATGCCGATGTCCGACATGCGGTTCAGCAGTATGTCGTGGCTAACTGTGTCGAAAGCCGCGCTTAAATCAAGGAGGATCACTGCCACTGATCCTCCTTGATCCAGGATGGTTCTGGCTTCCTCGGTGACCATGAGGAGCGCGGCTTCTGTGCCATGTTTTGGTCTGACGCCTGTTTGAGTGGGGTCCAGTAGGTGGTGGTTTTCTAGGTAATTGACCAGCTGGCTGTTGATATGTTTCTCCAGGATTTTGCTCAGCCAGGGTAGTAGGGAGATTGGCCGATAGTTACTGAGGTCTGAGGGATCCAGACTTGGCTTCTTTAGTAAGGCTCGAACCATGCTTGTTTCCATTAGGGGTTACACTCTAAAAATATATAAGTTAAAAAAACTTTATTAAAAGACAGTCGACGCAGCGTTTCGGGGATCCCTTGATGCCTTCACCTTCTTCAGGACTAACAAAGTTTAAACATCTAGATAATTAAAAGAAATAAAGATACTAATTTTCAGGAAATGTGCTTGTTTACAAGCTATACATTTTTCACATTATAGTCATCATCATTACTCACAACCTTCTTAATCTCTTATATCCTAATATAAGCCACTTGTGTTGAAGTCAATGAATTCTTATTTATAACAATCAATTTCTGACATTTGATCCTCCATTTTTTTTAAAATTAAAAATAAAAATAACATATCATACCTATTCCTAACATTTTATCACATGTACGATCATTAATCACTGCATAACACGGTTCAAGAAATTTTATTGTTAATTCTTTAGACAAACACGTGTCTATTAACTGTTTTCACTGGCTGTATCTAATTTCTGATCTAGCCTCCTAAGTTATACAATACTTTGTATATAAGATATGGCATACCTTAAGTTGACTTTGGTTATGATTTAATGTAATACTTCGTAAGAAAAGATTGCCAGGATAAAATACCTATGAATAAAAGCAATTCATCATTATTTACAGTCCCTATTCCCAATATAAACCAATAACTGTTTCTTTGATTAGGCACTTAGTCCTGTCTCGTACCTTTTTGACTTCGTAATTTATCTCTGAGTTTTGTCTGTTAGAACCACCGTTTATTATAAAGTAATCTTATAAATCTTCATTCCTATTAGGAAGACAAACATCGCAGATTTTAATTTGCTTCTCCATGTTTAGTGTCTTTATAATCAAAAGCAAGAAAGGGCTGACATCACTTACCCATTTAAAAACAGGACAGATCACTGTATTTATGTGAGCCCCACGGTTGTTTGATAACTTGTGGGTGTGCCTTTAAATCAGCGGCGTCATATTCAGCATACAGTCATTTTTCAATTGACCAGCTATGAAGTCTGGAAATATACAAGTTTGTCAAATTACGAACCTTATTTCCATTGTCCTATCTCGTCTTATTTTCAATTAGACACACCGATCGTTTTTTTATTTTCCTGCACTGCATTTTAACGATTAAAATTATAATGATAAAAAAATGTTTTTTTACCGCTACGTGCCACTTCTCCACAGTTGTGTGGGCTCGCTTTCCTGCGCGGCTATCTCCAATCCATCAAATTTAAAGGATTGGGCCCCTATTTACTGATACTATCATCATCATACTCCCTGGGTAGTTACTAAAACAAGCTGTAGTAATAATTTCTTAACAATTATCCCCTTATAATTCAACTCAAAGACCAGAGCAATTACTCACTGTTGTCGTTTTTGATGCACGTATCACCGGGTACGATTCTAACAGACTTCCGGATTTGTTGTGTATAAAATCCTTCCGGGTGGTGGGTCTATTTCTATTACATCAACCTGCCTCTTTTTCAATCAAATACCGTCAGCCATGTTGCAGTGTGTGAGAATATTCTCACTAAACGGGTTTTGCGTCGTCATATAATTGAGCCACTCAGGCATCAGTGTCTTGACTTATTGCCGATCCCGGGGCATGCACCGATAGCACCAAACAAATTAAAAAAGAAGTTGAAATACTTAAATGTGTAACAGTTATATAAAAAAACTACCAGTCCCACAATGCCTCATCATGGGCGACTGTGGTAACTGAGTATAAATATCAGAAAGTGAAAATGGACTTGGTTAACTACCGTGATCAAGAAATGATTGTTCGAAACGCGTAGGTGGAGGAGAGTGATGGTCTATTAAAGAAGTTTAAAACATCCAAGATGAGTGCTGCGAATTTCATCAATTTTGCAAGGGAGCAGAAGCTTCCGAAACGCGTAACAGCAATAAAGCAACACTGTGTACCACTTGAATTCTGAGTGCGCGTTTAACTTGGATACTTTTTGGAAAAAATATATATATATATATATATTCACTGAAAAAACCATAGATTTCAGCCACGTTCTCGTTAAGTTAGGAATTAGCATTTAAAAAACCTTAGAAATTCACTGAAAAAACCATAGGTTTCATCCATGTGATAATTAGCTGGACGTTTCTCTCATACAAAACCATTGAAATTCCTCCGTTATAGTTAGTTCAGCTAACTATAACTCGCGCGCCTGCAATGCACTGCTGATGACGTCACATATTACATCACTCATAACATGGTCAGTGACATGACTAAGGTGCCTAAAACCTATGGTTTTTTTCAGTAAATTTCAAAGGTTTTGTAAATATTAATTTATAAATGTATTAATTATTATGTCTTTATTTTTATACTAATTTCTTATATTTTTAATATAAATATTTATAATTATTTTATTTTTTAGATTATATTTCATATTCTTATTATAAAATACTAAATAAAACTAAATATTTTTTGGATTAATTATTGCTTGACTCTGATTGCATGCATTACATTCAGCATAGCTCTCGGGCCGTATGCTCACAATGCTGTATCAATCCTTACACCTGCTTCAAGCATATGCAAGGTTTTGACGCAAAATAAGCTCAAAAGTAACTGAATGAAATGTTATAAATTTCACTCAGTCACTTTTAGGAGGCATTGCTGCACCCCCTCCTGCACAGGAAAGCCTCCTTCTGGCGAAGGACTTTACAATGTAATGCACCCTCCAGATGCATCACATTCTTAATACAACACACCATGGCACATCTTTTGCACCATCGCTGTGTCACAAACGTGATGCAACGGCTGTGTAAAAGAGGCACAAGGGGATTGTAAATCTGCCCCTCACACATACAAATTCACCCAGACAGTTTCACCAGCAGCGCAAATTGAAGCACAGACTTGTAACATATTTATGTACATATGTTACTTTAAAGTGCTTCGGACATACTACAGTATACTATAGGTAAACACCTTATAGATTTATGCTGTAGCACTTCCTTATAGTTCTGCGCTTTCACATTCTCCATACACTAGTAATATATTCATTCATTCATTTATAAACTTCACATTCATTCTGACAAACTTATACACACTAACATAGAAATATAGTTCTTACTTTGACCAGTGAAGGTAGTTGTAAAAAGAACTGTTTTTTTCTGTTTTTACTTTTCAATTTTTTTGTTTGTTTTACTAAAAAAAATTTAACTGGAACCCAAAAAGGAACAAAAGAATGAAAAAAAAAAACTACTGTCGAGGAAAGTCTATTGATTTCATCAGATCAATAGACTGCTCCCTATAACACAAAAGTCTATCGCAATGAATGCATACAATTTTAACGTCTGCAAAATTAGGATCAATTTGTGGGTGTGGACTGCTTGTAGAAAATTCTGCTGCAGTAGTTGATGTGCTTGGTGCAGAAGCAGGTGGGTTCTCCTGCATCTTCCGTCTTGCAGCTCAAGCAAAGTTATTGGGGTGCAAGTTCTTCACATGTCGCACCATATTTGCTGTGCCAAAGGAGTATTTTTTAGATGGATCACCCCTTGAAAGAGTTGTTTGGCAAATTTTACAGGTTACTTTTGCAGCATTAACCTTTTTTTGCCCTTCTGGAAAGGTAAAAAACTGCCAAATTAGTGCTTCTTTCCTCTTCTTAGGAGGTTCTTCAGGAATGAAACCTCCCTCTGAAGAACTGCTGGAAGATGAATCCATTGCTCTTATAATGATCTTCCTTCTATTTGAAAAAATTGTCAAAAGAAATGATTCTTCTTAGAAATTCAAAGTCAAATGATTATAATAGGACGGAACTTTCAACAGTTACAATAGGAAAAGCTATGAACCAATCAAATCTCTCCTTTTAAAGTCACATGACTTTACGTATGCTTATGAGGCGCTTACGCAGCTGTTTCGATACCAGTACGAATGATGTTCTACCGCGATTTTTGTAATTGTTTTTAAAAGCAATATATGATTGTAAAAACTGTAAAAAAAATGTTCATAGTTATCCCAAATAATATCTTCCCTTAGTATGTACATTAAATACATAAATATATGTTTTTAACCATGTAGAAACATCGGCGCCTTTCGCGTACAGGGCGCCGTTCATGACGTCACACTTAACCTTTGATGCGACGCGTAACGTCAAACCATATTCGTACTGTATGCGCAGGTACACGCTGACTATGATTAGCAGTACATGTATGGTGTGATCACCCTCTCAGTGACAAATCAGAGCACAGGGCGCGCTAACGAGAATGATTAGAAGTGGTCACTCATTGGAGATCCGATTCTGGGCCTGCCTCTGCGCACACGATAACACCGCCCCCATCTCTCTCTGTTGTTAATTGTTGGTGCACACACTCACACTTGCACATGCGCGGTGCACGCCCGCCCACACTGCCCACATGCCACCACCTAGTATGCTTGCTATCACTAAGCCTGGAAACCAATACATTAGCCAATGGGATGTCCCCCAAAGCCATCATTCTTATAGACCGCGAAAACGCTACCAATGATGCTCCTGGGCTTGGTTTACTCAGCCCCCGCGGTTCCCATATAATCCGAACACTGACGTGAGCACACTCTCTTTTGCCTCCTTGTGCTGCGGTGACAGACAGAGTGTTGTCATCGATTTCACTACAAACTCACAGCTCGAGCGGAAGACTCCTGAAACTCGACGTGGTATCACTACTGCTGCCGCCCAGCCAGAATACCATAGGCGCAGAGGCGGCGGCGCCCGCACCCAAAACACCCCAGACCCAGCGAAACCGCAGCCTTTGAAAACACGACAAAAGACGACAGAAGCAAAGGTAGAGAGAAACCGTCACAACATCAGACTCCGCTGTAAATTGTATATGCATGATGCTATTTTTTTCTCCATCAATTGGCTCTCCTACCCCTTAATGGTTTAAAATTGTATTCACATAGTATAAAAGTTTCTACCTGCGTCACAAGGTCCTATACACCTCTAATTTCATAAATTATGCGTCCATAAATTTCTGTGTCGTATTTCTGTACTACGCCATGTGCTTAGGCCTCTATCGTTATTAATTGTGAATTCATCATGAAATGTTTTTTTCTGCGTCACAAGGCCGTCCGAGGCAGGCCCGGACTGATAGTTGCGGGCAAAGGCAATCCCTCGATACGCCGCAAGAGTGGGGGCCGGTTTTGGGCCCCTGGGGGCCGATTTTGTTACAGGGCTGTTTTTGTAGCAAAGCTGCAAAATCGGCCCTGTAACAAAATCGGCCGAAAACTGTCCCCCGGCAAAGAGCTCGGTCGCACCCCAACTCCCCTCCTCCCAGGGGAGAGAGTGGGGGGGCAGCCAAGCACTTTGCCAGGGCCGGTTTTGGTTCCCAGTCCGGCCCTGGTCCCAGGCCTCCATTCCTATTGATCTTCCATTGTTGATCCTAATATTTCCTTCTGTCTTACAGAGCACTCCCACGCCTTTTTTTATAAATTGAGCTTCCGTGAATTACTGTATCCTATTTTTGAAGTGTGTCACGTGCTTTACAATGTGTTCTTTTTATTGTATGTTCATGATGGTATTCTTTTCGGCATCACGTGCCCCCCTACCCCTCATTGATGTACATAGTATAAGGGAGGACCCAGGGGGAGCTGTGCGCGAGCCGCTCTCTCCCCTGGGTTGGTTCGCGCAAGGAAACTGGCCACAGGTGCAAGGGACGGTGATTAGCTAGCTGGAGCGGAAGTGAAAAGGGATAAATAGGGGTAGAAAGGGTGGGAAAAGGAACTGTGCCGGGGGAGGCGGGTGGCGAAGGTTGTTTTTGCCCCACCCACCCTCTTGCTCCTTCAGGTCCTATTTGTTTGTTGTTTTATTGTGCTTTGAGTACTGCTGAAGCTGTTTATTCCTGGTTGCCATGCTAAGACAGATCTAGGTGCAATTTTAGTTGGTAGGCGCTTTTTCTGGGGGGTGGGAGCCTGGACCGGGTTGCTCCATCCTCAAAGGGCAGTTAAAGGAAAGGAGGGGGATATCAACAAGAGTCAGTTGCTCCTGGGTTTGTTTGGGTTAACTTGGTGGGGGTTTCTTCTTTCATAAAGGATACTAAGATAAGTTGAAGGAATTTTTGGTTTATTAAATAATGAATAGCAAGTTCAAAATTAACTGTTTGATTAGAAGCAAATTTGCACCAGTCTTAATAAAGTGGCCTTTCTTCCTAACCAAGAAGTTGTGGACAGTGAGTTATTGCGTGAACGCTTCTTTCTATCCATCACGTGGCCCTCCCAGCTCTGCTTTGCTTTATTTTTCTGGAATATATGCTTTCTGGTTGATCGTATTTGCTCCCTCCTAATTCTCCAATTAGTTTTAATATGTATTACTGCATCACGAGACACTCCTAAGCCTGTATTAGTTTTCGAATACTTGTAAGTGTAAACGAATGTAATTGCTAGCCACGGCTCGTGCAGGACGTTACGCTGGGCGGTGACGTCAGCAGCCATGGCTCGTGCAGGGCGTTACGCTGGGCGGTGACGTCAGGCAGAGGAGGGACAGGGTGGGGGGTTGTAAAATGCAGGATATGGACGATATCCGGTAAGTACCGGAAAAAAAAAACAATTGTTGCCCGCGCTGCATCACATTTGGCGATGCAGTGCGGGTAACGAAATTCGTTTTTTTTTTCGGTACTTACCTGACAAACTCCATATCCCGCATTTTACAACGCCCACCCTGCCCCTCCTCTGCCTGACGTCACCGCCCGGAGTAACGCCCTGCACGAGCCGTGGCTCCTTAAATGCAATCGCAATTTAAGGAATCTCAATTTAGAGATTCCTTAATTGCGATTTTTGCATTTGGGATGATGCATCCCAAATGCAAAAATACCGGTCACAAATGGTAAGATTCTGAGAATCTGCAAGTTTGCGACCATTTTTTGCTTGATGCAACTTCTTTGAAATACTCTTAAATACCAAAGAGGGTTTCAAGGATAACATTTATTTTTCAAACTACCTTTTCAATGGTTAGTATTGCTATTATGATTCCCTAACATACATCTTTTTTATATTTACAGTCTATTGAAAAGTACTGTGGTGTCTGCAACCAAAAAGCTTCAGCAACTTATACAGAAAACTTTATGGTAAGAATCTTTTCTGAGTTGCATGCCCTATACTTGAAAGCTGACTATGCACCGTCAAGGATGTCGAATTCGTATAGCCCGACACAGCACATATTGTTTGCTAGTATTTTTAAAAAATATTCATTATGCAAAACCGAGAGAGAGAGAGAGAGAGAGACAGAGAGAGGGAGAGACAGAGAGAGAGAGAGAGATAGAGAGAGAGAATGAGAGAGAGACTGAGAGAGAGAGAGAATGAGAGAGAGACAGAGACTGAGAGATAGAGACTGAGAGAGAGAGAGACTGAGAGAGAGACTGAGAGAGAGACTGAGAGAGAGAGACAGAGAGAGAGAGAGAGACAGAGAGAGAGACAGAGACTAAGAGAGAAAGAGACTGAGAGAGAGAGAGAGACAGAGAGAGAGAGGAGAGAGAGAGACTGAGAGAGAGAGAGACTGAGAGGGAGAGAGACTAAGTGAGAGAGAGCTGAGAGAGAGACTGAGAGGGAGACTTAGAGGGAGACTGAGAGGGAGACTGAGAGGGAGACAGAGAGAGAGACTGAGAGAGACAGAGAGAGAGAGAGACTGAGAGAGAGTCTAAGAGAGAGACTGAGAGAGAGAGAGACAGAGAGACTGAGAGAGAGAGAGAGAGAGAGAGAGAGAGAGAGAGAGAGAGAGAGACTGGGAGAGAGAGACTGGGAGAGAGAGTGAGAGATAGACACTGAGAGAGAGACACTGAGAGAGAGAGACTGAGAGAAAGACTGATAGAGAGACTGATAGAGAGAGAGAGACTGAGAGACTGAGACTGAGAGAGAGACTGAGAGAGACTAGGAGCGAGACTGAGAGAGAGACTGAGAGAGAGAGAGAGAGACTGAGAGAGAGAGAGAGACTGAGAGAGAGAGGAGAGAGAGACTGAGAGAGAGAGGACAGAGAGACTAAGAGAGAGAGAGACAGAACGAGACAGAGAGTGGAGAGAGAGACAGAGAGACTAGGAGAGAGAGAGAGAGAGACTGAGAGAGACTGAGAGAGAGAGAGACTAAGAGAGAGAAAGAACGAGACTGAGAGACTGACAAACTGAGAGAAAGAGACTGAGAGAGAGAGACTCAGAGACAGAGATTGAGAGACAGAGACTGAGATAGACTAGGAGACTGAGAGAGAGAGAGAGAGAGAGAGACTGAGAGACTGAGAGAGAGACTGAGAGACTGAGAGAGACTGAGAAAGAGACTGAGAGAGCGAGAGAGAGACTGAGAGAGAAACTGAGAGAGACAGAGACTGAGAGAGACCGAGAGACTCACAAAAGTGCACCCATGTAATATGTCCTAGCATTAAGTGCAGCTATACAGCTTTTGTGAATTCCCAAAAATGTACACAAGTAGGACAAGAAATAGTACTCTTAGAAAATATTTCTGAACTACATATTAGCATGAGCAAATTTGCATGTGTACATTTGCTCATGCGAAAATCTGAATGTTTACAAATTCACTTTTCATCCAACACCTTTTTTTCCCAACTCAGAAAGAAGATTCATGACTGCCATGGTCGGGTAGAAACGTCCAACATTCTTCACTATAACAAAAGATTAGACAAGAGTTCTTAAAAACGCAGAAAACATAGAAGTTAGTTAGTTTGTCAGACTCAAAAGGCCATTCTGACCCTGGAACTATGTTTACCATGTAAATACATATACAGTTTTTATTTCAAAAAGCTATTCACCTTTAAACAATGCAATTTTAATTACAACATACTTTTCACTTTCTTCTCAACAGGCCCAATGTTTCGAATGCAGCAGATGACCACCTTCAATCAACAAAAGCAAATGTAAATCATACTTGCCTTTTTCAGCATGTATGTGTAATAAATGTATTAATTTTGTTGCCTAAACACAACTTTTGGATTAGGACTATGGCATAGTGGTATACAAATATAATTCATTCTATTGTCAGATATCTGCCTTGGTGATAGTGGAATTACCACTACTTTTTAGACAACTATATTGTGTAGAGGAGCGGTGTTGCTTTTTCACCTTCAAAGAGGAAGATTTACATTTATATTTCAACAGATAAACAAAAAAATTATTAAATTTCAAAAAGAAAATTAAGTAGGAATGTAAGACGAAGTCTGCTCCAACTCTAAAAGCATTGTGGAAATCGTAACAGTTGAAATAAAGTGTGTCTCAACATTACTTTTTAATATAATTTGGACACAAGACTAGACTGCAAGAGTTTCAAAATATTTATGTACTTTTTATGTTGGACAGTATTGCTTCTAAACACCCTTTCACTGCTTTCTTCCAAACCTTCAAAAAAGATTTCATGAATTTACATGCATAGTCTTTCAGGTCTGTATATCTCTAATGTAAAACAATCGTACTTGTTTTCTCTTTTGTAAATTGACATATGTAAACTCATCAGTCACTCCTATGGTAAGCCTTTACAATGCTGAGGGCTGAGTTTTGTGTGAGAGCATGGCCAACCAAGCTAACTTTTCTTTAGCTACATAGAAACATGTAGTGTAACCTGTCAAACACTTTGAAATACTACCCTCCCACTAGTCCTAGAGTTCGCGTACACCGCAATTTTTCCATTGTAAATAAAAAAAATATATAGAGCTTAAAAATCCATGAACGACCCCCTGAGCAAACCTACAGGATCAGGATGTTTCTACCATGCCCCCTTTCCTTATTTCTCACCTTTTTTAAAATTTTATTTTTTTAACTGTTTTCTTGTGACTTGGTTCTAGCGACCAACAACACGGCTGCCAACACTTCCTGCTTTGGAGTATCAACAGACAGTTGACAACCAATCAGCATTCAGCTCGTGCACGTAAATACGCGTATTCCGCGATTTTTCTATTCAAAATAGAGAGAGACGAAAAATCCTCGAACGACCCCCTGAGCAAGCCTATAGCATCAGGACGTTTCTACCATGCCCCCTTTCCTTATTTCTCACCTTTTTTTAAATTTTATTTTTTTAACTGTTTTCTTCTGATTCAGTTCTAGCGACCAACAACAGGGCGACCAACATTTCCTGGTTTGGAGTGTCGAAAACCAATCAGCATGCCACTCGTGCACATAAATACGCATACTCCGTAATGTTTCTATTCAAAATAAAATAAAATAAAATAGCCTAAAAATTCTAAACCTAACCCCTAACGAAGCCTACAGGGTGTCAGAGTCCACTTTCTTACCAACTTTTCCTCTCGAAGACTTGCACAGGAACAGAAGATGCTAGCTTTCCGACTCCCTCTTCCAGCCAATCAGAATCAGAATATATCTTGACTCTAACTGATTAGATAGAGGGAAGGGGAAAATTGGATAAAATAATGAAATAAATAAAACAGAGAAGAGACTGGTCCTGATCCTCTGGAGTTCCGTGGAATCTTCAATCAGCTTGCAAATCAGCTTCTCAAAGAACCCTATGAATACTAAACACATACAAGATAATAAATCACTGTACCTGAGCTACTCTGGTCTTCCTATTACTGTTTCTAAGAACACCTACCCAGGAATCAGTAACGACCTGCCGCTCTTCTATACTGAAGTGTAGCTTGGTGAATGATCTGCCTAATCTGGATTTTCAGATGACAGCTCTTCCTCCTACTTCTGCAAATGACATTAGGGTTATTACTTTCTGCTCACTGCTCTGTGTTTGCTCTATATAATGCTGCTTGTTTTCCCCACCTACCAGTGTTGTCTAAAATGTTGTCCTTATATTGTTTTCTTCTTGTACAGAGACCTTCTCCTGAATAGATGAATTAACTTCATTCAACTCTCCAGGTAAGTTTCCTATTCTTCTGCTTGTAAATTCTTTCACAGTACTCAAACAACCTCTCTAACACTGTCCCTATTCTTTTCTAGATAACGTGAAGTCTTTTGTCTTGCACTGGTTAAAAGGACGAAATTCAGCACTGGTGAGTTTGATTCACTCAGTTAATGTTCATTAATCTTTCCATGCATTGATAAAGTTGAAATACAATATTTACACAGTCTCATGAACTTGCACTGAATACAGGAAACATTCCACTTAGCTCTATGTTTCTCTGCTACTTCGAATGAGTCTCTCTCCTTCAGCTTCCGTGAATAAATGACAGGAATTCTCTGCTTGGAAAGATTCTTCTCTGACACGCTGTTCAAAAGGCTCCGGTTTCTTTTCTGAAAACACGAACTCTGCTTGAACACTCTGTAAACTCTGGACTGCGTGAACCCAAGGTCAAGGCAATGAATGTTGAAAAAACTCTTCACTGGCTGAAATCGTTTCTTAGCTTATTTTCCGAAGACACACTCTAACGCGACCACTGTGACTGGATTCCTCGGTGAAGTGCGCAGTTCCAAAGGAACGCGCGCTGCACCTGGACTCTCGATCTCGTGCTGGGAAGGCTAGACTGCTAACCTAGCATTCCGCGCATTCCACAGCTCGGACCAAGTGAAGTCTCGGCTGGCGCGCCATTTTCTTGTCTTTAAGCACATTGAATCTGCATTAGGCTTGCTGAAAGGAGGGATCCTGACACAGGGTCAGGATGGTTCTAACCTGTCCCCTTTCCTAATTTCTCAACTTTGTTCACTGTTTTTTTGTGACTCGCTCCTAGCGACGAACAAGATGGCTGCCAACACTTCCTGGTATCGAGTGTTTACAGACCGTTCACAACCAATCAGCATGCAGCTCCTGCTCGTAATTCTACGTATTTCCGTACGTGTAATCTGCTATTTTTCTTAAAAAAAGAAAAGAAAAATCGAGCCTAAACATCCATGTACAACCCCCTGAGCAAGCGTAATGGATCAAAATATTTGTAGCCTACCCCCTTCCCTTATTTCTCAACTTTCTTTACTGTTTTCTTGTGACTCGGTTCTAGCGAGGCACAAGATGGCCGCCAACACTTCCTGGTTTCGAGTGTTGACAGACAGTTGACAGCCAATCAGCATGCAGCTCGCGCTCGTAATTGAACGAATTTCCGTACACGTGCTGCACCCCGTCTCTAGATATCGCTATGATTTTACTTGCAATTTTCTCCGAAACTATAGAACGGATTTACACCATTTAACAAAAAACACAATCTGCGAACCGAACTCTACCTCTCTGCCAAATTTTGTATAATTTCGTTCAGCCGTTCGGGCTGTAGCCCTGGCTAAAGGTCCCTATGGGAAATTGCATGGGGAAAACATGTTTTGGGACCCCCCTTTTTCTATTCAAAATAAAAAAAATAGAGAGAGCCGAAAAATCCTCGAACGACCCCCTGAGCAAGCCTACAGCATCAGGATGTTTCTACCATGCCCCCTTTACTTATTTCTCACCTTTTTTTAAATTTTATTTTTTTAACTGTTTTCTTCTGACTCAGTTCTAGCGACCAACAACACGGCGGCCAACATTTCCTGGTTTGGAGTGTCGAAAACCAATCAGCATGCCGCTCGTGCACATAAATAGGCGTTACTCCGTGATTTTTCTATTCAAAATAAAATAGCCTAAAAATTCTAAACCTAACCCGTAACGAAGCCTACAGGGTGAGGATGGTTCTAACCTGCCCCCTTTCCTTATTTCTCAACTTTGTTCACTGTTTTCTTGTGACTCGCTTCTAGCGACGAAAAAGATGGCTGCCAACACTTCCTGGTATCGAGTGTTTACAGACAGTTCACAACCAATCAGCATGCAGCTCCTGCTCGTAATTCTACGTATTTCCGTACGTGTACTCTGCTATTTTTCTTTAAAAAAATAAATTAAAAAAAATAGAGCCTAAACATCCATGTATAACCCCCTGAGCAAGCGTAATGGATCAAAATATTTGTAGCCTACCCCCTTCCCTTATTTCTCAACTTTCTTTACTGTTTTCTTGTGACTCGGTTCTAGCGAGGGCACAAGATGGCCGCCAACACTTCCTGGTTTCGAGCGTTGACTGACAGTTGACAGCCAATCAGCATGCAGCTCGCGCACGTAATTGAACGAATTTCTGTACGCGTGCTGCAGGCCCCGTCTCTAGATAACGCTATGATTTTACTTGCAATTTTATCCGAAACGACAGCACGGATTTACACCATTTGACAAAAAACACAATCTGCGAACCGAACTCTACCTCTCTGCCAAATTTCGTGTAAGTCCGTTCAGCCGTTTGGGCTGTAGCCCTGGCTAAAGGTCCCTATGGGAAATTGCATGGGGAAAACATCTTTTGGGACCCCCCTTTATTCTCAGCCCCGCTTGATGAATCACCCCCAAACTTTCAGGGAAGGAGCGGAACCTAGCAGGCCATTTTCTTGGAGAAATTCACGAAGATTCGTCCACCGTCGCCAAAGTTATTCCAAATAGAATGTTGTGGATTTCCTATGGAAACTAGGTTTCATCCGGGAATATATATTTCCCATACAAAGACTGAATGTGTTTGCAATTTATTGGTACTCGCCCACTGGGGCGGAATTGTGCATATAATATTGGCAAAACGCTGACATATGAAGTTACGTGTTTCAGAGAATATGTATTTTCCCATAGCAATTTGAACATGCCATCATAGTTAAAATAAGTAAAAACATTAGTTGAATTATCTCCAATACAACTTTATTTAAATATAAAAATGCAGAAATGGAAAAAGACCTGTTTTCTATGTTTATGATTTGCATGACAGCACTTGTGGTGGTCTCTTTAAAAGAGAAATGAAAGAAAGTAAAACCTAAACCGTGACCAAGGAGCAAAGGCTCCGAAACGTGTTGGGATATGTGTTGCCAGTTTGTGAAATAAACACACTGATTCATTGGAACTGTGGTTATTTGGTTGGAGTTGAAAAGGATCCGGCCGCGCCAACAGTCTTTGAGTGGAATATTTGGGGTTCGCTAGCCCACCGCGTGGCTCAATGTAGAAAACGGCTTGGGCTCAAGCAACGTTTTGCAATGGGATATATATATATATATATATATATATATATATATATATATATATATATATATATATATCCACACTTGGGTACGAGAGATATAGGGCTACACCAACATACACTCATGCTAGTACACATGGCTGAATGGTGTTTGGAGAACAACATTTTCATTTTTGACAGGCTCCTGTACAAACAGATAGAGGGCACGGCCATGGGTACTTGCTTCGCACCCAGCTATGCTAATTTGCATATGGGCTGGTGGGAAGAGCAAGTACTCATGAGGACATACCACACACAAATGTCAGAAAATGTCATACTGTATAGTAGTTACATAGACGACATGTTCATCTTGTGGCACGGGACAGAACAGAGCGCAGTAGATTTTGCTACGGAAATCAACAGTAACGCCCTAAATTTAAAACGTACATGCACTACCAGCAAGGAATCTATTGTATTCCTTAACTTGGAATTGTACATTTGTAATAATAAAGTACAATCGGGACGTTCAAGAAGCCGACATCAGGGAATGCAATTCTCCACGCAAAGAGCTTTCACCCCACCAACCTCATAGAAAGCATCCCCTACGCTGAATGCCTGAGGATGAAGCGGAATTGTAGTACCCAAGATAGCCTAAACAAATCCACAGATAGCCTCTTTAAGAGACTCAGCAACAGAGGCTATATTAGAATAAAACATTGTTGAAAGCAGAACAGAAGTGTGAGGTCACCAAAAGGGTAGATCTCCTCTTTAAAAGTAAGGAAAACAGAGCAAGGCCCGAAACAGTCCCTAGACAACACTCCAAGACTTATCACAGGGTACAACACCTACCACTCCAGTGCGCAGCGACCCCACTATAGGCCCCTCTTGTACCAAGCTCCCACAGTTAACGTTTAGGAGAGCCAAGTCCATGAAACAAGAACTTGTCTGTAACGCACCCACACAAGAAAAAGGCGCGAGTTGGCTCAAAACACAGAATGGCTTCCGAAAATGCATGAAGTTTAAAGCCTGCAAGCATGGAGTCAATACTAAAACAGTCTCAATTCTCCTCAAAAAAAGAGAGAGCTACACATGTAAAACAGACTTTGCAGTCTGTGTGCTGCGTTGCACTTGCAACAAAATGTATGTGGGGAGCGCCATTCACCCCGTACATGTCAGGATACTGCAGCATCTAAGAGTAATCAGCAATGATGATCCTGCATATCCTGTAGCCCGTCACATAAAGACACAACATGGTGGCAGAGTAGAAGACCTCACTTATTTTGTCATTGACAGCATTAAGAAAAACATAAGAGGAGGCAATAAACAACTAGCTTTCAGGAGACTTGAATCCAGATACACAATTCTACTGGATTGCAAAATTCTGAACGGAATGAACGCTGAGGAGGCACTGAATGTACATTTATAAGTTAAACTCTGTCCAATATACATAATGGTAGCTGCTGTTTTGCATGCTCGAAATCATATATATATATATAAATATACATATATATATATATATATATATATATATATATATATATATATATATATATATATATATATATATTCAACGCTAGCTGTCCTGTCGCAGAGGGAGCGCTTGGCAGGTTGGTGCTGGAGTCGGAACCAGGACCGGGTTCCGTGTTTAATTTTTCACAAAGAACATAATCCAGCACTCCGTTAGTTATACACGTTTGGTTTATTCAGTGCAGAAAAACGAGCCAACGAGAGAAGGAACCAGTGGGTTCGAAACGCGTAGGCTCGTTTTTCTGCACTGAATAAACCAAACGTGTATAACTAACGGAGTGCTGGATTATGTTCTTTGTAAAAAAAAAAAAAAAAATATATATATATATATATATATATATATATATATATATCAGGCTAGTAAAGCTTTTATCTAAGTTAGGTGAAATGCTCATACATAATGGACATTTGTCTTAAATTATTTTTATGGTCAAAATTGAATTATACATTGGATTTTAATGACACCCAGTTATGTAATTCTTTACAATATGCACTTTATGGTGAGTTATGATTTTGGATTTTTAAAGTTGTGGCGAAGCTTTAAGGAATGCATGATAATTATAGATTAAGCACTTTATCAATTTTAATGCCCTCTATTTCTATAGTTCCATATAATAACCACTTTCTGGTGCTGCAAGTTGTGATTTTACACTCTCAACAAAAAAACTTTTTATTTAATGTTTGATAAACATGTTCTGCAAGGATTCGCATTCCTGCACGCACTGTGATTTTAAGTATGTAGTAGTTCTAGAGAAGTTTTTATGTATTTAGATTTTTGCAAAGATTTTATTTAATCATGCCAAACAAGATTCATCATCGACATCTATCTATCTATCTATCTATCTATCTATCTATCTATCTATCTATCTATCAATTTTTTATCTGCCTATCTCTCTCGCTCTCGCTCTCTCTCTCTCTCTCTCTCTCTCTCTCTCTCTCTCTCTCTATATATATATATATATATATATATATATATATATATATATATATACATATATATATATAAATGTGTGTATGTAATTGTATATATATTATATATAGATATATTCACTGAAAAAAACATGGGTTTCAGACATGTTATAGTTAGGAATTAGCATTTAAAAAACCTTTGAAATTCACTGAAAAAACCATAGGTTTCAGACATGTTATAGTTAGGAATTCGCATTTAAAAAGCCTTAGAAATTCACTGAAAAAACTTTAGCTTTCAGGGGTGTTATAGTTAGACATTTCACTCGTACAAAACCATTGAAATTCCTCTGTTATAGTTAGTTGTAATAAACATAACTCGGGCCCCCGCAATCCACTGCTGATGATGTCACATATTACATCATTCATGACGTGGTCAGTGACATCACTGATGACAACACTGATAACATCTCAAATGACATCACTAATGACACCATCCAGTGAATGTGGTTTGGTTCGATATTTAAGTAAGTATTATATAAATAGCAATCTGCATTAAAGACTGAGTGTATGTATAAGTGTCTGGATGGAGGATTTAGCAGCACTATGATTGACTGTCTAATTGACTTTTTTAAAGTGTTTCACTAAATATTTGGGATAGTGATTAAACTGTGTGAATATCTGTTTCACTTTATCTCTTGTTGTGTAAACTACTATATACATTGGTTACTAGCTATGAAAAAGTCTATATTAGTTATTAATTAGTTAAGTGAGTATTTGTATGGGATAGTGAATGTGGATGTGGTTGGGTGAGAGGTGTCTGACTGTCCAAAGATGTGTAAGTACTTGATTTAGTAGGTATATGAGGTTAAGACTATATGTGGAAACAGTTGTTTGAGTGAGTGAATCTCTTTATGAGTGTGGTAAGGAGTAAATATATTTCTTAATGATACATGTCCAAAAAAGTAGAAATAGAAAAGGCAGTGTATGTGACAGTTGTTGTATATAAATAAGTATACATAAAACTCAGTGATTGTATGAGTGACTGTATCGAAAACTGTATACTTGTAATAGGGATTTTATAACACACTAAGTATGAGTTACTATCTTAATGAATAAATAAAGTGGTGTTTGTATAAGTGTGTAGCTTATTAAATGTAAGTATGATTAATTGTTTGCATAAGTGAGTAGGATGACTGCATAAGTGAATAAGATGTGTGCTGGTGTGTAATGTTGATTTGGTGTATAAGTATATTTAATAATATTCTATTGATCTTTGTTAGCATGTATGAGTAAATCTATAGGTAAGTGTTTAGATGTGTGCGCTGATGTAGGAATCACTGAGTGAATCACTGAGTGGGTTTTTAGAAACTTGTGTGTCAATGCATTCAGATATGGTACTCCATATTTTATAATGAGTGTTGAAAGATTATGTTAGTGTATGGTGAGTTGTATCAGACTGTCACGTGGATGATGTCATCAGTGATGCCATTTGAGATGATGTCATCAGTGATGTCACTGACCATGTCAATAATGATGTAATATGTGACTTCATCAGCAGTGGATTGCGGGCGCGCAAGTTATAGTTAGTACAACAAACTATAACAGAGGAATTTCAATGGTTTTGTACGAGTGAAATGTCTAGCTAACTATAACACCCCTGAAACCTAAGGTTTTTTCAGTGAATGTCTAAGGTTTTTAAAATGCTAATTCCTAACTATAACATGTCTGAAACCTATGGCTTTTTCAGTGAATTTCAAGGGTTTTGTAAATGACAATTTTTAAATGTATTAATTGTTATATTTATTTTTTGGCTACTTATTTTTAGATATTTTATTTTTTACACTACATTATAATCACATTATACATTACATTACAAAATATACTTTATCAGAATGAATTACTTTAGTTTAAATACTTTGCAAATAGGAAATAGACTTTTAAGTACAGTAGTTATAGTGTGAATGTGAATTTCTAGTTAAATGCAATTAGTTACTTTATGGATTACTTTTCTAACCACAGCACTGGATCCTAGATTCAGTCCTTGGACATCCCCTGTAAACAGTTGGGTAAAAGCGTTTTGGTTACAGAATTGATTTTTAAGGAAAATTATTGTATTTTAAAAGTTGACATTTTTTTTCACATAGAATTGCCAATGTTATCCTATGGGAGCAAATCCACTTAGCAGGTAAGTAGTGTTATTATTACTTTTTCTTATTCGGTGGTGGATCCTGGATCCAGTACTGGTGCATCTCCTGTAGACAGTTGAAAGAATGCGTTTAAGTCATGCAGGCGATTTTGTAGGAATATTTTTATTTTGTGAAAATAGACAGAAACTTTTCTGGTGATAACCAGACAATGGATTCCTATGGAAGGAAATACAAGTTACTGGTAAATACGATTAGAATTACTTTTCAGGGTCAGTGCCGGGCTAAAAGATGCAGCACTAGGTTCTCTCCTGATAACAGGTGAGTAAATCGGAATTTGTTGTTCGGATGATTTTAGGTGAATATTTTAAAGTTCCAAAACTCCACACAGAAGAATTTTCAAGTGAAACCAGTCAATGTTAGGCCATATGCAAATCAGTCTTGACCCTGTGCCTCATGGGCAGAGTCCAGCCTGAACTTCCAAGCCATGTCTTCCCTGGACCGGAATCGAGCATCCTAGGACCGGTTTCTGGCTATCAGCCGTCTTCCGCCAGGATAGATTGACTCCAGTGGTATAGTGAGCACGGGACCCACGTCTGGGCATACCCTCCCCACATAGGGTGTGCAAAAGATGCAGCACTGGATTCTCTCCTGATAACAGGTGAGTAAATCAGAATGCGTTGTTCAGATGATTTTAGGTGAATATTTTAAAGTTCCAAAACTCCACACTTAAAAGAATTTCCAAGTGAAACCAGTCAATGTTAGCCTATGGAAGGAAATTCAAGTTACTGGTAATCATGGTTAGAATTACTTTTCAGGATTAGTACTGGGCTCAAAGATGCAGCACTGAGGTCTCTCCTGATAACAGGCGAGTAAAACGGAATTTGTAGTACATCCAGTAAGCGCCACAGAGCTGCGTTGCAGAGAGATGTAAATAGGGGCACGGCCTGCACCACCTCTCTGCAACGCAGCGCAGTGTCGCTTCCTGGAAGCACCTGGTGGGCTAGTTGGCCCCCATGGTCCCTCAGGTTTGAAGTGGAATTTTTTCCCCAACTTAAAATGCGCCACAGGGCATGTTTGCACACATCACGCCAGGCCCCGTCCCCTCCATTCACCACTGTGTAAACGCGCCCTGTCACCCTTCTAAGTTGAGAGATTAAGCCCCCTTCAATCCTAAGGGACCCTAGGGTCAAACTAGCCCACTAGGTACCTCAAGTAAACACTACAGAGCTGCGTTGCAGAGAGCTGTAAAAGGGGGTGTGGCCTCTGAACACCTGTCTGCAACGCAGCTTCCTGGCGCATACTGGAGATACCTGTTGGGCTAGTTGACCCTCTGGGACCCTCAGCATTGAAAGAGAATTAATTCCCCAACTTACAACTCGCCACGGGGTGCATTTGCACAATGGTAATGGAAGGGTGCATGGCCTGAGGTGACATGTTTGCAAACACGCCCTGTGGCGCGTTTTAAGTTGGAGAATTAATTCCTCCTCAATCCTGAGGGTCCCTGGGGGCCAAATACCCCACCAGGTACCTCCAGTATGAGCCAGAGAACTGCGTTGCAGAGAGGTGTTCAGAGGCCACGCCCCTTTTTACAACATTCTGCAACACAGCTCCGTGGCACTTACTGGAGGTAGCTGGTGGGCTAGTTGGCCCCCAGGGACCCTCAGGATTGAAGAGGTATTAATTTGTCAACTTAAAATGCGCCACAGGGCGTGTTTGCACACATGTCACATCAGGCCCCGCCCCCTCCCTTCACCACTGAGCAAACGCGCCCCGTGGCATGTTTTAAGTTGGGGGATAAACTTCCCTTGAATACTGATGGTCCCTGGGGTGCAACTAGCCCACCCGCTACCTCCATCATGCGCCACAGAGCTGCGTTGCAGAGAGGTGTAAAATGGTTCCAGGAGGGGGGCCGCGTGGCCCCCCTCCTCACATTTTCAAAGCCCTGGGGGGGTGGTGGTCCCTGGAGCTGGGGGGGCCATCACGGACCCCCCCAATCTAAATATTTAGAGCCCCGGGGAGGTCTTGGTCCCCTGGTGTGTGGGGGGCTTGAGACCCCCAAACAGGGTACTTTTTTTTTTTTAAAGCCCCGGGGGGTTGCGGTCCCCAGGGCTGCAGGGTGCAGTGTGCCCCCCGCAATCAAAATTAAATTGAGCCCCAGAGGGTGGCATTCCCTGGGGCTTGGGGGGGTAAGAGCCCCCCAACATTTCATCATCCAGCCCCGGGGGATGGCGGTCCCCGGGGCTGCGGGGGGGCTGTGTGCCCCCTGCAACTATAAATGCTTTGCCCCGGGGGTGGCGGTCCCTGTGGCAGTGTGGGGGGATTAGGCCCCCCCCCACACTTTATTTTGAACATGCCCCCGGGACTTGGCCCTCCCCCAGGGGCTAATTAGCAGCGAAGCGCGGGAGCCCGTGCTTCGCTGTCTTTTTTTATTTACAGGATCCGCGCACCCTGCGCATATTTTGCCGATTTAACAAAAAAAAGAAAAATATTTTTGGGGCCCTGAAGGTCCTTGTGAAAACCCCTAAGCAGGCCTAGGGGGTCAGGGTGTTTCTATCCTACCCCCTTTTTGTGTTTTGCGCTGTTTTTTCTCAATATTCTTGCACAAGATGGCTGCCAACACTTCCTGATTTGGAGTGTTGACAGCCAATTAGCATACAGCTTGTCATCGGGAGGGTACGCGGATCCTGCGCGGCCATAGATATATCTATGATTTTACTTTTGATTTTCTCAGCAACTACTGAACGGATTTACACCATTTAACTAAAAGGCAGGACTCTGAACCAAGGTCTACCTTTCTGCCAAATTTGGTATAATTCTGTTCAGCAATTCAGGCTGTAGCTGCGACTAAAGGTTCCTATGGGAAATTGCATGGGCAAAACATGTTTTGGGACCCCCCTTTTTTCTCGGCCCCCGCTCGACGAATCACCCCGAGACTTTCATGATAGGAGCGGACGGAGCGCCCCACCAGTTTTGAAAATTTCGCGAAGATTCGTAAACCGGCGCTAAAGTTATTCCAAATAGAATGTTGCGGATTTCCTATGAATAATAGGTCATACCTATAATAAATACCTACTGGCGACTGCCAGTAGGTAATATATATATATATATATATATATATATATATATATATATATATATATATATATATATAGTTATAATCAGGTCTGCTTTTTCATAGAAAGAACATTTTTGGGTCTGCTAATAACTTTGGCCCGTGTGAAGAATCTTTACAGAACTTTCCAAAATCCTCAGGTCCTTCTTGGAAAGTTTTGGGGTGATCCATCAAACAGTGGTTAAGAGAAAGAGGAGGTTCCAAAATGGAAAATCGCCATCCCCATACATTTTACTTAGACTTCTTTCGACAAGGCTACAGCAAAAGGTGCGTAATCACACAAAATTCAAGAGGAAGCTAGATCTTGGTCCACAGATTGTGCTTTTTATGATTTGGTAGAAATCCGTTCAGTAGTATTTAAGAAATTACGGTCAGAAAATAATTGTATATCTTGATAGTTGGTATCCAGGTCTGCTCTGTTTTGGGCAGTTTTAAGGGGACTTTTCAATCCTAATTGGTTGATGACATCCTGAGCAATAAGTTTTGCCAGCCATTACAAGACTCAGGGACTTGATCCCTAAGTCTTGTAAATGAATTAAAATAAATATGCAAGGGGGCAGATGAGCACAACCAGACCCCAAAAGGCATGTACAAGGTCCCAAAGGAACCCCCCTTCATTATTGGCTGGCCACAACATGCTGTGGCAGTCTTTATAGGACTCTGGAACATTTTCCATATTGAATGATGTCACAAATAGAAGCATGTATAAAGGGTGATAACAGATTTTAGTTACAGTATAAATCATATGTTGGTGGCACCATACTAAGTTTCGGAATAGTGGTGTGTTTCAAGGTGATTTTACAATGTGAAAATGCTGACTTTCTGCTTGGAATTCATGGTTTGAGAGAACTGTTTTCTCATGATTTTCTCATAGCGGTTACCGAAGGTGCTATAGAAGTTCAAATGAGAGCATATTTTATGTAACTTCATACTACCTTTCTCAGTCATATGAGAATAAAGTCTGACATTTTCAATAAAACATCTACTTACATCAGGAGCAGCCTGTCTGCTGATTTCACGTCAAGACCGAAGGCTAGCATTATGCATAACCTTTTATTACTACTCCAATCTGCAGAACTTTAAAGCTAACTCCAACCACACTTAAAATTCTAGAATTAGAAATTACAGAATTTCGTCCGTTACCGACCGGTATTGGGCCACCTACATCTGGGCATTAGATCTCTGGTCGGCTTTTCTGTTAAGCTAGTGTGCGAGGTAGTTTTGCACACGCATTTTAGCTATTTCTTAACTGAGGCAGTGTTGAAAGTATGTTTTTGGGGAGAATTATATTGAAAAGGAGAGAAGCAGTTATTTGAGGTTTGTGGAGTGCGGACATAATTTTAAACCATAGCAAAGATAAGTGAGGAAGGAGGACCTTCAGGAGTAGAGAGTAATGATGATTTTTTGAGGAAATGATCCAAGATGAGGTAAGGGCACCAGTAAAAGATATTTTAGGATCTGTTATGAGGAGGGAAAAGAAAGAAGGTAACAGATCTTTCAGTTGAGGAATATTGGTCCATGGAGGAGGAGAAAAAAAATAAAAAGTTGTTTTCAGGAAAGAAAAGGATGAAGAGAACGAGTATTGAGATAGAGAGTAATGATCATTTATTAGCCTGGCAGAAAGGTGGTTTAGGCGCCACAGTCATAGAGGGTGTCCAGCATGGCAAAAAGGAAGGTGTCCTTGGCGGCACACATGAAGTTCAGGTTGGGCCTGATGAAGATGACTCCTCCAACCGTGATGGAGAGAGTTGTGATAAATGTGTCTTATACAAATATGAGGATGATGGATGGGGTTTAGTTTTTGATAAGGAACAGAAGATAAGAAAGGAGAAAGGAATTGTGAAAGACCCACAGGGGTTGCTATGTTCATCCATGATATGAATTTGTTAAACGTTGGATTAGGAGTCCTTTGTAGAATTTTTATTTTATGGAGTTTGTAGAGCGCGCAGCTACCCCCGAAGGGGTGTCCCGGCGCTAAAATCCAGGGGTTCCCAAGTGAAAGGGGAGGTGAAAAAGAAGGAAAATTGGGGGAGACTAGAGTTCGGAGAAGAGCCAGGTTTTAAGTTTGGCTCGGAAGATGGTTTCAGAGGGGCAGAACCTCAGCTCAAGTGGAAGGGAGTTCCAAAGTCGGGCAGCAATGACACTGAAACCTCTGCCACCGGTTCTGGACAGTCTGAAACGGGGAGAGATCAGGAGGCGGAGGTCATTGGATCTGAGGGATCTGGTGGAGCGGGATATCGAGACCCGATTTTTCAAATAAGTGGGACCGAAATTGTTGACGGCTCGGTAGGTGAGAGTGAGGACCTTAAACTGGATGCGGCTAGCCACAGGGAGCCAATGGAGTTTCCTCCGGTATGCAGAAACAGATTGACGGTACGGGATATTACCGATCAGTCTGGCTGCAGCATTCTGGACAATCTGCAGCCGGCCAATCAGGTACTGGGGAGCCCCTGCATAGAGACTATTAGCATAATCCAAGTGGGACGTGATGAGGGCCTGGGTGACTGTGCGGCGGGAATCCAAGGGGAGATAGGGAAGGATCTTTCTTATCATGCGCAGTTTCATAAAGCAGGCGGAAGTAACTTTATTGATCTGGGTTTTGCATGACAGGGAGTCATCAAATTGGAAACCAAGATTCCGTGCCGAATGAACAGGGGATGGGGCAGGATCAAGCGCCGTAGGCCACCACCAAGAAGAGGGGATAGGGGTTTTCTGATTGAAAAACAGAACCTCTGTTTTATCTGCGTTCAATCTAAGGTGGTTTGTAGTCATCCAGCCACTGATGTTATTAAGACATTGGCGGAAGTTGAGGAATGCGGAGTCCGAGTGGTCCCGAAAGGAAAACACCAGCTGTGTGTCGTCAGCGTAAGAGACCACCCTGACTCCGTAAGATTCCACAACGTCAGCCAGGGGGGCCAGATAGACATTGAAGAACAGGGGGCTTAGGGCAGAGCCCTGTGGCACCCCACATGACAGAGGTTTTTTCTCTGACTTGAAAGGACGTAACAGTACCCTTTGACTTCTGGATGAGAGGAAGGACTCGATCCAGCTAAGGGCAGTGCCACCGATGCCTATCTGCTTAAGACGATCCAGCAGGATGGGGTGAGAGACCGTGTCGAATGCTGCGGACAGGTCGAGGAGAACCAACATGGCCTCCTCGCCCCTGTCCACGCATGGTTTCAGAAACTTCCAGCAGGGCCGTCTCGGTACTGAATCCTGCTCTGAAACCGGATTGGGATCCATGAAGCAGAGAGTGGTCTTCTAAATAGTCCGTAAGTTGGAGCTGTACGGCTTTTTCCAGGACCTTGGCGGGTTTAGGAAGAAGGGAAATGGGACGGTAGTTAGAAAAGACAGCGGGGTCTGCGTCTGCCTTTTTCAAAATAGGGATCACCAAAGCCTCCTTCCAGGTGGTAGGGAAGAAGCCATGGTGAAGGGAGGCATTCCAGACGGAGAGGAAAGGGCAGGCCAGTGAAGGCGCCAGTTCTCCCATGATTTTTGCGGGGACCGGATCAGAGGGGGCACCAGATTTACAGCAAATGAGTAGTCTGATAGCCTCGTCCAGGTTGAGTTTGTTGAATGAAAGGAAGGATGGAGACTCTGGGGGACTAGTAAAAGAAGATGGAGTGACAGAATCTGTGGGGAAGGAGACACAGTTTGTTAATCTTTTCCAGAAAGAAATCTGAGAGTCCCTCACAGAGAACCTGACAAGCGGTGTTCTGGGGGGCCCTAGCCGGGGGGTTAATAAAGTCTTTAACGATGCTAAAGAGCGTTTTTGATGAATTTTTGGCTTTATTAATTTGAGCGGCGAAGTGGTCTTTCATCGCGCATTTTTTAAGTTTAAGAAATTGTTTTAGGGCCGTTCTGTAAAGATGTTTGGCTTCAGGATCGTAGTTAAGTCTCCACTTGCGTTCGAGAGCCTTACATCTGCTTTTCTCCTCCCGAAGGGGGGTGGAGAACCAGGGAGCAGAGGGTCGCGACCTGGAGGAGGAGATGGTTATCTGGGGGGCAATGGAATCAATTGCTTTTAGGAGAGTAGAGTTCAACCTAGAAACATTTTCATCAATGTCCGGGGAGAGGTGCTCGGACTGAAAATGGAATAGTGGGTCCAGGGTAGCGCAAGTGACCTTGTGCCACTTTCTTCCCAGTTCCTTCCTAGGGGCCATTGGGGCAGATTTGCGTCCCAGAGTGATAGAGAATGGGATGAGGTAGTGATCAGTCCAGGTCAGAGGGAGAGGCTGAAGGACAGTGATGAGCGGAAAATTGGCGAATATAAGGTCCAAGGTGTGGCCTGCCACATGGGTGGGACCTACAACCAATTGTTTAAGATTGAGGCTCTCCATGGTATCCACCAGGTTGGTAGCCTTAGCGCAGAGCGGGTTGTCTATATGGAGGTTAAAATCGCCCAGGACAATGAAGTTTTGGTGTTTAATAGATAAGTCAGCCAATAGGTGGACAAGGGCAGTGAGGGAGGGGGCGGTGACGGGGGGGGGGATAGTAAACTAGTGTGCCAGCTAAGATAGCTGACGCGGAGTCAGAGATAGAGAAGTACATGGCTTCGATTGTACCTATATCAGCAAGTTTAGTGAAAGTCAGCTGGAGAAAGGATTTAAATATGACGGCTAGACCGCCTCCAGACTTACCTCCAGCCCGATTCAGGCATTTGATGTCATAACCTGGGGGGATAGCCAGATAGATATCCGGCAAGGAAGAGTCTGTGATCCATGACTCGGTTAAAAAGAGAATATCCCATTCATCAGATGAGATGGACATCCAGATGTCATTGGCGTGACGGGGAAGAGATCGGCAATTAATCAGACCTGCTCGCAAGGTGTACTGATTAGAGGAGAATGGCTGTGGAGGTTGGCAAGGCGGGAGAGAAAAGTTGCAATGTGAGCAGAGGTAGTGAGCAGTTTCCAGGTGATTAGGGGTGCAGCAGGGGCTGGTCGGACATAGCCGCGTATTAAGTGATTGTAGTTGGGCAGTAGTCCAGCAGATGCGGGCAGGGCTAGTGGAAGAGGCAGGGGGACTGGCCCTGGGCCCGGTCCAGGCCCGGACGGGCCCAGACGGGCTTGCCTTTGGCGCGCCTTCGGCGCGCTGACGGCGCGCCCGCTGCGCCCGTCCGCTGCGCTTCCTGGCGAGACACATCTTTTATGTCCGTGTGAGAGGGAACATGGGGGTGTGGCCAGCTGAGGTGGGCGTGTCCGCCGTGGCGCCTCGCCCTCAGTGATGGCGACAGGTAGCGTTCGTTGCAGCGCTAGGAGCGCTGTTTAAGTGCACAGGGAAGTGATGTTAAAAAGCAGAGTATCACACAACAAAGTTTTTAAAAGAAGATATTCACTCCCGGCTTCCGCCTCAGGAGACTCCCAAATTAAAGTGTCGCGCTTTCCAGCTGCGCGCACTTTATAGTGTCAGGGGGGGAGCGTGGCCAGCTGAGGTGGGCGTGTCCGCCGTGGCGCCTCGCCCTCAGTGATGGCGACAGGTAGCGTTCGTTGCAGCGCTAGGAGCGCTGTTTAAGTGCACAGGGAAGTGATGTTAAAAAGCAGAGTATCACACAACAAAGTTTTTAAAAGAGGATATTCACTCCCGGCTTCCGCCTCAGGAGACTCCCAAATTAAAGTGTCGCGCTTTCCAGCTGCGCGCACTTTATAGTGTCAGGGGGGGGGGCGTGGCCAGCTGAGGTGGGCGTGGCCAGCTGAGGTGGGCGTGTCCGCCGTGGCGCCTCGCCCTCAGTGATGGCGACAGGTAGCGTTCGTTGCAGCGCTAGGAGCGCTGTTTAAGTGCACAGGGAAGTGATGTTAAAAAGCAGAGTATCACACAACAAAGTTTTTAAAAGAAGATATTCACTCCCGGCTTCCGCCTCAGGAGACTCCCAAATTAAAGTGTCGCGCTTTCCAGCTGCGCGCACTTTATAGTGTCAGGGGGGGGCGTGGCCAGCTGAGGTGGGCGTGTCCGCCGTGGCGCCTCGCCCTCAGTGATGGCGACAGGTAGCATTCGTTGCAGCGCTAGGAGCGCTGTTTAAGTGCACAGGGAAGTGATGTTAAAAAGCAGAGTATCACACAACAAAGTTTTTAAAAGAAGATATTCACTCCCGGCTTCCGCCTCAGGAGACTCCCAAATTAAAGTGTCGCGCTTTCCAGCTGTGCGCACTTTATAGTGTCAGGGGGGGGGCGTGGCCAGCTGAGGTGGGCGTGTCCGCCGTGGCGCCTCGCCCTCAGTGATGGCGACAGGTAGCGTTCGTTGCAGCGCTAGGAGCGCTGTTTAAGTGCACAGGGAAGTGATGTTAAAAAGCAGAGTATCACACAACAAAGTTTTTAAAAGAAGATATTCACTCCCGGCTTCCGCCTCAGGAGACTCCCAAATTAAAGTGTCGCGCTTTCCAGCTGCGCGCACTTTATAGTGTCAGGGGGGGGGCGTGGCCAGCTGAGGTGGGCGTGTCCGCCGTGGCGCCTCGCCCTCAGTGATGGCGACAGGTAGCGTTCGTTGCAGCGCTAGGAGCGCTGTTTAAGTGCACAGGGAAGTGATGTTAAAAAGCAGAGTATCACACAACAAAGTTTTTAAAAGAGGATATTCACTCCCGGCTTCCGCCTCAGGAGACTCCCAAATTAAAGTGTCGCGCTTTCCAGCTGCGCGCACTTTATAGTGTCAGGGGGGGGGCGTGGCCAGCTGAGGTGGGCGTGTCCGCCGTGGCGCCTCGCCCTCAGTGATGGCGACAGGTAGCGTTCGTTGCAGCGCTAGGAGCGCTGTTTAAGTGCACAGGGAAGTGATGT
Organism: Lissotriton vulgaris; assembly: GCF_964263255.1. Classification (NCBI taxonomy): domain Eukaryota; kingdom Metazoa; phylum Chordata; class Amphibia; order Caudata; family Salamandridae; genus Lissotriton; species Lissotriton vulgaris. Next base: position 82,306,050 of record NC_141687.1, on the reverse strand, counting down.
TAAAAAGCAGAGTATCACACAACAAAGTTTTTAAAAGAAGATATTCACTCCCGGCTTCCGCCTCAGGAGACTCCCAAATTAAAGTGTCGCGCTTTCCAGCTGCGCGCACTTTATAGTGTCAGGGGGGGGCGTGGCCAGCTGAGGTGGGCGTGTCCGCCGTGGCGCCTCGCCCTCAGTGATGGCGACAGGTAGCGTTCGTTGCAGCGCTAGGAGCGCTGTTTAAGTGCACAGGGAAGTGATGTTAAAAAGCAGAGTATCACACAGCAAAGTTTTTAAAAGAAGATATTCACTCCCGGCTTCCGCCTCAGGAGACTCCCAAATTAAAGTGTCGCGCTCTCCAGCTGCGCGCACTTTATAGTGTCAGGGGGGGGCGTGGCCAGCTGAGGTGGGCGTGTCCGCCGTGGCGCCTCGCCCTCAGTGATGGCGACAGGTAGCGTTCGTTGCAGCGCTAGGAGCGCTGTTTAAGTGCACAGGGAAGTGATGTTAAAAAGCAGAGTATCACACAACAAAGTTTTTAAAAGAAGATATTCACTCCCGGCTTCCGCCTCAGGAGACTCCCAAATTAAAGTGTCGCGCTTTCCAGCTGCGCGCACTTTATAGTGTCAGGGGGGGGGCGTGGCCAGCTGAGGTGGGCGTGTCCGCCGTGGCGCCTCGCCCTCAGTGATGGCGACAGGTAGCGTTCGTTGCAGCGCTAGGAGCGCTGTTTAAGTGCACAGGGAAGTGATGTTAAAAAGCAGAGTATCACACAACAAAGTTTTTAAAAGAGGATATTCACTCCCGGCTTCCGCCTCAGGAGACTCCCAAATTAAAGTGTCGCGCTTTCCAGCTGCGCGCACTTTATAGTGTCAGGGGGGGGGCGTGGCCAGCTGAGGTGGGCGTGTCCGCCGTGGCGCCTCGCCCTCAGTGATGGCGACAGGTAGCGTTCGTTGCAGCGCTAGGAGCGCTGTTTAAGTGCACAGGGAAGTGATGTTAAAAAGCAGAGTATCACACAACAAAGTTTTTAAAAGAAGATATTCACTCCCGGCTTCCGCCTTAGGAGACTCCCAAATTAAAGTGTCGCGCTTTCCAGCTGCGCGCACTTTATAGTGTCAGGGGGGGGCGTGGCCAGCTGAGGTGGGCGTGTCCGCCGTGGCGCCTCGCCCTCAGTGATGGCGACAGGTAGCGTTCGTTGCAGCGCTAGGAGCGCTGTTTAAGTGCACAGGGAAGTGATGTTAAAAAGCAGAGTATCACACAACAAAGTTTTTAAAAGAAGATATTCACTCCCGGCTTCCGCCTCAGGAGACTCCCAAATTAAAGTGAGGCAAGAACTGTGATGAGAGCAGAATGCTCTCGACCAGTGATTGAGAATAAGGCATATATTGCCCCAGATTTAAACCCTGATCTGTTCAGTTTTTTTTTTTAAAATGGGTCGTAACTCCATAAAGGCTCTAGAAAGGCCACTGAAACAATGCTAGGGTAGGCTGCTTGACATAATTTGGCCTCTTGCAAGAATATTGGATATGGTTGATAAGGGTTTGGTCACAAACAGCAGTTTGTTTCCTTGGGAACACCAATGTGGCATTAATGGCTGAGAGACGGAAAGCTCTCCTCAGGCTGATTAGCGCTAAATTGGGGGATTTTGCTAAAAAGAAGCCTAACGAGAACGCAAAAGGTTATTTATTTGGAGAAGGTTTAGTGAAAGGTGCGGGGAAATACGTCTACACCTTCACAAGCCTTGATAAGGCAAAAGGTTCCCTAAGAAGAGTATTTGGGGGACGTGTTTTTGACAGGGCTGGAACAAGGGGACGTTTCTCTGGTCAGCCATTCTCAAGATCCCTTTACCAATCACAAGGACATGCATCTTTTAGAAAGTTCAAGTCAGCCACTGGTTTCTATCAACAGAGAAGAAAAAAGAGGTATCAGAGGACGCTGGTGCAGAGGAGGGGCTATTTTTACAGAAGGAAGTCAAGGTAAATCAGAAGCCAATTTCTGGGTCATTCCTAGGAAGGTATGTTGATGATTGAAAGATGATGTACACATTTGGAAGAGTTTAACAAAGGACCAATGTGTCCTTGAAGACGTACAAGGGTACACAATAGTTTTCAGGGAATACCCTAATCAGGATGTATAACCAAGGGAAGTTATTTTTCAAGTAGACCAGTGAGAGTTAGTTAGTATGGAGGTTAAAACATTTTTAAAGAAAGAAGGAATAAAGAGACTGTCTGGAGAACATGTAAGTTTTGTGAGCACAATATTTTTAGTCAAAGAAAAAAAAACAAGGGACGGCGTCCAGTAATACATTTGAGAAATCTGAATTGGTGTTTTATTTACAGACATTTCAAGAAGGAGGGTATCCATCTTTTAAGAGATGTTGTGGAGAAGGCCGATTGTTTAGTATAACTGGATTTGAAAGATGCTTATTTTACCATACTGATAGCGGAAGAGATTTGTTTTTCAAAATCTCCCTCTTACCAAGTCCATGATGTAGGCATGTATGGCACATTGGGCCACTGAGGGCAGGAAGACTGACGTAGGGACATGGATTCAGACAATGGAGGGCAGGAGGGAGGTGGGCAGGGGCACCAAACTGACCTTACAGAAAGGGGGTGCTGTTACAGCACAACAGACCATGAAGGGTAGGACAGAGGGGGCAGGTGCACACCAACAAACTATGGAAGGCATGAGGGAGGACATGGAAAATGGAGTGCAGAGGTCAAGGTGGCAGGACAGGAGCAGCAAGATGACCAAGGAGGACCTGACTTGGCATTTCAGGTTGAACTGTTCCTATTGGAACAGGGTCTTGACTGATTTGCATATAGCTGGGTCCAAACCGAGGTGGCATGGTGTGCAAAATAGCAATGGATTGGGATGCAGCCCGAGTGATTACCTGTGGCTGAGATTAATTCAAGCATTGCATCCATCACTATTTTGTATACTTATTGTATCGCATCACGTGGAACATGTATGCCCAGACGTGGGTCCGGTGCTCACTGTGTCACTGGAACAAAGGTGTACTAGGCTGATGAGCTCAAAACTAGGAGAAAACGGTCCTGGGTTACTTGTGTTCCAGTTTAGGGAGGACCTGGCTAGGCAGGTCGCGCTGGACTGTTCCTATTAGATCAGAGTCAAGTCTGATTTGAGTATCACCGGGTCCAAACTGAGGTGGCATGGTGTGGAAAATAATGGAGGATTAAGGTGTGGCCCGAGTGATTATAAGAGGTTGAGATTAATTTAAGCATTCCATCCATCACTGTTTTGTATACTTATTGGGCAGGTGGAATGGGCACTGGAAGCGCAGCGCAACAGGGAGACTATAATGACATACAGACAGACAATGGAGGGAAGGTAGAAGGGGGTCAGGGCAGCAAGCTGACCACACTGAGCAGATGGGAGGGGCAGTGGCAGCAGAAAATATTGTGCAAGTCTAGCAGGAGGGTTAGTACCAGCACAAGGGCTATGGTGGACGAAGGAAAGGGCAGGGGTAAAGACAATGGACTATGGAGAGCAGAAGGGAGGCCCATGGACTGGACGTAGACAAGAGAGGGCAGTGGAATGGGGCAGGGACTTTACAACAGGCCACGCAGCATGGGCAGGAGGAGCAGTTGCAGCACAACAGAGTATTGAGGGCAGGAGTGAGTTGTACCAAAATAGACCATGGAGGACAAGAGGGAGAGGAGAGGGGAGAGGCATGGAACTCGGACAATGGAAGGCAGGGTAGGTAAGCGGAAGACGCAGTACCAGCTCACTCAGAGTAGACAGGAAGGGCAGTGGCATGTCCATGGAACATGGTGGGCAAAAGAGAGGGATGAGGGGCATGCACCCAGACATCGGGGAGCAGTGGGAAGAAGTGTAGGAGCAGCATGGTTGCTCGGCAGGGGGGCAATAATAGAGGCATAGACTCAGGCAACGGATGGCAGGAGGAGTGGGCAGGGATATCAAGCTAACTGGAGGCCAATGACAGCACATCTAACCATGCAGGGCAAGAGGGAAGGGGCAGGTGCATGGACACTTACAACAGAGGACGAAGAGAAAGTGGGTAGAGGCAGCAAGTCTACTGTGCAGGACAGGCGGGAAAGGCAATGCCAGAAAAACAGCCACAAGGGCTGAATGCAAGGGGAGAAGTATGGATATGGACAATGGAGGGCAAGGAGGAGGGAGTAGGGGCAGCAAGCTTGGATGAAGCAGGCACAACGGACAGTGCCAGGCTAGACCCTACGTCCCAACACCCCATCATGCATTACGATGGACATCTTACTTTATGTTAAAAAAAACCTAGACATTCACTTTAAAAAGTCAAAGATTCAAGTGATGCTATAGTTGGGAATTGTAAGAATATTTAAATGTACTTTTAAAAAAACCCACTGAAAAAAACAAAGGTTAAAGGCATGTTATAGGTCGGTGAAAATGTCATGTAAAACATACCATTTGAAACTAACAAAGCCAGTGAAATTCGCCAGTTACAGATATTTTAAGTAACTATAACTGGTACCCTAAAATAATTATAACTTGCACTCTCTCCCTGCACTGCTTTTACCCTTGCATAATAAGGTACTTATGACATATTCATTGACTACATTTAATCTTCCCTAATCACTTCTGCGTACAGGTGTCCCTTTTAATTGCTGATGAGTATACAAAGGCGCCAAACCACCTACAAGCTCCGCCCATTTGGCCCTGCTTCTTCCACGGTAGTAGGATGCAACTGTGCTGGCTCCAGGTGAGTTGGCAACAGGACTGGCCGCAGGCCTGCATGTTAGAAATTAGTTACTGAGGGACATGAACAGGGTGTGATATCCTGCTGCTCAGCCAGAATGACTGCCTGATGGAATGTTAGTGTTTGGAATGTGTGCGTGCGTGAATCAGTTGGATGAAGGGCTGAGCAGCAGGGAAGCTGCTCCTGGTGGGGCTCCTACTAAGACTCTGACTTTACCTGTCTATGTATCTAATTTACCACTTAAATAAATCTACGTGGTAAACTACCTGGCTTGGAGCGTCCTTTCTTCAATACTACACAGGGTTACCTTTGACTGCGGTGACGAAGGCTCTAGACCCTTTTTTGGGGAATATCACTAATTGCTGATACATGTTGGCAAAAGAGACATAGAAAGGATATTCCAGGTCTAAATTCCCAGTAACATCCTCTAGTGTTTTTAATCCAGCCTTATGTACCTCAAAATAAAGGGAAAGCCTGGGGTTTACACAAAGGTTGTTTTAAAGGATCTGGACCCCTTGTATGACCAGAAGAATATTTATTCTGATCTCTCATTGAGGTCGAGGCCACCATGTTAGTATCACCTTAACAGGCTGGGACAGACTGAACGAAGATGAAGCATGCCACAAAGAATGGGTGAGGCCTTTACCTCCAAATCGTTCTTGCTTCTCGTTTTCCCGTAGATATGACTATACTCTATACCAGAGGTGATTAAAGTAAAGTAATTTTTTGAAGAATGTAGATGTGTTGCTAGATAGCACACTGGCCAGCCTCCAAGCCCAACTGACCGTTCAAATAACAACATTCTAAAGATGCATAGAATGCCCATGCATACATATTCTATGCTCAACTATACAATATTAAAGCATCTGTTAATCATGTATCTGTCTGGATTGCTGTGTGTTGTCATAATTTGTACACAGGATGCAAGTGAAATGTCCACTTGTATGCTGGATGCACAGCGTGTGAATACACTAATTCACAATCCAATATGATGAACAAACAATGAGCATACATTTGTCACAATGAAGTATTAAACACATATAAACTGTGAATTATGCAATTATTTGTATTAGCCTTTATTTGGCTGGTGTACACAGTTTTTAGAAAAAATCAACTATAGTCACTTTGCACACAAAAACGAAGAATAAGCATAGAAACGTGATGATTGTATTCAAATAAACATACATTTCAAATATTTTAGAGATGTGCCCAATGCATTTCGGGATTTAAAGCATCCCTTCTTCAGGGGCCACTGTGGAAATAAAAGTAACCTTCAGAGCTAATATAGATAAAACCCCATTTTTACAAATCTTATGTAAAGAGCCAGTGTAAATGGAGAATCTCCTAATGTGCTGACACAATGCAATGAAAAAGATGTGCGCTAATGTGAGTATTAATAACGCACCCAATTAAGTCCCAGATATAGAAAAGACCAGAAAAAAAAAAACAACAATCACCATAAAGTGAAGTAGACAAAGATATTAAAGTTGTTGAAACGCTGAAGTGGCTAGAATAGCCCTAAGATTTGGTGAATCTAGTGGAGAGGGAAACAGAGATGATTAATAACTCACATAGCATAAATGGACCGTAAACTGCTGATGCGAGTGATGCCACAAACTACACTGTGGAACGAGAAGTGAAACACAATAAAACTACTGTATAATTCTGAATCTAATGCCTTGATTAGTTGTCTTAAATTCCTTATTACCTCTCAAAATCTGCGTGGTGCCGAGATACCTCGCCGAGCACCAGATAGTCAAGCGTGGAGAATCTAAACAAGAATCACCATGTTTGAATACCTGCACAACAGACAATCATTGACTCAATACACTGAGTGTAGGACAGCTAAATAGCATCTGAAAATACTGAATCTGGTGCTACGTACCTGTAAACCAATATGTTCAGTCCCAATAGATCTGAAGTATGGACCCAAACGCTTCAGAGTGAATTTCCTGCGGGTGTTGAAAAAGCTCATAAAACAACATGAGAACCCCTTGACACTATATGGAGCCTTCTAAAAATATCAGCAGAAGAGCCTGGCATTCACCCACCAAGCAATATACATCTTCCAAGAAGCACCCTAAACAATTTCTCTGGAAGTCTCACTTCCGCCCTACTTTTTTCCATCAGCTGCCTGGTATCGTAGACATTGCGCTACTGAGCCTTCCTGACGCTGCTCTTCACTTTCACTTTTGCCTACATAGCGCTGCTGCCCTCGCTTAGCGCTCGAACGTGCCTGCCTGATTGTGCGCAACTGTACCTGTATATATTTATGTTTTTTAACCCTTGTGCCTAAAAGCTGCATTTGCTCACTGTTTGGGATTGTTTTTTGTTAAATACGCTCCAAGTTTCCTCAAACCCGGTCTGCTTTCGTGTTATTGCCGCCATTTCCTGTGTTGTTGTTGTTTTGCCCTGAGACCGCCCCCTCCACCACGCACCCGCCTCCCATCGGATCCTCCCTCCCACTTTGTGTTTAGGCTCACCCCTGTCCACCATAGCGCTGTGACCGCCTCGACCTCGTTGAGAACGGTCGCTCCCTCCTGCCCTCGCTGACTCCTACCCAGAGCTGCCTGGTATCGTAGACATTGCGCTGCTGAGCCTTCCTGACGCTGCTCTTCACTTTCACTTTTGCCTACATGGCGCTGCTGCCCTCGCTTAGCGCTCGAACGTGCCTGCCTGATTGTGCGCAACTGTACCTGCATATATTTATGTTTTTTAACCCTTGTGCCTAAAAGCTGCATTTGCTCACTGTTTGGGATCGTTTATTTGTTAAATACGCTCCAAGTTTCCTCAAACCCGGTCTGCTTTCGTGTTATTGCCGCCATTTGCTGTGTTGTTGTTGTTTTGCCCTGAGACCGCCCCCTTCACCACGCACCCGCCTCCCATCGGATCCTCCCTCCCACTTTGTGTTTAGGCTCACCCCTGTCCACCATAGCGCTGTGACCGCCTCGACCTCGTTGAGAACGGTCGCTCCCTCCTGCCCTCGCTGACTCCTACCCAGAGCTGCCTGGTATCGTAGACATTGCGCTGCTGAGCCTTCCTGACGCTGCTCTTCATTTTCACTTTTGCCTACATAGCGCTGCTGCCCTCGCTTAGCGCTCGAACGTGCCTGCCTGATTGTGCGCAACTGTACCTGCATATATTTATGTTTTTTAACCCTTGTGCCTAAAAGCTGCATTTGCTCACTGTTTGGGATCGTTTTTTGTTAAATACGCTCCAAGTTTCCTCAAACCCGGTCTGCTTTCGTGTTATTGCCGCCATTTGCTGTGTTGTTGTTGTTTTGCCCTGAGACCGCCCCCTCCACCACGCACCCGCCTCCCATCGGATCCTCCCTCCCACTTTGTGTTTAGGCTCACCCCTGTCCACCATAGCGCTGTGACCGCCTCGACCTCGTTGAGAACGGTCGCTCCCTCCTGCCCTCGCTGACTCCTACCCAGAGCTGCCTGGTATCGTAGACATTGCGCTGCTGAGCCTTCCTGACGCTGCTCTTCACTTTCACTTTTGCCTACATGGCGCTGCTGCCCTCGCTTAGCGCTCGAACGTGCCTGCCTGATTGTGCGCAACTGTACCTGCATATATTTATGTTTTTTAACCCTTGTGCCTAAAAGCTGCATTTGCTCACTGTTTGGGATCGTTTTTTTGTTAAATACGCTCCAAGTTTCCTCAAACCCAGTCTGCTTTCGTGTTATTGCCGCCATTTGCTGTGTTGTTGTTGTTTTGCCCTGAGACCGCCCCCTTCACCACGCACCCGCCTCCCATCGGATCCTCCCTCCCACTTTGTGTTTAGGCTCACCCCTGTCCACCATAGCGCTGTGACCGCCTCGACCTCGTTGAGAACGGTCGCTCCCTCCTGCCCTCGCTGACTCCTACCCAGAGCTGCCTGGTATCGTAGACATTGCGCTGCTGAGCCTTCCTGACGCTGCTCTTCACTTTCACTTTTGCCTACATAGCGCTGCTGCCCTCGCTTAGCGCTCGAACGTGCCTGCCTGATTGTGCGCAACTGTACCTGCATATATTTATGTTTTTTAACCCTTGTGCCTAAAAGCTGCATTTGCTCACTGTTTGGGATCATTTTTGTTAAATACGCTCCAAGTTTCCTCAAACCCGGTCTGCTTTCGTGTTATTGCCGCCATTTGCTGTGTTGTTGTTGTTTTGCCCTGAGACCGCCCCCTCCACCACGCACCCACCTCCCATCGGATCCTCCCTCGCCCCTCCCCTTCCCACTACCCATATATGACAGAAGCACTTGCGCGCAGCGTTCACGCGCAGCGTTCACGCGCAGCGATCTCGCCCCAGTCGCGCCGAAGGTGCGCCAAAGGTAAGCCCGTCTACGCCCGTCCGTGCCTGGACCGCGCCCAGCGCCATACCCCCTGGTCCCTGTCCCTCCCTCCCCTCCCGCACTACGTACGATGCCACCACCCTCCTAGCCCTGAACCCCGGCCGTTCCCCCAACTGCGTCCAAGCCGCTCCTGGACACACCCATGGACCCTTCTCTTGCAACTCCTGCAAGTTCGACGGCACCAAAACCAACTCCTCATCCACCAACACCAAACAGAGACCTGACACCAACCACCTAAAATGCATCCTGCTCAACACCCGCTCTGTCCACAGACATGCCATCGACCTCTGGAATCTACTAGACACCATCTCACTGGACGTCGCCTTCCTAACAGAAACATGGATGAACGCCTCCTCAGCCCCAGACATCACCATTGCCATCCCAGAAGGATACAAGATCATCCGTAAAGACCGCGTCAAGCACACAGGAGGAGGCATTGCCATCGTCCATAAGAATTCCATCCGCATCTCAACCAGCTCAGACGTCAACCTTGCCAGCGCCGAGCACCTTCACTTCCAGATCCACACCGACCCCAAGACCACACTCAGAGGCACCCTCCTCTACCGGCCCCCGGGACCCCGTGCACAATTCAATGACGACATCGCTGACTTTATCACCCCACACGCCCACCCCTCCGAGGACTACATCCTATTGGGAGACCTCAATTTTCACCTGGAAAAGAGCAATGACAACAGCGCTACCACACTTCTGGACAACCTCGCCAACCTTGGACTCAAACAACTTGTTACTTCCCCCACCCACATCGCTGGGCACACAATCGACCCTATCTTCACCTCCAGCAAACATGTCTCTTTCAGCCACACCACAGCTCTTCATTGGACGGACCACAGCTGTGTTCACTTTATCTACAGTAAGACAACAATCCACAACCACCCTCAACCCACCCTGCGTAGAAACTGGAACAAACTCACCATCGACCAGATCTCCTCATCGCTCCTTCAAAACCCTGCTGTCCACTCTTCAAACTACGACCAAGCAGCCATTAACTTCACCCAATGGCTATCCAACAGCGCCGACATTCTAGCACCGTTGAAAAAACGCCAAATCAAGCTAGGCAGCAAGAAGGCCTCCTGGTTCAACGATGATCCTAAAAAATCCAAGAAACTCTGTCGCTCCCTCGAGAAGGCCTGGAAAAAAGACCCAAACACCAGCACCAAGGACGCCTTCAAAAACGCCACCCGCATACACCACCAACTTATCCGGTCTGCCAAGAAAGCCGCTCTCAAAGACCGACTAGATAACAACGCCCACAACAGCAAGGAATTATTCAATATCATCAAAGAATTTTCCAACCCATCAGCCAACTCCAACGACATCACCCCCTCCCAAGCCCTATGCGACTCACTAGCTTCCTTCTTCCACAACAAAATCGCAGACATCCACAACAGTTTCAACAACCGACCCGGAGACCAACCCACTCAACCTACTGCAGGACCTTCACCCAACTTGAGCACCCTTAACGACTGGAACTCAATCTCAACTGAGGACACCATCCGACTGATGAACTCCATCCACTCAGGATCCCCAACTGACCCATGCCCTCACCACATCTTCAACAAAGCAGACTCCATCATAGCTCCACACCTCCGAGACGTCATCAACTGCTCCTTCAACTCCGCCACCTTCCCGGAATGCTGGAAACACGCAGAACTCAGCGCCCTTCTGAAAAAACCCACAGCTGACCCCACCGAACTCAAAAACTACCGCCCCATATCGCTTCTTCCTTTCCCGGCCAAAGTCATCGAGAAAGCTGTCAACAACCAGCTCGCCACCTTCCTCGAAAGCAACAAATCCCTCGACCCCTCACAGTCCGGATTCCGAGCCAAACACAGCACTGAGACCGCACTCATCGCAGCAACAGACGACATCCGAACGCTATTGGACAATGGAGACACAGTCGCCCTCATCCTCCTCGACCTCTCCGCAGCCTTCGACACAGTCTGTCATAGCACCCTGTTACAACGCCTCAGAAACATCGGAATCCAAGGAAAAGCACTGGATTGGATCACCTCATTCCTCACGGAAGAACTCAGAGAGTCCGGCTCCCTCCATTCAAGTCAGAGGCCTCTGAAGTCATCTGCGGTGTGCCACAAGGATCTTCACTCAGCCCCACCCTCTTCAACGTATACATGAGCCCCCTTGCGGCCATCGCACGCCAACACAACCTCAACATCATCTCCTACGCTGACGACACTCAACTGATCCTCTCACTCACCAAAGACCCTAACACCGCCAAAAACAACTTACACGAAGGAATGAAAGAAGTAGCCGAGTGGATGAAGCACAGCCGTCTGAAACTTACCTCAGACAAAACAGAAGTCCTCATCTTAGGTACCTCCCCCTCCGCCTGGGATGACTCTTGGTGGCCAGAAGCCCTTGGAAAAGCACCCATCCCGGCGGACCACGCACGGAACCTGGGCGTCATTCTCAACTCCTCACTCTCGATGGCCAGACAAGCCAACGCCGTCTCATCATCTTGCTTCAACATTCTTCGCATGCTCAAAAAGACATTTCGCTGGATCCCCACCGAAACTAGAAAAACGGTCACTCACGCACTGGTCACGAGCCGCTTGGACTATGGAAACACCCTATACGCCGGTACCACCGCAAAACTTCAGAAAAAACTCCAACGCATCCAGAACGCTTCAGCCAGGCTCATACTAGACATCCCGCGTAAAGAACACATTTCTGGTCACCTGAAAAACCTCCACTGGCTCCCCGTAAATAAGAGGATTACTTTCCGCCTCTTAACCCACGCACACAAAGCACTTTACGAACTTGGACCTGAATGCCTCAACACACGACTGTCCTTCTACACCCCCTCCCGCCATCTACGATCCTCCAAGCAAGCCCTTGCCACTGTACCTCGCATCAACAAAACCACCATGGGAGGTAGATCCTTCTCCTACCTGGCAGCTAAAACCTGGAACTCTCTTCCCACTCAACTATGCCTTACTCAGAACCACCTAGCATTCAGAAAACAACTTAAAACCTGGATATTCGACAAGTAACTCCCCCCCCCTTCCTCAAGCGCCTTGAGACCCTATGGGTATGTAGCGCGCTATACAAATCCTTGACTTGACTTGACTTGACTTGACTTTCATTGCTGACTTTACATCATTTGAGAAAACCATATGTCTCAAGCATCAACCCTCCAAAGAAAATCCTACCTTCAAGGCCATTTCAAGGCCACCTCAACACAATGGAACTCACCAAACTCATTATCTACAGTAGCGGCAACCAACTCGAGGACCACTAGCCTATACCTCTATGTTGAAAGATCATTTTGCTATCTGTAAGTGGATAAGCAAAAGAAAGGAGGAAAAGCCAAGAGTTAGGGAGGGAAAGCTCTTTATTTTCTTCTTAGATTCAAAAGACAGTTATAACATAAAGTCCTTCTGAGCTGGCTCCAAAATAACATCAAAATAAGATAGTGGCTTCTTCTCAGTCTCTTATGAACCTATATCCTCAGGGATGTTTTATATAACGTGAAAGCAGGTGTTTCACTATTTCCTTGATTATCTTCATTCACATATTACCCCCCCCCCCAAATGTTTGCTAGATAATCTTTGACTACGCTAGCAGTTGTCAAACCCATATCACTTGTGGTCCTACAAGAGTTCTGGTGGCTCAGTGGACTAATGCACCCCCTCCAAGAATCTATGCTTCACCTTATGGTCACAAATGCACATCTTTCCAGGTAGACTCAGCCTTTCATCTTTCTGATGCGCACCATTGTGTGGGGTAACAATACACATCTGTTATTCAGTGACAAAATGACCCAAGGGGTGAATGTGTGCTTTACAAATAGTTATGTTATGTCATGTTACGTTATGTTTTGTTATGCTGTCATTGGTACCCTATCTAGTCCACCCTTAAACTTTCTCCTCTCAATGGCTTGTTCATTAATCCCACCTCCAGGCTGTTTAATTGGACCTCCCCAGCTCCTCACCAGCTGCTATTTCCATGCTGAACCAGTGAGACCAACCCACAACATGAAGGCCACCTCCAATTCAGCACAAGTAGTCAGGATCTCATCCCTCATGTTTATGGCCTTTCTTCTTTCAACTATGGGGCCTGCCTGAATACTGTGCAAGGGCACAGCTCAGCAGAAAAGGCTGCAATGCCAGAGGTAGTAAGAGGAGGGATGCTGCACTGTATGGCATGAGCAGGGCAAGGAAGGGCTTATGTTGCATTAACGGGCAATACAATAGTTGAAAGAGGCAGAGTGAGGATCAGGATGGTCTTTCAAGGCAAGCCCAGAAATAGCAGAAATAGAACAAGAAGGATGCTCATCATGCCTTGAACTGTTACATGCGCCCAGCCTCCAGCCACACATCCACGCCTACTGATTGTGATGGGGTCTTAATACAGTTATCTCATTGCTTAAAGGAATCACCATCTAAGACCTTACCCAGTATCCTCAACAAACTCATCCACTGAAACAACTCATTAGCTGCCTTCAAACATAGGACACTATTCAACAGAGAGTAGCACACTCAGCACGGGAATCTAAGTCTATGACATCCCAAATAAGAACTCACAAGAATTGTTTGAAAGCACAATACCAACCCTTTATTTAAGAGTTTTATATAGCGCTGGCTAGACCCGTAGGTATCATAGCGCTTTACATAAGGTCAGCAAAAATACAACAATAATAACAATTTACGTTACATCAAAATATATGAGACACATTTACAGGAGAGAAGGAGAGATCAGTAGAGAGGAAAGGGGGAACGGGGGAGTGAGAGGGAGAGGATGAAAGGGAGAAAGGAATAGAGACAGAGGTAAAGTCAGCCCAAAGACTGAATGGGTAGGTGACGGCCAGTGAGGTCGTCCAAGGCCAGTCTCCCCTATAGCTCTCAAGGAAGCACCAACATGTATCGGTAAGACCGGTGTATAGAAAGAAGAACGAGGCAAAAGCCGAACGGCATGAGTAAAATCAGGGGAAGGGTGGGTGAGATGGGGAGAAAAATTGTGCCCATTGTCCGACTGGGCAGGTGACGGCCAGGGGGTGAACCAAGTCCTATATCCTCATTAGCTGAACAGAGTAGCTCCACCGGGCGTCGGACATAATCCTCGGACTACGCTGTCCAGAAAGAGGTCATGTGTCCTCAGGGAATGTCAGAGTAGTGTAGAGGCGGGTGGGGGAGGGGCGCCATGGTCAAAAAGAGATCTAGAAGTCCTCATGAGGTCAGGCATAGTCCAAGAAGTGATGAGTAGGTAAAAGTTCAGCAAGGGGGAAGGAGTCACCAATGTCGGCAATGTTGGGGTCAGGCATCCTGGGACCCTTTTCCAAACCGAGAGTGAGCCAAGTACGCCAGATCTTTGTGAGGAGGTAAGGGTCGGACTCACCTCCTCTGCCCCGAGGCTCTCGAGAGGTGCGCTGACCCTGAAAGGGCGCTGGGGCACGTCACCCATTACGGTGGGCAGCACTTTAGGAGCCGCCATTTTGCCTTGCGCAGGGGGGAGGGCGCTCACTTCTATCTCCAGCAAGCCGGTGTCTCTAGGCTCAGGGCAAACAAACCGGCAAGTCCGCTGCGGCCAAGGGATGTGGCATAGGGCTTGCGAAATAATGACCAGAATAAAAAATAATGCTCTAGAAATCTGTTGATGCCTTTTAGAAGTTTGCCCACATTGGCTCTAAGCTGTTCGAACGCAGACATGATTGCAGAGCCCATCAATACATTGAAACATGGGAATTTTCTCCCCAATTTTCCAATTTCCTCTTCTGTTAAAGTTGCTGCCATCAATGAATCACTAGTTGACACAGACTAAATTCAACATTAATTTGAACTTAAGACATGCATCGCTTACCGCTTGCTGCTTACCCATATGAGCCTCCTTCAAGCCCCTCACAATAACAGATCTCACCTCAATCTTGAAAGCACTTAATTCCATCTCCTGCGAAGATCACATCAATGCATCCCTGGTCTCCAGTGGTAATATATTCAACTCCTTTCACAGTATTACTGTAATGTATTGGATTCGGCCCAGGAAATTTGCCCAGATTTTTCACTTTTTGGGCACCTGTTTTTTGTCTTTTTTACTTTGGATGAGCCTCTCAACTGGTGACTCACCCATGATAAACGCACAGTAAAAGACCTGCGAGTGGTTACCACTAGTCTCAGCCTTTTAAGATAAGCTACGGTGATGCAGCAAGGGTGAGAGTTACTTGGCCGGTTACACCTGAGCATGTGTGCATGCACGTGTGCACACATGTATGGGGCTGCGCAAGGGAGACTC
Source organism: Lissotriton vulgaris (assembly GCF_964263255.1). Taxonomy (NCBI): domain Eukaryota; kingdom Metazoa; phylum Chordata; class Amphibia; order Caudata; family Salamandridae; genus Lissotriton; species Lissotriton vulgaris. The sequence continues at coordinate 82,290,751 of NC_141687.1, read as the reverse complement.
GCGTTGTGCGCAGCCCTTTAACTGGCGCAGAGGAGAATTGGCAGTATTAGATATTGACATGGGGTAGGAATTTCAATGCTAGCAGTGCTTCACTCAGCTTCTGAGTAGGAAGGGGTGGGAAAACGAATCTGAATCCATCAATTAACTGTCACACTCTACCAGGGATGGTCCAGCCCAGATCCACTAAACAAAGGAGAGAGCCCAGACCTCTGGAATCAACACAGGAGGGGGCTCCTCTTTGAGGTTTTGGTGTGAAAGGCCCTTGCAGTGATGTCAGTGAGGGGTGGAGATGTGACCAGTGACTCCTGAATGACGTCATCTTGAATTGTGTCAGCATGCTGCACAGGAGGGTTGGCACAGGGGTGGAGAGGTGATATGGCACTTTAGGGTTAGCCAGGGGTGCCAGGTTCTAGAACGTTCCGCCTCCACTTAAACAGTCTTGCACCAGTGAAGACAGTGCTTTTTGTCTGGACGGCAGCAGCCATTGGACAACTGGGAGGAGGAACCCCCTGATGCCCACCTGGACTAATGTCTCTGACTGCAGTTGTCCCCAGAATTAGTGGGTCTCTCCCCAGGATGAGGGTAGGTGGTCCCCTTACACCCCCTGAGGTCCAGTTGGGGGGAAGAACTGAACTTCTACACCCAGAAGGAAAGAAGCACCAGAGGAAAACAAGGAAAAAGGCTGGCGCAGGAGGCCAGGGGAACCAGCGCACTACAAAATGTGTCACCTTAAAGGACATGAGGCCTAAGTAAAAGGCTTCAATGGTTAGGCGTCGCCAAAGGGAGCAAAATGAGCTCAGGATCACACAAAATAGCCCAACGGACCGAGATATCCAAGGGAGAAAAATTTGACCTTTGAATTCCCCCCATAAACCCCCCCCAGTGAGGAAACAAAGCGAATGGAGCACTCCTGATTAGCCTGTGAAACATCTCCCGCCAGGCTGGACCAGGGCCCGGGGAGGGGGTGTGTGTGAGGCCCCTTGACCAGTGCTCCAAAGGCACGGTCTCCCAACCCCTAGGCTGGTTTTCGTACAGGGGGCGAGGGACCGCCATCTCCAAGCCCCACCCAACAACGGATGATTGGAAGTGATCCAGCGCTCCTACTAAAATTCTTTATAAATGACGTCACTATCTACTACCAGACTTACCAATTAATACCAGGCCCATAAGAAACAACAGAGCAGCTGAATCATGAGGCGAATTAATCTAATATGTTGTTATTAAACCTATACAATAAACAAGACCAGCTTGTCATTGTAAAAGTTTATTTAAAATTCATAATTGCATAAACTTTATTAGCTCTTTTTTAAAGTCAAACATTTCGTTTTATTAATTCAGTTTAATGCATTAATCATTGGCTCAAAGATAACTGTCAATTCAGCATAGCTCAAAATAATGAATCAAAGAAAACTTAAACCCTATTCCCTAAGTTAGCTTTCTGACCTGAAAGGGAAACAAAATTAATAAACAGTTGAATGCTTACGATCCATAGGAAATCGGACAGCACTTCGCCCTCAGGAAACAGTCAGCACCGTTCCCTTCAAGAGGCCTAATTTTTATACAATTTTTGCTCACTAATTTAACTAAATGTATTTCTTTGAAAAGGTTCAGCACTCCGATTGGATGATGACTGTCAGACCACCAAAACCACCTCTTCCAGAGTATGAGCGTCACCATACCATTGTTCATTGACATAGAGTGACAACGACTTCCGAGCGTCTTTGCAACATTTTAAAAGTTGCTTCTCGACTTCCACCAGAGCTCGGCAAAATCACCCCTGTTACTTCCTCGGCCTTGTAAAAAGAACATCCAGAGCAGTTCATGAATAAGTGTTCATTGTCAGAGCCAAAGTCTTTGCAAAGGTGAAGCACAAAAACATATTTCTCCATGGAAAGTTTCCAAGATGACTGCACTTGGCTCCAACTCTGCTCACGTACAGGCCGACCAACTTTTCTTTAGAACCAAAATTAGGCCTCAAACCATTCTCAGCCGCATATTAATAATGACAAAGACAAAAGGACAAACATGACAAACAAAACAATATTAATCACATGTTACAAAACAGACTTGCAAATGCAACAAGAGCACATGTTATTAGTTCCCGCGTGTTCATGTGTGGTGCAAACTTAATCTAAGTTGATTAATCAAACAAATCATGCAACAACTCATTAATAAATTAGTTCATGTTATAGGAAGTTAAATCCACGAGTCAGAATAAAATATTTTCTGAAGCTCGCTTCATCAGAAGCACCCCTGAAGAAACCAAGCAAGGAGCTCAGGACCCCAACTCCGGGCCTGATTGTATACGGAGGCGGGGGAGCACCATCGTGCTCCCTCAAGAAGAAAGAAGAGGGGATCCCTACCTCAGGCCCCAGTTCCCAGTAACAACAACATCCAACTGAAACATTTATGTCTCACATCCAAACCATGTTTTCGAGAAGTTTAATACCACTAAAACTGAATTAATTATTGTTACCAACAAAACCAACAAACCAAATATACTTTTTAATTTGAATTGTAGCGATTGCTTGTTGCATGGTCTCCAAGGCTCCACTCTGGTCCCCTTCCAGGGTATGCTACATGCAGCTGGAAGCCTCATAAAGACCTACACTGATTGTCCATGCCAGCCCTCACCATCTTCAGAACCAGCTGCATCACCTACAAAGCATCACAACTGGGATCCCTGTCTTTGCTCATTGACAAACACCATTCTCAGTGGCACTTGCCACATCCAGAGTCAGAACCTCATCAGAACGGAGACAAGGAAGTACAAACAATAATACAGTATAATGGGCCTTTTCCATAGATGCACCCAGGATCTAAAATTAGTTATCTGTATGTGTCAGGACCACACGAACCATGCTCCCATGTAGGAAAGAGATGAATACATAACTGTTTTAAAAAAGCACTAAATGATGAGGCAATAGCAGTCCACCTTCGCTTTTAGAATCCAGCTGCCCCCTTCAGTTAGATTTTGGCTGTTTTTGCCTTGGAACCTGTACAGAGCTCTGCTGCCTTTTGGTAGGTGTGTGCTATCTAAATTTGACATACATACATATTCTAAAGAGAACCTACAAGCAGACCCCATTCTTATAAAGAGAGAAAAAACATTTAGGCACATCAGTCACTATCATTTTCAAGATTCAGCTGTGTCCCGTATTATAACTACATTTAAATTGTGCCTCATACCCGTGAAGAGGCGGTGAAGAGCATTAGTAGCGGGTAGTATGCCCCCCATGGGTGAGAGCTTGGTTGAAATAGTGTTGAATTGCATTGTGACCTTAGTCGAAGTGTTTTGGTGTCAAGCGTAAGTGACCATCCTGGTGCTTTTATGCTCTCTTAGGTCATAGTGCAAGTGGATTAATATTGGGAAAAGTAGTGAGAGACAGAACAAATGAACTTTATATTAATCGATTTTAGTAAATGTCCGAGCAGGTTTCTATAGAATCCACCCTTGAACAACAGAGGACCAGCCTACAGCATGAACTAGATTCAGGAAGTCATGGCAGATGCTGTGTATAGCCCCCTGAAACATCAGGTGATTATCCCCAACGTATGCAGAGCAGAGGTGCTATAGTAAATATCCCATAAGAACACTCAGGAACAGCAGAAGAGCAACCGTCAGGAGGGCACTCGTATTGACAACCAGAGGAAGAGTTGTATAGGATCAACTCGAGCAATAAGAGAGCTGTTCCTGGGCATGGCCCGTTTACGGGCAGCCAGCATGCCCTAAAGGTCTCCCCAGGAGCCACAAAAGAACAGGCCACAGCATGCGTTGGACATCATTAGCTAACATAAATGATCTAAGTGTCAGTTCAGAAGTGTTGAAGAGTAGCACAGACGCATGCACATGAGAGATGCTGCCATAGTTAATGCTTTGTAGAATCTACTCAGAAGCAATTGAGGCGCAATCTGCAGGCATGAGGCGATCTTCAGGCAATCCACAGGTTACAGAACAACCAACAAAAATTCTAGACAAAATGAGACAAACGCACCAAGGAGGATATGGATCACACACATAAGTTTCACCCCTATGAGAAGCCACAGTGGGTCACCCACGGACATACTCTGAGCAGGCAGCCATGGTACATGCTATGTAGAGCCTACCCACTACGATAAAAGAACAACCAACAGGTAGGTACTATAGTGTCAATGGCAGGCAGTGCACGGCGAGCAGCAAACAGGCCAGGATGGGCTCTGTGACTTAATACCTGAGGCCTCACGGCCAACATCCCCTTATTAGTTTCTTCAAACAACAGTATGTATGGGAGGCCCTGTGATGGGGACCTGCCTACCAGGAAGGAGGGGAGATACATTTTTTGATTAAGGAAGACAGGGATAGGGGCGCTAGGTGGCGCGCGACCAAGATGGCCGCACACAAGTGAGGCTCTCGCCGGAAGGTAGCATCAACATCTTAAATCATCCTGAGCCATCTATCCCCGGTCTATATTGGTGGACTCGCATACCTTCTTGCCTGAGACGCCGATGCTGCCTTTTCCCGATCCTTAATGGAGCTTGTGCGCTGTCGACTTCTGGGCGGGATTCCTGCTGGCGCTGCCTGTTACGACGTCTGGATCGCTGATCTGGGGCTCTTTCTCACTGAAGCCTGCAATTTTGATGCAGTGTACAGGCCACAACTCCACCTTTTTCTACCTCCTCGGTGTGCTGATGGCGTCTGGACCTGGTACGACATGCTTGGGGCTCCCAGCTGGGCCACAAGGAGTAGCAATCTGTAAGACGGGGGGCGATTCACCAACGGCCCGCCACGTGGTTGGAACGCCGGTGTCCGACAGAGGCCCAGAACCTGCTGCGGCCTTACCATCATGGGACGAGCTCCTTGTGCGGTGGCCAGATCCACAGTGTTTGAGACCCCCACGTACAGAGGTGAAGAGCCGGAGGGGGATTACGTCGGAATTATCCAACTGCCTGACTGACATTGTGCTCTATCCCCTGGCATTTACAACATCTACCCATTGAGGCACGCAACATCCTGGTCCCCCCGCAAGAGGGATTCTGCGGCGGGAAGTCCTCAACAACCTCACCGCATGGACCCACGGGGCCGCAGTCACTATACCTCTTCATTACGGCCTAGCCATTGGACTAGAGGCCGGCAACGCACCGCTGCTGGATTCTACGGGGGGAGGGGCAATATTTACTTCGACCCTGCACAGACATTGCCCCAGTGGCACCCAGGATAAGGGAGTGCCACATCATTAATTACTTCCCGGGGAGACAGGATCTGCAGTGGGCCCATTGACTCTCCTACGCCCGCTCTTTCCTGAATGCGAGGCCCCACCGGACCGCGTCACTACCGCCTGCTATACGCGAGGCCATAGAGATCCTCACCTGCTAGACTGCTTTCCTCCAGAGAATCTAGCCTAGGGCACTGCCACTTACCCCTGCCTACATGATGGGTAGAACTGAAGGAAAACAGACAATAATTCCCTTTGAGGCTGGCAAAACTCACTGATGGCAAACTGAGGAACAACCCACAACTGAGCCATCGGACTGCCAGAGGACGACGTGAAAGCACTGCTGATGACTATGAATAACAGTCTCACATCTATTGAATGCAAAAATTTATGCCATGAGCGTGCGTATGGACTCAGTGGTGCACAAGCTGGAGCAGCATGACCATCGCCTTGAGGAGGCAGAAAACAGAATCTCCGAACTAGATGATGGGGCATCGAGTGGAAAGAAACAACTATCCAGGATGGACAGATTACTCAAGGTTATAGTGGAGAAGAATGAAGACATGGAGGCCCGCTCGAGGAGGAACAATATTCGTATTATGGAGCTGGCTGAATACGCCAACACTGGACGTATGGAGTACTTTATAGAGAACTTGCTCACCAACCTATTTGGGGCCGACGTCTTCTCAAAGCACCTTGTGGTGGAAAGATCCCACAGGTCCCTGGGTGCCCGCCCTCCTCCAGGGGCACCTCAGCGACCAGTAATAGTCTGGTTCCTCAACTACCGGGATAGGGCCACAGTACTTCACCTCGTAACGGATAAGAAGACAGTGGAATATGAAAATACAACCCTGTCATTCTACCCGGACTTAACACAAAATGTGCAGGACGTTAGGTGTAAATTCATCAACATCAAGAAGAAATTGCTCACCCTTAACATATCATACGCCATGCTTTACCCAGCACGACTTCGCATCACACATTTGGGGAAGCAACATCTGTTCCTATAGCCGCAGCAGGCCGAAGATTACCTCAAAACCCCGAGAGTCTCCTTCAGCTGTGACTTCTAACAGACACCGCTCCAAATCCGTGTCTCAGGACGGATCCTAATTCATGGAAGGCGATAAACTATGCACAGCCTCGGACGTCAGAAGATGTACTCCTTACTGATTCCAGCCACCCATATATTCTTTTCAAATAAAATGGATAATGACTCACTGAATTGTATCGCCCGGCCCCTGCCCTCCCCCGTTATTGGAGCCAGCCCAGCTGGGCCTGGCGGCAGATGGGTGAGATCATGGGAGGGCACAGGCACGTCCCGGGCCCCTAGCTGCACCCAAGCGGAAGTACCCCTTCATTGCCGTAACACTTCGATTTACTTTTTTTTCCTTTTTTTGTTTTTATTGTTGTGATTGGGTGAGAACACATGTACGACAAGTTGGGGAAGTAGGAGTGGGTGGGGGGGGGAGGGTTGTTTGCCTTGCAATTTGTTATGTCACAAGTATACTAGTCCGTACTCCAGAGTACTTGGACTTAGAACCCCGCATTAGATTCCATACCCAACATTACCAGTATGCAGTCTAATATACATTGCATGACCTGGAATATCCGAGGATTAAAAGACCCGCGTAAAAAAGCGCCATATTTTGGGATACCTGGAGAGACATCACGTCCAGATAGCTCTTTTCCATGAGACTCACCTTGACCCATCTACAACTTCCAATTTGCGTCTAGATGGGCATCCCACCGCTGTTCTTAATCCTATTCCACCTACTCACGGGGGGTTGCGATCCTTACTAAACGCACTACTTTTACATTAAGTGGCACTTCCACGGACACCCATTGCAGGTACTGCCTGATGAGGGGACCCCTGGCCTCTCGTGATATCACCATTGTAAACTGTTACGGGCCTAAAGTAGACAACCCTACATTTCTCACTTCCCTCTGGGGCAAAATCATTTCCGTAGGTTTCAATTATCTCCTCCGGGGCGGAGACTTTATTACAGCCATACTCCCAGCAATGGACATATCTAACCCCAATACAGTACACTACTCAGCCATGCAATTACAGCCAGCAGACATTGTAGCAGAAAACTGCCTCCTAGATGCGTGGCGACACATGCACCAACAGTCAAGGACGGTACACACTACTCAACAGTCCAGTCCTCCTGGTCCCGCTTGGACTATTGGTTTGTATCTGCGAGTATGTCTGGCTGGATAGAAACTGTCACTCATATGGCCAGGACATTCTCCGATCACTCCCCTGTGGCAATGGTACTGAAACCCCCTGAAGAACCATCCCCCTACATTAGTTGGCGGCTCAACCCTTTACACCTTTAAGACACAGTATTCCGGATTGGACTTGAACTGGAAATCCAAGACTACTTTGAACATAATGGCATTCTCAAAGATATCCGCAACAAACTTAATCGATTGGAAAAAGATATTCAAACATTAGAACGTCAAATAAGTGACAGGGATGGGGATGACAAAGTCAGGTCTCAATTATGGGACAAGCTCACAGACTGCCGACTGTGAATGTGTATTCCGGGGTAAATACCATTTAGCCTGTGTATACGGGGAAGGCTATCACCCAGGAAAAGTCCTTGCGAATTTGGTCCGACAGCCTAGATTCTCAACTCATGTCACAGAAATCCATGACCCTGAAGGCGAAGTACACCGACATACTTCAGGACAACTCCACACCTTCATGACATATTATAAATCCCTTTGCACTACACATAGGGGAACACCACTTGACCTCCCCTCATTCTTTGAGGACACAGTCCTTGCGTGGCTGGGTGATTTTCAACGAGAATTCCTCAGTGCTGAACTAGAACTAGATGAAATTACCACAGCAATTATGTAAATGAAATCAGGGCGTGTACCAGGCTCGGATGGACTCCCCATTGAATTTTACAAGACATTCCAGGTATAACTGACCCCAGTGCTTAAGGCAGTCTTCTATGAAGCCCAGGAGGAGGGCCATCTCCCCCCACCATGCGAGAAGCTCTGATCACTTCCCTCCTTAAACCTGACAAGCCCCCTACCCAGTGTGACTCCTATTGGCCCCTTTCACTTATAAATTGTGACACACATTTTTTTGTGAAAGTTCTCTCAAACTGGCTGGTTTTGTTAATGGAACAGCTGGTTCTACCAGATCAGTCCGGATCCATCCCCAACAGAGCGACATCCCATAACCTCCGGACCCCTTACGGTTCTACAAGACATTGATCCAGACAGTTCTGCAGTTGCTGTTTTCCTTGATGCCACAAAGGGGTTTGATTCCGTTGAGTGGGACTTTCATTTGGGTACCTTGCGCTATATAGGAATGCCTCTGGCATTCCTTGGGTGGATAGAACTGCTGTGGTCCTCCTCAATGGCGCATGCTCCCCCAGTTTTGATATCACCAGGGGTACTCGTCAAGGTTGCCCCTTTTCCCCCATCCTTTTGCCTTGGCTATGGAGCCCCTTGCAGTGAAAATTAGGCAGCACCACAAAGAAAGGGCGCTGATCTTCCCATCCAGACAGCTCATTATCTCGCTCTGTGCGGATATTACCCTTTATATTAAGAACCCACTGGAAAACCTGAACCCCGTACTGCGTGAGGTTACAAAATTTGGAGCCATTTCAGGTATCAGTGTCAACTGTGCTAAATCTGCAATTTTTCCACTCACTGACTCAACAATCATGTACCCCCTAGACTATCCCCTTACATGGTAGACTGAGGAGATCAAATATCTTGGTATCAGTTACCAAAAATAGAGAAGTATTAATACGGACCAATTATGGCTTCGCCCTAGACAAAGCTACAGAGTCAATCACAAGATGGTTATCGCTGCCTCTTTCCATGGCTGGGTGGATCTCTTTAACTAAATTGGTACTACTACCAAAGTTTCTCTATCTTTTAACCAACATACCATACCACCCTGGCAAGCATTTCTTTAATGCGCTCAAAACACAAATCATACCCCTAGTTTGGGGCTGCAAACATGCCTGACTCACCCTTTATACACTGGTTTTGCCCTTCTCACGAAGGGGATATGAGGTCCCTAACTTTGAGCTATATTATCACTGTGTCCAAGCCCATTTTTCCATATATATTGGATCCAACGTCCACCCTTTTTTGCCTTACTTAGCAGATGAAGAAGGATATATGACCCCTACTCCTCTCTTGGGTTTCCTATACACCTCTTGCTGGGAACAAGAGTGTGATCCCACCACAGTGAATTGCATGGTTGCAGCCTGGAAGAAAATTGCTGCCAGACTCAATTGTACGCATGCCCTATTCTCCCAATATGCCCCCGGTGTACCACCCTTCTCTTCAAGTCATATATGAGCGACAATGCCGCACGATGCTGGAGAAACTGAACTTCACTACGTAGGGGGACATGTACAGGGATGGCACATTCCGGTCTAGGGAACAATTCTCCAGCGCAAATATAACCACAACAATGGATATATTTATGTATGTCAGACTTAGGCAGTGTTAAGGCCGTCACACCTGGAGCCACCCACACTACTCCCACTATACGCCCTATTACAGTCAGTGCCCCCTCGACATGTCACCTCGCTTATTTACGGTGACGCACAAAACGCACCCAGCCCTCGGACTTTGAAGGTCTGGCCTAGAGAACCACGTAACAGATGACAAGTTGGAATTCTGCTGCAAGCAGATGGAGGTTATAACAGTCAGCAGCCGGTTAAGACTTATACATTACAAATTCCTGCACAGACTCTACTACACCCCGGCCAAGCTCCTCAAATGCAAACTTAGAGAGGTTGATTGATGTGCCAGATGTAGGCGAGAGGGAGCAGACTTTCTCCAGCTAGGCTGGCTATGTCCGGCCATTCAACAGTACTGGTTACAAGTGTTTGCAGGACTGTCAACAATGATAAATACCTCACTACAGGCCTCACCTGACATTGCTCTTCTAGGATACACACACATTATAGATAATGTATATAAGAAGTTCTTGGCCAAAGGCCTTCTGATAGCTAAACGCAGATTGGCGTGCCAGTGGGGTAGGGGCAGGGCCCCTAAATTTAAAGAATGGACACATGATCGTACAACATGGCAAGAACACTCACTTAACTACGCTGAACTGCTCCCATTCGTCTCCAGACCACGAGATATATGGGGGCCCCCTACATCTTACCTGTCAGGTCCAGACTTCTAGAATCCTCGGGGTTGTGCTGAGGCTCAAAGGGGTCCACATCTCAACTTCCCCAAGTCCGGAATACAAGTATACATTGACTAAAGGAGAGTTAAGCGAGGGACGGAAAGGGTAGGGACAGCTTGGAGGGAGACCTGTGGATGACACAACAAAGACACCGTAAATGCCCAGTTTGAGTAACTATGGATATACACAGGAGGGAACACTATAGTTCACTACTTATTCTATAAGAACACCCTTTCTGTAAAGAAAAAGAAAGAGGGTGTTCTACCAGAAGAGAGAAGAGGGTAGCAGTTGTACAACCCACACGTAACTGTATATAAAGAAGAAAGCATACCATCAGATATTTACACGTAAATTAACATCCCAGGAGATGGTTCTCATTTCAGACAATGACATACCACCTTACCCAAAGTATGTGTGGGATATTCCCATGTGCAACACAGGTTCTTCCTGAATCCCTCTAATCTCTCTCTCTCTCCTAGGTAAATGAAAAACAGAGAACACACCAAGCATAATGTTAAGGAGATAATACTACAGTTTGTTCGCACTATAACAAAAGGAAATTGTCTTTTTTAGACTGATCGATTCTCACAGTCTCAGAGTACTTAGAATCATCCTGACTCATACATGAGGGTACAATACTGTCATAAATCTGTAGCTCTCAACCAGAAATTCGAGGTACTACTCCAGTAGCAGGGTAAACCACAATTCACAATTTAGCCCAGGGTATTCTGCAACATGAGGCAGTTAAGACTAGCTGTCTCGACCACAACGGGATCCTGGGTTATTGACTAACACAAAGCGTTCCTCTGAATGAAACAGCTGTTCAACACAGTGTTTTGCCAACAGAGGTACGCCGGACAAAGCCAAACAACAGGATGCTCAAAAAAGCAACGAGAAGGCCAACAGTCACTTGCGTGGTGCTGAGTGCACCCTTACCGCCTCTGTAGAACTGGAACGGAACGTAGCATCCACAAGAAGATCCAAGAATAATCGGCATTGTTTTGGACATTTGTTTCCCCTATATCCGGTTCCGGGATTGGTGTCTGGGTCAAGTGGAGCGTGCTCCCGGAAAGGACGCTGGGGAATGTAGTGTAGAACGGGTATTTCCTGGTTTGCCCAAGTTTAACGAGCAGGCCGCTAAGCCTGACACTATCATCTCTTGACGACAGACGATTCCACTACTACAATGGGAAAGCGGGATGGAAGCAGAGGCATTGTTACTTTCACCCCCACAGGGCAATGAGGTATAGATGTCAGCGGCACTCCATCTATATAGGATGCAACAGAGACCCCCTGCAGCGATGAGCTCCCCAGTTTCTACTTAAGCACACTGAGTTCCGAGATCTTTGAAGATATTCCGGTCTCCAACTGTTGCACATTGTATATACTGTCTATGTTTTTTATTGTGAATGTGGATAATATAGTTCAGAGTATGGATATTCGGACGTGCCACGGTATGCAAGGTGTGGAGGGGTTTTTTCTTTCAGTTCCTTGTATATAGATGTACCTCCCATACAGCATCTGTAGCTAAGACTTTTATTGAATGCATATCTTTGTACTATCTCGCTGTATCACCTGTGACAAAATTTCTACAAACAAAATTTTAAAAAATAAGGAAGAGAGGGATATGTTCTCCCAGAGCTATAGCTACAAAACAAATGAGGGTATCCCTCTGCCTAAACAAAACTAGAGTGCACCTCACAGATATACACCACCTTTGCGAACAAAGACAAAGTCGTTTTTTTCTTTTTATGTATAAGACTCACCCACTCTGGTAGTGGCATGCTTCATCATCGGGTTCATCCTGGCCCCTAAAAGCCAGGATGGGCTCAACCATATTCCAGGGAGCTCTAAGAATATTTTGGTGACCGTAGGAAGCTGATTATAATAAAGAATTGTCTCATCCATACCTAGGTATCCATTTATTAGTGGGGTGGATGGGCACAGTATAAAATCAGCATAGAGGGACAATAGAGGATATAATCACTCAGGGACCTCACCAGCGCCATGAAACTGATCCAGTGTACGTGCGCTCTATAAGCATTTTTAAATTCAAATTCAAATATAATGGTCCTCTGACCTTGTTGCAACAACATGTTTCTGCCCTACTCTATGGCCAAAAATGGTCGGGCATTCATCAGGACGAGTTCCATATGCTGTCACTACCACAGTGACGACCTGTGAATCTCTTTTCACTGCATCATGCAATTCTAATTAGCATGTGAGGGAGTATTATACTTGCCTGATCAATGTATGGTACCTGATTGGCTGATAAGTGGTACCCCCATAATGTATTTTCAGACTAAGCGGCGGGCGGAAGGAGGTTTGGCCTTTAGTCAGATAGTCTTCAAAGGTCCCAAAACCATCCGTATACATGCTTGGTTCTGCACTCGCCTGGCCTTCTGTACCAGAATTGTACCAGAATTATTATTTTTTTAATTACAAGAGATTTCACCTGCACAGGCCTTGCGCTTGTGTTTGCAAAATCTCTTGTAATTAAAAAAAATCTTAGAAGGAGCTTTCAGTCCACCCAACACTTACAGTCCAACGTCCCTCTAATTTACATGCTTCTGATTGGTCAGCACGTCACCTGCTTTCACTTTGCAGGCTTCCTGCTCTGCTTTGCCTGTCCATGCCATAGTGTGGAGCTTAGCCCAAGTACAGCTTCTTGTCATTGGCCACTGTTGTCAGTGTCCTTATGTTGGCTAAGCACTCTAAACTTACTTTTTATTTGTTATCGAGTACTCCATACGAGTGCATCTGAAGACCGTGTTCTCTTCTCCTGGGTGTGTTAACCCACCAACCCCCACTCACTGCCGCTGTTTTGAATGAGTGCTGCCACTAGGTCCTCCTCCCTGCTCTCTGTTGTTTTACCAGGCCGCCTGCTTCAGCCACTTCCGCAGCCCCTTCCAGCGCTCTTACTCGTGTCCACAAAGGTATTGGAGTGCTTTACATGTGCACCATTTACATAGCACATAAACACTTTCATTTTGTTTGTTTTTTGAACGCCTTCTTCTCTCTCCCCTGGAATGTTAACCCACCACCCCTGCCCACTGCTGTTGATTTTAACAAACCCCTCTACTTTTAACCAGCCACTTCCTCCTCCCTGCTTCTTGCTGTTTTACCCACCCCCTTCCTTCAGCCACATGCCCAAAAGAGAGACTATGCGGGCAGTAAAAATCCCAGGACTATTCTTATAGCCCATAGGTAAACGCCGAAATTGTTTTTGGACACCGCCGCAAGTAAAGGAGGTCCATTGGGAACTTAGATTATCCGATCTATGGGCATAAAAACCATTGGAAATGTCAAGCGTGGTTTTAAACCGTTTACGCACAAGACTATTCACAAGGGCAGAGCCGTGAGTATTCTGTACTGCACAGTTACGGCAATGCGAGTTTAAATGCCGGTAATCCAACACCAAACGATATGAACCGTCTGGCTTGTTTACAGTAAAAAGAGGGTTATTCATCGGTGACACACACGTTTCAATACCGCCTTGATATTCCAATTGTTCAAGGATTGCCGCGACGGAAGCTTTGGCTTCACGTCGTATGGGATATTGAGGTTCAGGCTGTGGCTGCGACCGTAAAGGAATCTCGTGGCACGGGGACAATTTATCCCTGCCACATTGATACACAGCCGGCGCTAGAGCCAGAGCCCACTCTTATGCAAAATGCAGCGCATCCTCTTTCGAGACTGTGTTCGCGAAACTGGAGAGGATCACCTCCTCCCCTCGCGGTGCTGCGAGAATAAAAGGTGGGGGCCAGTCAGCCTCAGAAAGAAAAATGTCACACGTAGACGACAGATTTTCCCAAAATACCCCTTTTATGGTTCGCTGTATGTCACCTTCGATTAACAGGACAATTTCAAAAAGTCTATCAGGGGGAGCAACTCTTGTATCAGCTGTTTCTATCACAACATAAGTGTCAGTCGCTGTCACCTTCAGTAGTGGACGGAGGGCCTCCTTGACTATGGTAATCTCCGCCGCGCTGTCCAGCAAGGTCAGAGCCCACGTCAGATTCCGAAGTCGCGTTCTCACAATCTGTTGCATATCGATGCGCTGTTAAAGCCGCGACTTTCTTTTTTGCAAACTGATGTCTCCTCGGTGTCAAGTCGTCCTGCTTTCCTGAACCGTCTTTCGGGCGGGGCTGATCACCCCGACCCCTGCCGCCCCCTCCACCACCGGTCGTCGAGACCGATGAGTCCTGAAAGGAACGAGGAGAGCGTTGATCAGAAGCCTGAAATCGATCACGAGATTTAATCATCGCGCGATCGCGCAAGTCATAAACACGTTCTGTTTGCGCAGGCAACGGAGACGCAGGGCGTTAAACCTGTGTTTGTTTTTGTTGTTGTTGTTTCCCTTGTTTCTGTTTCTTTGGCCAATTTTGTTTCTTGGACTTGGGTTGAACATCTGTCTCTGAAGTTTGACCCTGGGGCTGCTTTTTCTCTTTAACAGAAAAAGGCGACCCACGGTCTTATAAGCCGCCACAATAATCCTCGCTAACTGTCGGGGTTTCTCTGCATCGGGAATTGCAGCCAAAGCATTAGCCACCTGAAAGTTCACTGCATCCCCCTTGACATTAGCAAGAATGAGATCGCAAACCACATCAAAGGTGCCACATAGGCGCATACCCAACTCAACCGCAGACTCCGGTCCGTGATCATCTTGAACACATTTAAGGACCGTAGGCAGGACAGCCATAGACGGAGTGCCGTAGCACCTTGCATAGACCGCTGCAAAAGTCTTACCCCAAGTCTCACAGTCAACGAGCTCAGGGGCCAAATCTTTCGGCAAACTAAGCGTTAGAATCCGGTGCTTTTCACTAGGAGTCGTATTAGGAAATACAGCTTCCAGCTGGTCAAATTTCTCGGCAAGCCAGAAAGGAAAATCATCCTTATGCTGGGGCTTCTTGCCCATCATAGCATTAACCATCACGGGACTGAGTTTCAAACCACCCTGTCCGGCTGGAAGTGCCGCACCCCCCGGGGGCCCACCCGGAAGATTACGGCTTGTGTAGTGCACTAAGGCCCTAATCACGGCAATAGAGACCACATGTAGTCTACGAAGTTCAGCCAGGTTACAATTGCCGTGTAGAGGATGAGAAGTAAATCCAGCCAAAACAGGCCAATTTGCGCCTGGAATGGACAAAGGACCTAACCTCGGAGCGGTCAAAGAATGGGGTAGGGCGCCACCAAACCAAACTCGATGCTGCCAAACATCAATAGGAACTTCCTGTGCCCTGTACGGAGTATATTCATTCGGTACAACAGAGGGAGTGTATGTGTGCAACACACCAGAATTAGCGTCCACCTCCGGAAATGTCACCCACGAATGAAACAGTTTGTATGGGTAAGCAGCGTCCGCACTCACCACCATTATCACAGCCAAGCCTTCTAAAGGTACATTGTAAATCCGCAAATGATCGCGCACCGCAATGCGACTATGCTGCGGAATGTCCACGGCAGCCATGATAGCACAGGAAATAAGAAAAAACAAAGTAAACTTTGTAGCACAACTGGTTAGTAATTCAAGGAAACCGTTTTAGAAAAATTCAAGCTTGAAAAGACCTATTTCACAAATAGGTAGGTTTGTTCCGACACCACCGTTTTCCGGAAACGACAGTGAAGGGGTTAAGGATTGAATGATATACTACTCGAGTGTCATGATATAAAACCAACAACGTATGGGCGCCATGTAGCGGGAATTCCATTCTCCTACAGAACTGTGCATAGAGATTTGGAACCTCAGTGAATTAGGATGACCCAAAACTCACCTCAGTACCCAAAAATCCCCTTACCAAGCTAGCTACAGTGTCTCATTGGTCATAACAAACTCCCAATGTTTAGACAGACCAGAACATGAACTTAGAATACCTCAGGTATCGTGGAACACATGAACACTCTTTCGCTGTATAATCATTTCAAACCAAAACTTGGAGTAATGAGGACACGTGCATATTTGAAAATATTTATTTACTAATGCAGAGTTCTCAAACGCAGTATCTTATATAATACAAGCAAACATATTATAAGAAACAAAGTTATCAGCATAGTTACTAGTCCATAGAAAGCGAACGGTGACAGCATACTAAAATGCTGAAATGAATAGGAATTAATAACCCCTATTTCTTACCCTCCCTAACTAGCATAGTATATTATATCTGTGAAGGTCTCTTTTGGGTTTTAGCAGGGCGGGCCCATACCTCAAAATCTCAGTGGCCGAGGATCACATCATCTTCCACCAGCTCTCTGCATGCGAAGCACCATCAAGTGTGTTACGTGTGTCTCAAGCAAAGCAATATCAAACCTGCGTAAACCCAGATTTTGGCAGCAGCTGCATTTGTGTTATGTCTAGAAAGGTGCGAAGATCAGACCTCACAATAACACTGTGTCGAGTTATCCTTGGAGTTTTCAGCACTCACTGTGCAGACAGTGTACCAAACAAAACTGATATCAGAGCAATAACATATTATTCTCAAGTAAATCACAGCGCTCTTCTAGGTTGAAAGCTAAAATAACAATTATGTGTTGTGTGCAAAACTGAAGCAAAAGGAAAAATGGCGTTTAAACATTTAATAAGCTCATGATAACTTAACACAGTATATAGAAAAGCAGTAACTATATGACACACCCTCACTTGTATCCCAAAGGTATTGGAGCACACAGACCCCTTCATCTTTTTTTCTACTACACACAAGTGATTTCATGATTTGCACGGGATCACAAGATGTTGAGCCGATGCTGAGACTAAAACCCGGTTCCCCAATTCCAAGGTCGGCATTCTGCCTTCGACATGCATTAATTGTGTTAACCCACCATTCCCTGCATACTCCAAAAATATAGTAATTTAGTAATACTTGCATTGACAAAGACAATACGCAAAACCTATTGGCTTTGCCAATGCTTGTAATAATTTGATGACATCACGCAGTGCCCACATGTAGACTTGTATGTCGAGCCTCCCCCCTCTCCTGGACATGTGGACTAAATGTCCCACAAAATAACATGTACTGGAGTCAGTGATCCAGGGTAGGTGCTATATATGGGTCAGTTCATGAGTGACATGGTAGCAGCACAGAAGAGGTTAATTGGCGCTCCGGAGTGGGAGGGGGTAGGTTCCAAAAGATAAGAGATGGAGGAAGGTGTCACGCTTAAAAATTCTAAAATGCACATGTATCTAAACAAGTCAGTGGAACATCACAGCAACACAAAATATGCCTCAATTGATGGTTCACCTGGGCTGATCGTACCGGGAAAGCACATTGTGGTAAGATTCTTATTGGTATGAGCCTGAAAGCCTGTGGATATCCAAGTCAAAAAGGAAGATCATCTGCAGTCATTCTGAAGTTATCCAAACCTCCAGCTGAGCTATTCCAGTAATTATCTGGGGAAGTCATCCCAAACCATCCTGAAGTATGTGTATAGTGCAAAATTTTTAACCAAGATTACTCTAGAGTCTTCACAGAAACTACTCCAAGATGGGTTCCTGATTACTTCAGTGTAAAACATGTGATGATCTTTTACTTCTACAGGATGATTTCAGGATTAGACTGGATTAATCCATAATGATCCAATACATATTTCAGGATGGGGCTGTATTACTATAGATGATCTTGTGATGCCTATGGAATGAGGCTGTATTACTCAAGGATGATTGCAAAATATCTTTAGATTTGGACTGTACTAGTCGATGATGACTTTATGATGGAGATGTATTACCCTATGATGGGCTTTGGCTGTATTATTGCATTGTTATTTCAATATGTAGATGTATTATTCTATGATGATCTCGACTACAAATGTGTAAAACTTTGACATATACAGGAAATTAAGAATTCAGCAGGTTTATTCACTTGTTGGCAGAGCAGACTACTGCTACAAAAATAAATAAACAAATATATAAAAAAGTAATCGCTTCAGGTGGTCTACCAAAAAGATAAAATTCCTTGTTTAAACACAAGAAAACCTCTCACCATTTCACAACCACAGAAAACAGAAGAGGGAACCCTAAAAGGCACACATGGCTTGGAATTTACCTCAGCTTGCCACGGAAAATGTACCCTGTGCTACCTGTAAGGACCTCAGAATATGATCTTTTTACGCCAAGATAATACCATGATTTCTTATTTACAAGTTTTCCATTATTGCCACATGGGAGCAAATTGTTGTGGCCAACATCCTACCCATGTGCTGGACTGACCACTCGCTAGTGGCCTTCCACATTAACATTAAGAAGCTAAATGCCCAGAGTACAGAACTGAACAAGATGAGACAGTGAAGAGCATGGAATAAATTAACTAGACCCAGGGACGTTTCTACCATTAGGCAAGGCTAGGCGGCGGGCTAGGGCGGCAAAAGCAAAGGGGGAAACATTTTTTTATTTGAAATCAAACAGCGACATACGGGCGAAACCTACTTAATAAGTGTTTACTTTTACTAATGTAAACATTGCCTTTACGTACCTACCTCAAAAGTAAGAAACCTCAGGATGTGATCTTTTTACGCTAAGATTATTCCATGATTACTTATTTACGAGTTTTCCATAATTGCCACATGGGAGCTAATTGTTGTGGCCAACATCTTACCCATGTGCTGGGCTGACCACGCGCTGGTGGCCTTCCACATTAACATTAAGAAACTAAATGCCCAGAGTACAGAACTGAACAAGATGAGACAGTGAAGAGCATGGAATAAAATAACTAGAACTTTCGGAGGGTGAATTGTTTGGCAAAAGAAAAAAGGAAAAAAGTCAACCTTTTTGATAGGAAACCCCTCACTCACCACCTAGTGGTGACTTGCTTCATCATCGGGGTCCACCCTGGTGACCTAGCGTCACCAGGATGTGCTTCGACACCTGGGTTACAGTGGAGCAGGTGTGACTGTTTGTGCAAAAAAAGGTGTTAAAAATTGTCCTGGTAGTCTTAAAAACAATCTTTATTACAAAGTAATCAGAACAATGTTTAAAAAAATATTGGCGAGATATACCTTGGTGAGTTACGGCCAAGGTATCTCTATATGTGTGTGGGTGGCTTGGTCAACATGTTTCTACCTTCAGGGCAGTAGCCCGGTATTCTTCAGGACCAAAAACAGGTGGATGGGGGGTGTGTGCCCCCTAAAAGGCACACCCTCACCTGATCCCCTGTGAACCAACTGGAAAAATTACCAGCGGTAGATGTGCTCTTTAAAATAAAGAGCAATGTCTGGTTGCAAAAAAAGACCTGTGGGGGGAAGTAAAAGAGTACCGGATTCAGTAGAATTTCTATACTTTCCTGTTACGTCGTGCAGTGTCTCTGTGAAATGGATAATCATGCCATGGGACGTGCCCTCCGAGTGATCAAGTATAGTGTTCAATACGGGTGGTTGGCAGGGGAGTGTTATCCGAGTGTGCACTCTAGTCATAAGGTGCTTAAGTTTGTCATGCAGTACGTTATTATTGCCTTCATGGAGATATATATACAAACATGCATTTCATTTCAAATGCATACATACTTAATTTAACATTCGTCTCATTCAACCATCTATTGTGCCCGGTGAATTTCTATGGGCGTCTCTAGGTGGGCGTGGCAGGTAGTGGCATGTCCTCGTATGTCCAATGGTACTAGGTAGTGCCCAGAATTATACTAGATTGTGCCACGATTTGTATATTTTTTACAGACAAGACACACAAACAAAAAACATGTAGGAGTGCACATAGGTTTCATAGTTCGAACATGGGGCTTACTTGTTTTAAGCCTTTTGATTACTTCAACGGGCAGGGGGTAGGGTCTTTTAACCACCAAACCTAGTTCTGAAAAGGCGCGAAAGGTATGAGTAAAAAGAGCGCAGGGTCCGTTAGGGATCGCACTAGTTGTCGGTTTTGGGTTCCATCTCATTAAGGAGCAACGCGATGCATTTTACTTACAGTTGGCGGGAAATAAAGCGGCCATTCACCTACTCCTCTCCTCCTCTGCTCGGCTAGTAGTGCCGTGTGGGAGCCTTTCCGTTAAATGAGAAACTCTCTTCCGGGAAGGGCGTGGTGCCGTGCGCCGGAGGGGGAGGGGTTACAGGGCGGTGCCTGATGACGCGGCGAACGCGTATGTTTGTAAACAAAGCGCGTCCCGTTTACTAACCATCCAAGGGGTGGTGCGGGGATGTTGGATATTCATTAAAAATGAATATTAGTATCTAGATTTTAACATCAGAATCTGGTGACGCGGAAACACGCAGATGTTAGTAAACATAAAGCGTGTTCCGGAGTGAAGTGCTTGGAATAGTTTTAAGCGCATGAAGAAGCGGCCCTTAGTAATAGGTGCAACTAGACGATACTCATTGATGATGAGTGTCAGTACCTGGGTTTAGTATCAGAATCTGGTGACGTGGAAACACGCAGATGTTGGTAAACATAAAGCGTGCACCGGAGTGGAGTGTTATGTTACGCTTTATGTTTACTAACATCTGCGTGTTTCCGCGTCACCAGATTCTGATGTTAAAATCTAGATACTAATATTCATTTTTAATGAATATCCAACATCCCCGCACCACCCCTTGGATGGTTAGTAAACGGGACGCGCTTTGTTTACAAACATACGCGTTCGCCGCGTCATCAGGCACCGCCCTGTAACCCCTCCCCCTCCGGCGCACGGCACCACGCCCTTCCCGGAAGAGAGTTTCTCATTTAACGGAAAGGCTCCCACACGGCACTACTAGCCGAGCAGAGGAGGAGAGGAGTAGGTGAATGGCCGCTTTATTTCCCGCCAACTGTAAGTAAAATGCATCGCGTTGCTCCTTAATGAGATGGAACCCAAAACCGACAACTAGTGCGATCCCTAACGGACCCTGCGCTCTTTTTACTCATACCTTTCGCGCCTTTTCAGAACTAGGTTTGGTGGTTAAAAGACCCTACCCCCTGCCCGTTGAAGTAATCAAAAGGCTTAAAACAAGTAAGCCCCATGTTCGAACTATGAAACCTATGTGCACTCCTACATGTTTTTTGTTTGTGTGTCTTGTCTGTAAAAAATATACAAATCGTGGCACAATCTAGTATAATTCTGGGCACTACCTAGTACCATTGGACATACGAGGACATGCCACTACCTGCCACGCCCACCTAGAGACGCCCATAGAAATTCACCGGGCACAATAGATGGTTGAATGAGACGAATGTTAAATTAAGTATGTATGCATTTGAAATGAAATGCATGTTTGTATATATATCTCCATGAAGGCAATAATAACGTACTGCATGACAAACTTAAGCACCTTATGACTAGAGTGCACACTCGGATAACACTCCCCTGCCAACCACCCGTATTGAACACTATACTTGATCACTCGGAGGGCACGTCCCATGGCATGATTATCCATTTCACAGAGACACTGCACGACGTAACAGGAAAGTATAGAAATTCTACTGAATCCGGTACTCTTTTACTTCCCCCCACAGGTCTTTTTTTGCAACCAGACATTGCTCTTTATTTTAAAGAGCACATCTACCGCTGGTAATTTTTCCAGTTGGTTCACAGGGGATCAGGTGAGGGTGTGCCTTTTAGGGGGCACACACCCCCCATCCACCTGTTTTTGGTCCTGAAGAATACCGGGCTACTGCCCTGAAGGTAGAAACATGTTGACCAAGCCACCCACACACATATAGAGATACCTTGGCCGTAACTCACCAAGGTATATCTCGCCAATATTTTTTTAAACATTGTTCTGATTACTTTGTAATAAAGATTGTTTTTAAGACTACCAGGACAATTTTTAACACCTTTTTTTGCACAAACAGTCACACCTGCTCCACTGTAACCCAGGTGTCGAAGCACATCCTGGTGACGCTAGGTCACCAGGGTGGACCCCGATGATGAAGCAAGTCACCACTAGGTGGTGAGTGAGGGGTTTCCTATCAAAAAGGTTGACTTTTTTCCTTTTTTCTTTTGCCAAACAATTCACCCTCCGAAAGTTTTTTCCTTCAAAAACCTGACGCTGGGGATACTCCTTCTTTTTGTTTGCATAAATATTCCTACCAGGGGAACAGGAGATATCTCTTGTCACTTCCCAAGTGACATTATCCCTTGCTCTCTTAATTGTTTTCAAATTCTTGGCAGCGCACAGCTGTGAGAGTAAATCACACTGACATTTGGCATAACGGAGTACGTACATAGACAACATGGCAGAGAACACAGGCTTAACTTATTCTACGGAAGAAATAGACTCGATCATGAGTGACTTAAATGTTTTTGCGGATGCCAACATCAGTAACACCATCTCTCAAACATCTGAGTGGGAAAAACTGACAGAAATGAAGCGGAACCGGATCAGAACCATACTACATGGTACCATCATGAAAGAGTATGTTACCAATAATATAGCTCCAAAGGGCCTGTTAGTCACCAACGCACCACGCATCTTTTTGGATGATCCAGAATTTAGAAAAGATTGGGCCCTAATTGCGTGGCACTGCACGCATGACTGGATTATATTGATCCTAAAAACTGCCATACGTCTGTCTGAGAAAATCCAGATAGAGATTCAAATAACAGAAACCCAAATAAAAGCTAGCATCAAAGGCTACAAACAAAAATTGGACGACTTAAATAAAGAAGTAAATGAATACAAAGACAACCTACTACAACAAAAAACCCTGAAATTTCAAAAAGATCTGAAAAAATTCTCTTTTGTGAAAGTCTATCCTTATTCAGACCCGGACTATAAAATTTCGGGTCCACAAGATCAAGACTCTGACGCTGCAAGTAATTCCTCCAGCTCAAATAGCAGCACTGGATCCAGTAATGGGACCCCGAGAAGGGGACAGAGAGGTGGATTTAGAGGGAACAACCAATGGCCCCAATACAACTATCCCCCCCAGAACCCCTACCAACAACCTCCACCAAACCCATACCAAATACCTCCACATTTCCAAATGTATGGATGGCAACCGCCCTTCCAGCAATTCCCTTTTCAACAAGACCAATTCCGTCCTCCTTTTCACAACAGAGGCAGGCGCGGAAGGGGACGCAACAGAAGAGGCAACAACGTCCACTGGGAGGAAGAGGACAATACAGGCAGCATCACCAGGAGCAAATCAGGAGCGAACAAGGCCGGCCCCAGCAATGCGAGGAGTTAGTCACGAACTTATCAACACGCACACTAACCATCACGGAAACAAACGTGCTCAATAAGGGACTAGGGTTTGTACCCACTGCATCCCTAGATAAATTCAAGTTACATTGTGAGTTGGCTTCCTTTTTTCGCAAACTCAAATTGAAAGCCTTCTTCGAAAAGAACGCTACCATTGATAACATCAATAATGGTCCGACAGACTCCCCCAATGAAACAGGTCTGAGGTTACGATCAACCTTCATACCTCCACCGCACTCGGTCCCTGTCGAGATTAACACTTTTGAACAGGCAGTATTTAATGATGTGGAGAAATTGGAAGCAAAAGGCCAGTTCCATAACAATACCAGAGCTGAAAATAAAGCCATATCTGACCTGAGAAATGATGAAACCATAATCATAAAACCGGCGGATAAGGGTGGAGGACTAGTTGTGATGAATAAGGACGACTACGATGCAGAATGCAGACGCCTACTAGGCGACACAAAAAACTATAAAATACTACCCAGAGACCCAACTGAAGACCTGAGAATTGAGATCACCAATATGGTGGAAACAGCAGAAGCCCGTGGTAACATCTCAAAACAAGAAGCAGATTACCTGAGTAAAACCGACAATAAGATTCCCTACTTCTATGTGGTGCCTAAAATGCACAAGGGCAAGATCCCCCCACCAGGCAGACCCATTGTCTCGGGGATCGGCTCACTACTTGAACCACTATCAAGATTTAGTGACTTCTTTCTGAAACCGATTGTACAGGGAACATCCACGTACTTACGTGACACCAAAAGCTTACTGAGAATGTTGGAAGACATCAAAATGGAACAAGACTACATTCTCCTCAGCTTTGACATCGAAAGCCTTTACACGAACATCCCACAAGACGCCACCATCAATGTGTTGGAAAGAACCCTGGAAAATACCACTTGGAACTACCACACACCAAAACAGTTCGTCATACAATGTGCCACCCTGGCCTTAAAAAGGAACTACTTTGAGTATGAGGGTACCCTGTACCTACAAGTAGGGGGTACATCTATGGGCAGTGTTTTTGCCCCTAGTGTGGCGGGGCTCTACGTATATGACTTCGAACTGAAATACATCCTGACAGAGGATAACCCATTTGGCCGCCACATAAAATTTTGGCGACGATACATAGATGACGTCTTCTCCATATGGCAAGGCTCAGAAGAAACCCTTATGGAATTCATAACGTGGCTGAACACCCGTGACAGGAATCTACGATTCACTCACTGCATAGACAGGAACAAGATGGTCTTTCTGGACATCGAAATACAAAGGGAAAATGAGAATCTAATAACCAAAACACATTTCAAACCGACGGCGAAGAACAACCTGCTTAGATACGAGAGTTTCCATCCTCGTCCCCTTCGGGAAAACCTTCCCTATGGGCAGTATCTCCGCCTCAGAAGGAACTGCAGCAAACTGACGGATTACAAGAGCCAGGCAGATGACCTAACAAAAAAACTTCACTCACGTGGCTATCCCAAGAAAATTACCAACAAATGCCAGAAAAGAGCGCGTAACCAGCCACGACAAGCTCTATTGGAAGACACAACTAAAAACGAGGAAGAGGTTCCACTAGCCTGTGTCACGACATACAATGCTGTATCCAATCAGGTGAGCAAAAGCATAAAGAAACACTGGTCCATACTCCATACAGGAAACTACAAATGGGAAAAACCTCTATTTTCTTACAAAAAGGCACCCAGCCTAAAAGACACTTTGGTGCACACCAGACCCAAACCCACCTTGACCATTACCAACCCCACAATCACAGAAATATGGGGGCTCCCACGTGTTACAGGACATTCAAGATGTGGGGATTGCAGTGTTTGCCATTTGACCACCAACACAAAAACATTGAACCTTGAGGAAGGCAAAACTTGGGAACAGAGGGCACACACGAACTGCAATAGCCAAAATGTTGTATACCTGATCAAATGCTCCTGTGATATACCATACATTGGTATGACCACTCGTAAAGCAAAACAACGGATATCTGAACATCGTAGCACAATCAGGTGCAAGAAAAACAACACAAGACTCACGGACCATTTCTTAACAATGGGACATACCCCAAACGACATGTGGTGGACTATCATTGAGCAAATACAGCAGGGTCCTAACATACAGTCACGCCTATATGAGAAAGAACAGAGGTGGATTTATAGACTTTCCACGCACAAAGTTGGACTCAATGACAATATCCCATGGGCCAGTGTGCTCAAATGACCCACTAACTGAGCTCATATATCCCACGACAAGGAGCTGCACTACTGTAGTTGTTTGTTCCTCCACCTAGCCCCACCGGCTAACAATGGGGCAATTCGACTACTCTGTACAAAAGGCATTACGTCTCTACGCACTAAAAACTTGCATAATGTAGGGTGACCTTCCTCATCTAGCTGCACCCACTACTAATGGCCCCTTCTTCATGCGCTTAAAACTTTTCTAAACACTCCACTCCGGTGCACGCTTTATGTTTACCGACATCTGCGTGTTTCCACGTCACCAGATTCTGATACTAAACCCAGGTACTGACACTCATCATCAATGAGTATCGTCTAGTTGCACCTATTACTAAGGGCCGCTTCTTCATGCGCTTAAAACTATTCCAAGCACTTCACTCCGGAACACGCTTTATGTTTACTAACATCTGCGTGTTTCCGCGTCACCAGATTCTGATGTTAAAATCTAGATACTAATATTCATTTTTAATGAATATCCAACATCCCCGCACCACCCCTTGGATGGTTAGTAAACGGGACGCGCTTTGTTTACAAACATACGCGTTCGCCGCGTCATCAGGCACCGCCCTGTAACCCCTCCCCCTCCGGCGCACGGCACCACGCCCTTCCCGGAAGAGAGTTTCTCATTTAACGGAAAGGCTCCCACACGGCACTACTAGCCGAGCAGAGGAGGAGAGGAGTAGGTGAATGGCCGCTTTATTTCCCGCCAACTGTAAGTAAAATGCATCGCGTTGCTCCTTAATGAGATGGAACCCAAAACCGACAACTAGTGCGATCCCTAACGGACCCTGCGCTCTTTTTACTCATACCTTTCGCGCCTTTTCAGAACTAGGTTTGGTGGTTAAAAGACCCTACCCCCTGCCCGTTGAAGTAATCAAAAGGCTTAAAACAAGTAAGCCCCATGTTCGAACTATGAAACCTATGTGCACTCCTACATGTTTTTTGTTTGTGTGTCTTGTCTGTAAAAAATATACAAATCGTGGCACAATCTAGTATAATTCTGGGCACTACCTAGTACCATTGGACATACGAGGACATGCCACTACCTGCCACGCCCACCTAGAGACGCCCATAGAAATTCACCGGGCACAATAGATGGTTGAATGAGACGAATGTTAAATTAAGTATGTATGCATTTGAAATGAAATGCATGTTTGTATATATATCTCCATGAAGGCAATAATAACGTACTGCATGACAAACTTAAGCACCTTATGACTAGAGTGCACACTCGGATAACACTCCCCTGCCAACCACCCGTATTGAACACTATACTTGATCACTCGGAGGGCACGTCCCATGGCATGATTATCCATTTCACAGAGACACTGCACGACGTAACAGGAAAGTATAGAAATTCTACTGAATCCGGTACTCTTTTACTTCCCCCCACAGGTCTTTTTTTGCAACCAGACATTGCTCTTTATTTTAAAGAGCACATCTACCGCTGGTAATTTTTCCAGTTGGTTCACAGGGGATCAGGTGAGGGTGTGCCTTTTAGGGGGCACACACCCCCCATCCACCTGTTTTTGGTCCTGAAGAATACCGGGCTACTGCCCTGAAGGTAGAAACATGTTGACCAAGCCACCCACACACATATAGAGATACCTTGGCCGTAACTCACCAAGGTATATCTCGCCAATATTTTTTTAAACATTGTTCTGATTACTTTGTAATAAAGATTGTTTTTAAGACTACCAGGACAATTTTTAACACCTTTTTTTGCACAAACAGTCACACCTGCTCCACTGTAACCCAGGTGTCGAAGCACATCCTGGTGACGCTAGGTCACCAGGGTGGACCCCGATGATGAAGCAAGTCACCACTAGGTGGTGAGTGAGGGGTTTCCTATCAAAAAGGTTGACTTTTTTCCTTTTTTCTTTTGCCAAACAATTCACCCTCCGAAAGTTTTTTCCTTCAAAAACCTGACGCTGGGGATACTCCTTCTTTTTGTTTGCATAAATATTCCTACCAGGGGAACAGGAGATATCTCTTGTCACTTCCCAAGTGACATTATCCCTTGCTCTCTTAATTGTTTTCAAATAAAATAACTAGACCCAGGGCCGTTTCTACCATTAGGCAAGGCAAGGCGGCGGGCTAGGGCGGCAAACGCAAAGGGGGAAACATTTTTTAATTTGAAATCAAACAGCGACATACGGGCGAACACCTACTTAATAAGTGTTTACTTTGACTAATGTAAACATTGCTTCTACGTAACTACCTCAAAAGCAAGAAAGGAAAGAGCTGCTACTGAGTACGAAACATAAACAAACATGAGCTTGGGAATCCCCTTGAACGGCCTTCATGTACGACCTCGAAAGCGCATTGGGTAGCGAAGCGCCATCTACAATTCTACGTAACGTCACCTTCTGCGCCACGGGCGGGGGCCGTGCCCATCATACAACGCTCGCTGAAACACTGCCTTCCACAGGATCATCACACAGGAAGAGCGGATCCTCTAGGACGAAGCATCGATGGGCCGAGAGCCGCAGCAAGAGACAGCGCCAGAAGACAGTCCCGGGATTGAGCCGCACATGAACGACCATGCCTGAGGCGGCAAGGTCGTTGTGCGAGAGCTAGGTTTTGTACTTCTCTTTCAACATTTCTAAAAGGTAAGTGCTATTTAATATATAAAATATATAATAACTTAATTATTTACTATTTAATATTAAATATACCGTATGTCCGAAAAACTAGACACATCACACCGTTTGTTTCAGATATCACAACAGATGCGCATTCTCGTTACAAAATGGAAATTCATTTTTAAAAAATTGCATTTTTTTTCAACCACGGATGTCATGCGAACTCAAATGTCAAATATGAAAAAAGCAAGGTAATGTTATATATCGCTCACTTGGCAGGGTTGTCATATGTCAAAAACTTTCAGTGTTGCAATGTATCAAGTAGTGTGTTTTATATTCATCAAAAATGAGAATCAATATTTCATAAAACTAAAAAATATATTCATATAAATTATTAATGAAATTTTAAAGAAAATAAAAAATATCGGAGCCGCGGAGCAGTACAAATGTCCGTCCTCCAGGTAAAAATCTGTTGCTCCACTGCTCTGAGCTCCGCTCCAACGCTTTGATAGTTAGTAGCTTAGACCGCAAAACTGTTGGATAGTAGTGCCGATTTCCCGCATTCGTACTACTTCAGAAAATGGAGTAGGAATTCGGATGAAATAAATCTTTGTTTAGCAAGAAATAAACTGCTGTCTTTTCTTAAACAAATTAGCTGTTTTCTTAAAATTTGACGTATACACGAAAATACCATCTTACTATTTGATATAATATTTGAAATGAGTTGAAATCATTAAATTGATCTTTAAATAGATTTACGAAAATCGTTTCCAATATTGTTACTGGTTTCTTGAATTTTTCGGTGATAATGTTGTTACAATTTTCTAATGCAAATATACAGAATTAATTATAATATACAAGATTCAGAATTACTATTGCCCTATATTTTTTCAGGTAGAATTAGAAAGGATAAAAAAAAGGCTGACAGGAAAAAACTCTCAGGTCCTCAGTACAGAAATAGAAAAGTGGATAGAGAAATAGAACTATCCAAATTGAAGGTGTCTATTGAAAAATGTGTCCGTCCTCCAAAGAGTTCTCTTGAAATTGTTTGGGCATCAACTGTGACAACCTCAGAAAAAGATGACGATATAGGCCTACCAGACAAGGACATAGAAGTTATCAGCTGAGAGCAAGAAGAACACGTTGTAGTGGATACTGCAGAGGATAACCTTGAAAATGAAGATGGTGATCAAAGTAAACACCCAAAAATAATTGAAGAAAGCCTACAAATAGATTATTCAGATCCTGCTACCTGGGAAGGCTTACCAATAAGTGGAGACAAATTAAGAACTCTTTTGGTTGAAAATGGGCAAAAACAATTGAGCAAAAAATGTCCATTAGATAAGAAGAAAAGGAAGTTTTCAGCTGTACATTATAAAAGGAAACTTCCAAATGGAGAAGAAGTTTACCGTGAATACCTTCAGTATTCTGTATCAATAGACAAAGTTTTCTGTTTTTGTTGCAACGTATTTGGCGGAAATTCAAATTCAAGTACAAGTCTCACTCAGAATGAATGCAACGATTGGCATAACATATCAGCGGTTCTGTCTTCACACGAAAAGAGTGTTGAACATATTACCAACTTCCAGAACTGGAAGGTCCTGTATACAAGTCTAAAGCAAGATGCAACTATAGATAGTGTTAATACAAAAAAGCTTAAGGAAGAAGAAAAGTACTGGCATCAGATCTTAGAGCATGTAATATCTCTTGTAAGAGTTCTAGGTGCACAACATTTGGCCTTCTGTGGCAGCAGTGATAAACTTCATGCTCATGAGAATGGGAATTTATTGAAATGTGTGGAATTTCTCGCCATGTATTATCCTATTGTGAATGGAGAATACAAAATAAGGGTAAAAGACATGCTCACTATTTAGACAACATTATTCAAAATGAACTGATCCAAGTGCTATCAAACAGTATCATAGAGAAAATCATTTCATTGGTTAAAAAGGCAAAGTATTTTTCAATCATTCTTGATTGCACCCCAGATATCAGACACATGGAACAAATGACCATAATCATAAGATTTGTGGACATTGTGCAATCTTCAGGAACAGAACACCTTTTGGGATTTGTACCACTAACCAAAACCACAGGTGAATCTATGAGTCATGTTCTCAGAAATCAGCTCAAAAGCTTGTTATTGTCAATTGAAGACCTACGAGGTCAGGGTTATGATAACAGGAGCAATATGAAGGGCAAAGAAATAGGTCTGCAGAAGAAAATTCTGGATAATAACCCGTGTGCCTTCCATGTCCCCTGCAGTTCCCACACCCTGAACCTCGTGGTAAATGCGCTGCTTCATGTTGCACTGAAGCAACAGCCTTTTTTGACGTTATACAACGATTTATTGTATTCTTTGCTTCGTCTCCTTGTCTATGTGATATACTGAAACGTCATATACCATATTTGGCTATAAAACCTCTGAGTGATAATCGGTTGTCAAGCAGTATCGATGCCTTAACTCCCATCAGGTACCAGTTACCGCTTGCGTATGATGCGTTGCTTGAAATTACTGAAGATTCAACTCTCAAAGGCTTTTCTGGTACCATGACTACGGTTGAAGCTGAAGGCCTTCTAAACAGCATATCTTCATTTAAGTTTGTTGTGGCAGTTGTAACATGGCACTATATATTATTTCAAATAAATTTGACCAGTAACCTGCTGCAAGAGAAGCACTTTACTCTTGAGAAAACAGTAAATGAGCTTAAAAATACAGAGGAGTATTTAAAAACATAAGGAGTGACATGGAGTTTGAGAGAGTTTTGGTTGATGCTCGAAGGCTAGATGAAGAAATCAATATTGAGCCAATTTTTCAGCCAGAGATAAGAAGGAGGAAAAGGAAATTGTTTGCTTACGAAACAGAAGATGAACCTATCGCTGACCCCAAAGAGAAGTTCAGAGTAAATTTCTATTTTGCAATAATGGACACAGCAATTAGTTCTGTAAAAGAACAATTCACACAGCTGAATGAAATTGCAATATTATTTGGTTTTCTATACAATATAAGTGACCTCAAGATGAAAACTTCCAAAGAGCTCATGGATTTGTGTATCAAATTGGAAATAGCTCTAACTTGGCGTAGAACTGGAGAAACCCCATATTTTCTGAAGGACATACATGCTGCAGCTCTCTGCTCTGAACTTTCAGGAATAAGTCATTGAATACAAAAAAAATTGAAACCCGAATATGTACTGAACTATCTGTGCCAAAACAAGTTAGAAGATGATTTTCTTAATTTGTTCATAGCTCTTCGTATCCTTTTGACTTTATTGATATCAGTGGCAAGTGCGGAGAGGAGTTTCTCAAAACTCAGATTACTAAATACCTATCTGCGCAGTTCAATGAGCCAAGAGAGACTCATGGGACTAGCCACAATTTCAGTAGAAAAAGAAATGTCTTACAAGCTTGACATTAGAGATCTTCTTAAAGGCTTTGCTAAAATAAAAGTAAGGAAGGTACCATTGGATTAAGAGAAAGAACCCAAAACACCATTGAAGTTATTAGAGAGAAATTTAAAAACAAAATAAAATATAAACAGTGCTTATTTAGTTATTTAATGTTAGGTGTGTTTTATTCTTCAATGTTGAATGCAAGGGGGGCGTGGCCAAGATGGCGGCGGAGTAGGACGCTCTTTCAGTCCCTCTGGCGCCAAGCATTGCAAAGCTTTAATTATCGCCCTGTTAGGTGCCCATCCACGCTTTTACCTGTGGTGCCGAAGTGCAGGGTTCCGTCCGACACTAGCTGATGCCCTAAGTTCCGAGTTTTGGACCGGACTGAGGAGGTGCGACGAAGTGCGGCCTGTGTGGGTGGTGCACTGAGGGAGCGTGGTGGCTGGCGAATCGGGGGTGCTACTGGCCCCTGCAAGGTGCGGTCAGCCAAGTGGAGCAACGGGGTCAGGGCCGGCACCTCCCTGAACATTGGGGATTGTACCGAGGCGCCCCGAGTGCTGAGTTGGTGTTGCGGAGGGGCCAGCCGGACTCCGGCAGTGAAAGGGGCCGGGAGCTAGGCAGCTCCTTGGCGCCCGTTGGCGATGCTGTGCTGTCCCAGGGACCGGCGGACGCCTAGAGGGGCTTGTGATGGTCCGGAGCAAGGCAGAGGAGTGCGCCTAGGGCCCAGCGGGAACAGATCGGCCGAGCCGGCTACGCTACCGGCTGGTATTGGGCTGCACACAGCGCCAAGCCCAAGGAGCGCAGTGAGTGGTGAGGGCCCAGTGCTGGTGGTGGGGTCCCAGTCCTGGAATTGTTGTGGTGCGGCGCAGAGGACCCCGTGAGGGGAACTGGGGCCCCCCGAAACAGTGCAGCAAGCGGCGAGAGTGGAGCGAGAGGGGGGCATCCCCCTGACTGCTTGGGTGCGGAGCAGGCTGCACAAGCGCGGAGAGCCCGGCCTGGTGGATATCGCTGGACGCTGAGGTAGAGGCGGCCGGACGGACTACGCGACTCCCCGGCGGCGACCTGGAGATTTCGATAGGCCTGCAGCTGGTGCAGGCGGGGGCCCCCCCTGTGGACTGCGGGGATCGGGAGAGGAATCGGGGGTCTTGGGACCGGTCGACCGCCCCATCACAACCCTAGAGGAGACTGTGCGCTTTGTGGTGACAGACTTGGGCCCAGCTTTGCGCCACTCTAGACACGTGCTTGCGGAGGTCCCGGACCGCCTGTAGAGAAGGCCCGCCGGCTAGACGTGCCATGAGGAGTTGGGCCTGTGTCTCCGGCCCGGCATAGCCCCAGTCGGGCCGCGTGTGCCCGGAAGAGACGAAGATGACGAGGCGCCTGCAGACGAGGTCCCGGAAGCGCCTAATGTTCAGCTGAGGACTGGCGACCCTCGGTGACGGCTGAAGGTGTGGAGCAGGAGGGGGCCCCTCCGGGGATCTGAGGTGGACTGTGCTGGGCCCACGAGGCTTGAGTGGGCATGAGCAGGCGGAGAGGGGCCTAGAATTGGCAGTGGCGCCCTACAGACACGCGCTGAGACACAGCCGACGGCGGACACCCCTGAGACGCGGCAGCACATAGGGCCTGGAGGTGACTCGCCCAGGACCTGGGCGCTAACCCCACGGTTGCAGCTGCCTGGGGGCCTGTGGAGACATACACGAGCGGAGCTCGAGCACTGTTATGTTATGTTAATTTCGATTTATATAGTGCCAAATCACCGATAGGTCACTTAGCGCTTGCTTTGGGAACCCGTCCTGGCTTTCCTTGCGAGATAACCCCTACTGGGCTTCCCCAAGGTGAAGACCAGGCATCCCATCGCGGTGGGGCCGTGGTGGGGCCGTAGTGGAGATTAAGCTAGCTATCCAGAGTTGCAGAGTGTGAACCCATGATTCGAGTAGGCACCGAGGCGAGAATTATCGAGTCCGTGGACATTTTGAGCTCAAGACCCTGCCGCCTCGGGAATTGAACCCTGGTCCCGGGTCTGACTTCTGCATCAGGGTCTGCCTCCTCTAACCAGTGAGCCACACTTCTTCTGGGTCCCCTTCGCTCCGCCGGCTTGCTTTGTAGATCCCCCCGGGCCCAGTCATGGCAACGGCAAGGATCAGGAAGGAAAAGGCGGTGAAAGAGGGATCCCCGAAGGTGGCGGTGCAGACCATAGCGCCGGCATCTGACAAGTCCCCGCGGAAAGACGATCCAGAGGCCCCGGCGACTAAGGCTTTCATGATCGAGCTGTTCTCTGCGATCAAGGAAGACATTTATGTAAATCGTTTCCATTAATGTTACTGGCTTCTTGTATTTTTCGGTGATAATGTTGTTACAATTTTCTAATGCAAATATACAGAATTAATCATAATATACAAGATTCAGAATTACTATTGCTTGTGACATCTTGGGGCTGGAACGGCCTGCCCCCTCTTCTGAGGCTGACGGCTCTCCCGGTAGACAACGGCGACGGTCCGCCGAATGGCAGAGAGTGGGTAAACCTGCGCCCAAGGCGAAGGCCGACTTGACAGCGAGTATGATGGAACGTGGGGCTGCGGTGGCCTCTGTGACCCAGGTGACGGACGCTGCAGCAGGCACTTGAGGTTTGGACCCTTCACCGGAGGCGACGGTTCGCTGGAGGTAAATGACTGAATCCTCTATGTCCTGGTTCGGCAGGGAGTCCTGTATCAGGAATTGGATGAATGACTGGTTGGTGCCATGTTCCCCCACCTTTGGGGCCTCTAATACGAGCTGCCGTATGTTCCTTTATTTTGAACTGTTATGCCATGGTTTTTGGGGGTTTTGGGGAGGGGTTGTTTTTGGGGCTCCGCATCAGTGCTCGGGGGGATTAGGGGAAGGTCAGGAGGGTTGGGTGCCTCTGAGTGGCCCTCCAATGGTCCCGTTTCGGATGCCCTGTCTAATGCTCCTGTCCCTTTTTAGTGAGTATGGGTAAAGATTTGAAAATTGTTAGCTTGAATGTACAGGGTCTCAATAACCCTGTTAAGCATGCAGCCATTCTATCATTATTGGAGAGTGCAGATGGGGATGTGTGTCTGTTGATGTAAAGGGCCGATTCCTGGCGGTCAGGATCCACTGGGGGGCCACGCATCTCACGATAGGCTCCCTGTATGCCCCAAATGAACACCAGGAGGCCTTTTTGAGGATGGCGCTTGCGGGGTGCTGGCTTCTCCAGATGCATGTGTGTTGGTAGGGGGCGACCTGAATGTGGTAATGGATCCTGTGCTAGATAGGTCGTCTGCGCGCTCGCATCAAACAGGGGCCATCACACAGGGGGGGAAACAGTGGCTGCAGGAGGTGGGGTTACATGATGTTTGGCGTACCAGCATCCCCTAGAGCGCGACTTCACTTACTATTCCGCAGCACATAAAACCTATGGGCGCTTGGACCACTTCCTCGCTACGACGTCGCTAATGCCCCATTTGTCTGCCGCAGAAATTTCCCCGCGCTCTTTGTCTGACCCTGCCCTTATCTCCGTACAGATGGCCTGCACCGAGCAGCGTCCGCCGTCGTCCGGGTGGCGTCTTCGGGACTCCCTCCTTAACTCGGAATCAGTAGTTTCCCGCATAAAGGCCACGATTATTCAGTATTTTGTGGATAATGACTGGGATGGTATGTCGCTGGGGTCCGTCTGGGAGACCCTCAAATTGGTGGCTCGGGGAGACCTCATTGCGGTGTCTGCGTCGTTTGCCCGGATTCGTAGGGAGAAGCGGGAAGAGCTGGAGAGGGAGGTGGGGGGTCTAGAGGCGATCCATAAGAGGACTGGGGCTCCACGCATCTGGAGAGAGTTGGAAACAAAAAGACGCATGCTTAAGCATCTCGACCTGGACCGAGCGGAATATGCCCTCCTACGCTTGCGCCACAAGTTTTACCTCAGCGGGGACAAAGGGGGCCAGATGCTAGCACATAGGCACAGCAAAACGCCATCCAGACCATTAGGGATGCAGGTGCGGTCGAGCAGACTACCGATTCCCTTATTGCAGACTCCTTCCTGCGGTTTTACCACAACTTATATCGCCAGGAATCTTCGGATCCGGAGCGCGTTGAGGCGTACCTTGCCTCATGTGGCATCACTCCCCTTTTCCAGCTTCGACTGCAGCGCTGGACGCTGAAATGCGTATCAAAGAAGTCATCTACGCGATCGCGCGATTGAAGCTAGCCAAATCCCCGGGACCGGACGGTTTCTCTGCCATTTTTTATAAGAAGTTCTGTGTGGAATTAGCCCCCTTTTTAACTCGCCTTTTTG
Organism: Lissotriton vulgaris; assembly: GCF_964263255.1. NCBI lineage: Eukaryota > Metazoa > Chordata > Amphibia > Caudata > Salamandridae > Lissotriton > Lissotriton vulgaris. The sequence goes on along the minus strand of NC_141687.1, from coordinate 82,254,753 downwards.
ATTTATTCCTGGAGACAGGAGAGGTGACCCCCTCCATGTCGGAGGCTTCGATCACAGTTATCCCCAAGGCAGGGAAAGACCCCATGGAGTGTGGATCGTACCGCCCGATCTCACTCCTAAACATCGACGCCAAGCTTTTCACTAGCATTCTAGCTGCTCGCCTTAGCCCACTCATGGACGGCCTCATAGAACCGGATCAAGTGGGGTTCATACCGACGCAACAAGGGGGGGAAAACACTAAGAGACTTCTGCACCTCATGGACTCTGTCCATCGCGCCCGCACGCAAGCCCTCTTCTTATCAATAGATGCGGAGAAGGCCTTCGACGGCGTTGACTGGGCGTATTTGTTTGTGGTTTTGAAGGCTTTTGGACTGGGGGATAACTTCTTACGATGGTTGCGCTGCCTGTATGCGGCACCGAAAGCGGCGGTCCGAGTAAACGGCTGCAGGTCTACCCCTTTTTCCATCACTCGCGGGACGAGACAGGGGTTCCCCCTGTCGCTGCTGCTTTTCGCGCTCTATATGGAGCCCTTTGCCCAGAGAGTGCGGTCCAATGGAGGTATCGAGGGGATTCGGTTTGGCGCAGATACACACAAAATAAGCCTCTATGCCGATGACGTGATTCTCTCGCTTATGTGCCGTCACACCTCCTGTCAATGGAGCTGCGTGACTTCAGTGAGGTTGCAGGTTTCAAAGTCAACTTTTCTAAATCACAGATGCTTAATGTGTCGGTCCCTGCTACTGATGTGCAAGACCTACAAAAAGACTTTGCCTTCCAGTGGGTCCACTCCGATATCCCGTATCTGGGAATTCGTCTCGCCCCCACTATAGCACGGACAGTCTCCCTTAATTACAAGCTTTTAGTGGAGCAAACAACTAAATCTCTGGATGACGGTCCGGCGGCATATTTTATATCTTTTCCAGATGTTGCCTTTGAGCCCCCGCCGGGTACCATACAGAAGTTGCATGGACTGCTTACCAAATTCTTATGGAATCACAAACGTCCAAGGATTGCCTCCGCGGTGCTAATGGCCCCTAGAGCTAGAGGTGGGCTGGGCTTTCCCGCTTTGCAAGCGTATTACCAGGCGGCCTGTCTGCAATTTATCCTCGAATGGAATAGGCCATACTCCAGTAAGCACTGGCTGTTTATGGATCAGGCGGTGGCGGGGTGCAATGTCTGGCATGAGTTGTGACTCCCTAGAAAGCATAGAGCGTGGGGCTTGGGGCTTATACTCGTCTCCGGTGACGTTGCCGACTATGAAGGCGTGGGACCAATTGGCGCTGCATAAAGGCTGGACCGCCTTCCCCTCGCCCATGACGCCCATTGTGGATAACCCGGATTTCCCACCTGGCTGCTCCTCCCCGATCTTTCAGCGCTGGAGGGAGGAAGGATGCAAGAGGGTGGGCCAACTCTTTGACCTAAATGGCTTAATCTCGTTCTCCGAGCTCCGTCGAGACTACTTTTCCCTCTCTGATTCCGATGCCTTTCCCTACTCGCAAATAGCACATTGGTTCACTCAGTCTCCTAACATTGCTGATATGTCCCGCCCATTGACGGCCCTGGAACGTTGGGTGGTTTGCAAAAAAGATGATCGCAAACTTATCTATGACTTATATGCTATGATCATTTCATGCCCTAAGGCTCCACGTACTAAATGCAGGTTCGCTGCGAGACGGAGCTTGGACGCCCGCTGTCACGTAAGGAGTGGGAGAAAATGTTTTACAGCGTACATCACACCGCTGCCCATGTTGCAGGTGCTGAGTCAGCCTACAAGGCGGTGGCATACTGGTACCATACCCCAGCTCGTATTAAGGCCTGGGATCCGAAATGTTCAGGCCTGGGTTGGAGGGGCTGTAGTGCGCCGGGCACCTTGACGCACCTACTCTGGCACTGCCTGAAACTAGAGCGCTACTGGAAGGTGGTCCTCGATGATATAGATGACGCCTTTCACATCACATTCTCCATGGCTCCTGAACACATGCTGCTAGGGCTCCCGCATGCAAAAGCGTTTCCCCTGCGCAATATGAGGGGTACGCAGATTGCTCTGGCGTTGTGAGCGGCGCGCTTAGTCATCCTTACGCAATGGCGATCCGCTGCCCCTCCTGATCCGAGGGACTGGATTCGGCGACTGTGGCATTTATTGGCGTTGGAAAGACTGCCTTTGTGCATGGATTGCAAAAAACACAGTTGATGGACAGAATGTAGAACAATGTCATACATTCACCCCAGTACAAGGATCTGGGCCTAAATCCATCGTTTTTTTGCACTCCACACCACCCTGGGTTAGACACTGGCTATATGCAAATCAGCTCTGACCCTGTGCCTCATGGGAACAGTCCAGTCCGAACTACCAAGCCATGTCTTTCCCAGACCGGAATGAAGCATCCAAGGACCGGTTTCTGGCTATCAGCCTTCATCAGCCTGGATAGCTTGACTCCAGTGATGTAGAGAGCCTGGGACTCACGTCTGAGTATACCCAGCACACTCGGGGTGAAAATTGCAAAAAACACAGTTGATGGACAGAATGTAGAACAATGTCATACATTCACCCCAGTACAAGGATCTGGGCCTAAATCCATCGTTTTTTTGCACTCCACACCACCCTGGGTTAGACACTGGCTATATGCAAATCAGCTCTGACCCTGTGCCTCATGGGAACAGTCCAGTCTGAACTACCAAGCCATGTCTTTCCCAGACCGGAATCAAGCATCCAAGGACCGGTTTCTGGCTATCAGCCTTCATCAGCCTTTGTGCATGGATGGCAGGGGGGAGGATTATGCAGAGCTGTGGGACCCATTCATTCACCTCCTATCTCGTGATTTGCGAGAGGTAACGTGTCCGAAATATCTGCATATCCTGCAACTTATCCCGGTGGAGCCCCAAGGGGTAGTCCAATAGATTCGAGGGCTCTGGGATGTGCTGGGGGCAGGTGTGATTTAGCGTGCGTCAGGGGAATGGAAGAGACTGATGAGGAGGGGGGCGGGGGGAGGGGTGGGGGTGGCGGGTGGCGGGTGGCGGGAGGGGTTCCTATTTTGTTTGCTGTTCTGTTTTTCTTCTTAAATGCAGTAAAATGCTAGGAGTGCTGGCCGTTCCACTTGACATTGCATACGCCATCGCCGGTTCACCCCCCGGGCTGTAGACCCAAAGGCCGTGTTTACTCAATGTTGAATATCACTTGATCTTGCTCTGCCGGCCGGTGGATGTAGGCAGCTGAGCTGTGTTCAGTGACGTCATGCTGCTCAATAAAAATTATTGATTCTAATGTTGAATGCAAGTTCTTTTATATCCAATGCATTAATTCTTCTAGCCTGGATGATAAGGGGAGAGAGGGATGATAGTAAAAGGAAGGGGGCAGCATTTTTCAATTCTCGCCTAGGGCGGCCAAACACCTAAAATCAGACTAGACTGACGACAGGAAAACTGTTTGATTTAGATACAACTTTTGGCTATAATAGAACAGTAGAAGATAACTATGAAGCCATGGTGAATAAAATTGGCAGTACACTAGATAGAGAAATTTCCTTGATCAACTGGAAACACGGCGAAGACCATCAGCCCCATGGTGTAACATTGCATTAAAAACTTCTAAACAAGTTTGCAATAATTTGGAAACACAATGGCGTAGATCCTACTCAGAGGAGGATGAAAATTGGCACCAACATTTATAAGAAGGATGTTGGTATAGCAAAAGCCAACTATTATGCAAATGCAATTCTTGAAGCCCCCAACAGTGCTGGAAAGGTATTTGAGATTATGCATAAACTGACTGTTGGAAGTGGGGTCCTTACCCCTCACCACCGCCACCAAATGCTGGAGGCAGGAGTACCTTTCCAACACCGCTGTCGCCTAGTGCGAGATCCAGACCCCTCGCTTCAACGTTAGGCTAAGCAAGGACACTGTCTGAGATAGCCCTGCCCAACCCCTTAGTAGCTTGGCACGAGCAGCCAGGCTTATCTCCAAGGCACGAGTGTACAGTATGTGCAACCACATTCACAGCAACCCAATGATGTCACCACAAATAGACTCCACACAGGTTTTTATAAAACGAGTATAATCTTTATATAAGAAGATATATATGCTATGACCACACAATTCAAAGCCAACATATAATAATGGGTAGTATTTCTACTGGTGGATTGGTAGTTTCTAATCCCAACCACCGCTTCTAACCAACAGTTAAGCTTACTTCTAACCGTTTCCAAAAGGTTAGGCAAGTCCTATTGCTAGAATCACACACGTTGCAAAAGAAAAGAAATACTGCAATGTGCAACAATATACTCCTGTACTGTGCAATAGAGAAACAATGTCATACTTAGCACCACAGTCATGTACTTTGCAATAGAAGGAATAATGCCATGCATATCACTACCAGCAAGCCCTGTGCAAGGAAGAAACAAAGCAATACGTCACGCTACAATCATGTACTGTGCAATGAAGAAATAAGGCACTGCCCCACGTTATAATCAGGTACTGTGCGATGAAGAAATAATGCAATACGCCACGTTACGATCAGGTACTCTGCAAGGGAAAAATAACGCAGTGTGTAGCACACAAAGCATGTAGTTTGTCTGGCACAGATAAGGTCAGGCATCATACGACAGTTCGATAGTTCGTTAGCAGCAATATTGCAAAGTGTAATACGACAGTTTCGGGGCTCCATTCACAGTTGCCCCCAATATGGATCAATGATGACACAAAAGTACCGCTTCTCACTCCGGCGACAGTACTGCCTCTCCTTGGGCAAGCACGGGCCTAGACCCGAGCTGAAGCAACAGGCTCACGCAGCTGATAGAAGCGAGAGGCCAAGAGTGTGTCCCTTCGGGTCTGCACCCCACCCCAGGTGGTGATCTACGTTACCTGGGGGTTGGGGGGAATGGGCGCGACCCCACTCTCCTCCTTCAGCTACTTGGGCCTTGATCCAGAACTTCGTTAATGTGCACGGCGAGCTCAGGCCGGTGGCTCAGCTGCTCCGGGGCTGCCAGTCCAGGCCTCTGCTGTTTCACTCCAAGGGCCCGATGACCTGGCGCTGCAAAATCATGCACACACCGCGTTGCTTGTGGCTTCTCCGGAAATTTTTATGTTACTGTGTTTCCAAACAGGGAGCCAGCTCACCTCGGGCCCCTGGGGTTCAAGACACAGCACAAAGCACAGTCTTCGTCAAGCAGGGAGACCCAGTGCCGCCAAGCACAGTCCCAACAGCCTATCCCTTGGTTAGAACAGCAAACTGCAGACCTGCCCCAGATCAGGAAGCACGAGTTGGTCTTTCCCCAGCAGTCTCTTCAGTTGCTCCTTCCTTAGCAGAGGTTCCTCTTGACCACAAAATGGGTCGAAGACTTTTCAGTCTCAATTCATTTGTTTCATTTCAACATTTTGGGTTTTCAGCTCTCATAGTTATACCCCTTAATGTCTTTGAAGTTTGTTGTGCCCAGAGGTCCCTGACCCCTCCCTAAATCAGTTCTGGGTGTCTTCCGCCCAGTGTCACCTTTCTCTCTTTGATACTGGGGGTGTGGATCCTTAATCACTCAGCAGGAGATGGGTCAATTGGTTTATAACACCAGCCCAGGCCTTTTCAGCTCCCGGGCTTCTCCTCCCCCTACTCTCCAGATGCCTGGTGTCATGTCCACCCCTTACTGGGTCAAGGCCTCTCCCAGCTCCTCTCACCTTTCAGATCCAGACAGTCAATCCACACTCAACAGAGACACACAGAAATGCTTAAAGCACAAGACTCAGCCACTTTCTAAAAGAGTGGTTTCTGAACACACAGTAACAAAACCACTTTCACAAAAAGATGTGTTATGACACTGTGAGTTCATACATACTAAACTTCACCTCTCCATTTTAAACTTATAGGAAACTAGGCTAACAAACACAACACCCAGCCTCCCCCGTTCTGTCCTATGGGCAGTATGGCCTTTCAGCAGTGAAAAACGAAATGGAGTGTTTTTCTTTTTTTTTCTTTTAACATTCTTATCGACAGTTTACATGTCAATTATTACATCTTCAATCGTCGCCCCCTCACCCCCCACCCCGGGTCCAGAGGAAAAAAAAAAGAAAAAAAAACTATTGAGACTTATCAAATTTGCAAACACTGGGGCTGGTCTTTTCAAGTGTGTGAACGTTTCAACATTAACTAGACAAAAAGGATTAGTTACTTACCTGTAATCCTAGTTCTCATCCAGGGGTATACTCATCAAAGTCATAATCTATGAATAATCCCCGCCCATGTGCGGGATCCCGGAGCATATAGAAAATACATATAAATATATATGTATATATATATGTGAAAACATTTGCAGCCTAAAACATTTCCCAACTGGCAAAATTGCAGCAAAATTACATTAAATCCCTTGTTCCTCAGATCTGATCCTCCTGCGGACTCCATTATTGTGGCGGCTGCCATGAAGTCCTATGCAAGCTCTACTTCTTCCTCAGTACCACCTGAAAAAGACAGTAAACTTATGGACTCTTTTGGTAGGAAGGTATGCAACACCTTCTCTTCATTTATGAAGGTGGCTAGTGCCTCTGCCTTGCTTGGAAGGTACGACAGGTCCCTTTGGGACTCCCTGACTCGCTTTACAGACAAGCTCCCCAAGGAAGATCGTCAAGATTTTCTGAGATCTTGGTCTTCGCTCCCTCTTTCCATCTTGGGTAGAGCTAACCTGGTTAAAATGTCTATTTTACCCAAAATCACCTTTTTGTTTAATACTGTTCCGTTACATTTTGAACCCTCTATTTTAACAAAACTTCAAGGCCATATTAGTTCTTTTATTTGGAATGACCACATACCACGGATAGCATGGAAAAAGATCAGGCGCCAAAGAGAGAGAGGGGGACTGGCAGCACCTGATCTACAACTCTACGCCTGGGCTTTTCAATTTTCCCATGCCAGGATGCTGCTTAAAATGCCGACTAACGAGGGAGTAGGCAGTATGTTTGCCGCACTACTTAGAGGAGAGGGAGTAGGCCAGCAGGGTTTTTTGCTTAAATTTGGGGATCCTACGTTTTTAAAAAAAGTTAAGTTGAAGATTTTGTTGGGCTTTACACGGACATGGGTTACATTAAGAGGTGCCATAAAGGTGGGATACTTTGCAAGTAGGTCTCCACTGTGGGACTCTCCAGGTTGTCCGGCGTGGCTTCTTGACAGCCTGGCAACACCTTTGAGAGAGGCTGGCATAGAAGTCTGGGGGTACCTTTACCAAGACGGTGACTATCTATCAGATAGAGTGGGGATGGGTCTCTCTAGATTCAAATATCTACAGATAGTGAGCTGGACCCAGGCACAAAGTACTGTCAGGGGCAGATTCCAAATGGGAGGGGAGAGCAGAATACTTACCCTGATGATGGACAAACCTCCTGTAACTAAAGAGATCTCATTTTGGTACGACCTGTTACTAGAAGAGGTCGACGGAGATTTAATTCTACCCGAAACATTGTGGAGTTCCTCATTTATTGGAAAATATCTTGAGAATATCTGGTATTCCTCCTTTAAGATCCTTTGGGATACAGTTAAGCCAGCGTGGTTGCGTAGGAACCATCTTTTCACGCTACATAGGGCGTACTATTCTCCACAGAGGTTATCAAAGTTTTCTACAGACTCCACTGTGGCGTGCCCTAAGTGTGGGGTGCCAGCAGCCTCAGACGGCAATGTTCTTCGAATGCCCATTGTTGTCATCCTACTGGGACTCTATCAGCACTCTGTTGTCAACATCTCTGGGGTATCAATTCTCAATTAACGCAATGCTTGCAATTTTTGGAACATCATTTGAAATCCACGGTCCTGTTAAAAAACTTTTGTTTTATTGTATCCTATTGGCAAGGAGAGAAATATGCAGGAAATGGAAGGAACCACTGCCTCCCACTCTGTTAGATTGGCGTATATCAGTCCTGCAAACTTCTAAAATCGATCTATCAAGATCGGGTAACTCAGAAAAACGTGGTTTTTGGCACCTTTTGAATTGGGCTTAAGGAAGTGTTTATTTGGCCCGTTTGGTTTTTTTTTTTTCCCCACTGTCCGATGATTAATGCTGCTTGGTCTACTCTCCTCTCCTCGACTTACTCAAAGTTATGGCCTTCCCCGGCTCGCAATGGGTTCTGAGTAGTAGCAACATGGCTCCCTCACGGTTAACATCCACGGCGCACTTTTCGGAGAGCTTGAACAACTCTGAGTGTCAATTCCGGTTGGTTGATGGCACTACCAGTTTACCTGTGACAGTATAGTTCATCTCCCTCTCCTAGTGTTCCTATGTGGTTTTCCAAGAGCAAAATGAGGACACAAAAAAAAAAGGGAGGCCTTGTAGCCAATCAGGTTATTAGCGCCACAGTGGATGCCTCTGACCTTGCAGCCCATGGCTATTCCAATGGTATTTGTTCCCGTCGTTCGGCCTGGCTCCGCCTGACAGGGCTCAAGCCAGACGCCCAGAAGAAGATTTTGAATCTGCCATTCAATGGGAAATCTCTGTTTGGACCACACGCTGATGACGAAATGTCCAAAATGAAAGCAAAGATGGACACCGTCAAAGCGGTGGGATTAGAAAAGCGCAAGGAATTCAAGAAACGCTTTCGCCAGGGAGACAGGAGGTCTTTCCAGCAGAGGGTTCAAACCCCTCAGTGGCAATCCCAGTCTCAGCAGAAAACGCAGTTCCAGCAGCGTCGTCCTGGCAGAGGAAGAGGTGGCAATAACAAGCAGCAGTCTTCCTCCAAGCAACCTCCTAAGCCCTGAGCCATTGCTTCCTCCACGTCTGTTTGCCACTCCGGTGGGAGGGAGTGTTTCTCATCATCTGGTAGAGTGGGTATCCATTACAAAAGACAGATGGGTGCTGACTATTGTGCAGCATGGTTACTTGCTGAGGTTCAAATCTCCTCCTCCGCAAGTCCTCCCTCAGGCGCGACACCTTCTCCGTTTCCAAAGTCAATTACTACAAGGCGAAGCCTCCGTCCTCCTAAAGAAGATGGCCATAGAGGAGGTTCCCTCTATTCACAGAAATCAAGGAGTGTACTCCCGGTATTTCTTGGTTCAAAAACGAGGAACTGTCAAAGAATACAGGCCCATTCTGGATGTTCGTATGCTGAACAAATTCATACAAAAAGAAAAGTTTCGCATGCTCGCCCTGCACCAGATCTTCCCGCATCTTCATCAGGGAGACTGGATGTGTGCCATCGACTTGCAGGACGCCTCCTTCCATATACCAGTGTCAGTCAAGCATCGGAAATTTCTAAGGTTTGAGATCGGACGCCGCCACTACCAGTATCGAGTGCTGCCGTTTGGCCTGAAATCTGCACCTCGGACATTCTCCAAGTGCATGGCGGTGGTGGCTGCTTTTCTTCGCAAAAGAAAGATCTTCGTCTATCCGTATCTAGACGATTGGCTGTTGAAAAGCTCCACTCCGACGCTGCTTCAAAACCATCTGTCGTTTTGCCTCAAACTGATGGACTCGTTGGGTCTTCAAGTCAATCTGAAAAAGTCAGTTCTCAACCCTTCCCAACGGATCCACTACCTGGGTGCTTCTCTGTACTCACTACAGGCAAGCGTGTGTCCTTCGGAGGAGAGGTTGACATCTATGCTCCTGAAGGGTCGCCTTCTTCTGGACACTCACGCCCCTACAGCCAGACAAGTGTCCTCTCTTCTGGGATCGATGGCCTTGTGCATTTACATTGTGCCCAATGCTCGCCTTCACATGAGGCCTCTGCAACAAGCCCTCGAGGATCAGTGGTCTCAGAGATCGGATCAGTGGGAAGACCGGGTCTTGCTTCCTCAAGAAGCCAGGGACTCGATCAGAGGGTGGTTGAAACGGTCCAATCTCCTTCAGGGAGTTCCATTCCATCGTCCTCCTCCATCCCAGTCAATTGTCACGGATGCCTCCCTTCAAGGCTGGGGCACTCACATGGACCGACTCCAAGTTCAAGGCCTCTGGTCTGAGGTAGAGCAAGGCTACCATATCAACTTCCTGGAGCTTCGAGCAGTCCATCTGGCTCTCAAGTCTCTTTATCCTTCTATGCGCACCAAGTACCTCCAGGTTCAGACGGACAACACAACAACTATGTTCTATCTGAACAAACAGGGAGGCATGAGGTCAAAAGTCTTGTCTCTGGAAGCACAAGCCATCTGGCACTGGCTCCTAGCAAGGGGCCTGTCCATCGTGGCGGTTCATCTACCAGGAGTTCAAAACGTTCAAGCAGACTGCCTAAGCAGGGTCTTCGTAGAAGCGCACGATTGGGTGCTCAACGAGGAAGTCGCGCAAGAGGTTTTTCGGTGCTGGGGCGAACCGGACGTAGACCTGTTCGCAGACGCGGCCAATGCAAAATGCCCCGTCTTCGTGTCCAGGTTTCCCCAACAGGGATCTCTGGGGAACGGTCTTTTGATCAGCTGGTCGCAGACATTACTCTACCCCTTTCCTCCCCTGCCTCTGATCCCGGCGGTGATCCAGAAGTTGTACAGGACCAACACCAGGATGATCCTGATACCACCAGAGTGGCCACGCCAGTGGTGGTACCCCGATCTTCTGCAGCTGTCGGAAGTTCCGCACCGGCGCCTACCATGCCGTCCAGACTTGTTGACCAAAGACCAGGGGAAGTTGTTTCACCCCAACCTTCCTTCCCTTCGCTTGACGGCAAGGCTCCTGAGGTCATCCAGTATGGACATTTACACCTCCCAGCAGACTGCATGACTATTCCTAAAGAATCAAAACGACCCTCCACTAGGAAGTCCTATGCTTTCAATTGGAAGAGGTTCTTCTTATGGTGTCATGAGCACTCTCTTGACCCGGTACATGGCCAAGAGCAGGTGATTCTTCCATATCTATTGCATTTAGCGAGATCAGGCTTGAAATACCCCTCCATCAGGGTTCATTTAGCTGCAATCACGGCATATAGGAAGTATCCTAATCAGACATCTTTCTTCCTTATGCCTGTAGTTAAAGATTTCCTAGAAGGTCTGAAAAAAGTCTTCCCACCGGTGAGGCCCCCCTCCCCTCCCTGGGAGCTTAATATCGTCCTGACTAAGCTGATGAGTGCTCCTTTCGAGCCTATAAATAAGGCCTCTTTGCAGCACTTGACCTGGAAAGCTGCTTTTTTAGTGGCGATTACCTCGGCCCGTAGGGTCAGCGAAATCCAGGCCTTGTGCTGTAAGGAACCTTACACAGTTTTTCATGCCAACAGGGTGGTCTTAAGAACGCACCCAAGTTTTCTGCCTAAGGTAGTTTCAGACTTTCATATCAACCAGTCTATTACCTTACCTACCTTTTTTCCTAAACCTTCCACTCCCCCGGAGAGGTCATTACACTCTCTAGATCTCCGGAGAGTCCTGAAGTTCTACTTGTCAAAAACCCTTCCTCTTAGAAATTCTGACCGGCTTTTTGTTAACTATGGCAGTACTAATACTGGTCTGTCAGCTTCCAAAAGGTCCATTTCTTGCTGGATTGTCTCCTGTATAGCTTTAGCTTATCAACTAGCTAACAAGACCTTGCAGGGTAGACCACATGCACATTCTACTAGAGGGAAAGCTTCCACTACAGCTCTCCTTCGTAATGTTCCTATTTCTGAAATTTGTAAAGTGGCAACTTGGCGGTCTGTCCATACCTTTACCCGCCATTATTGCCTGGACTCAGATACTCAGGCCGATGCCAGAGTAGGGCAGGCCTCTTTAAGGAACTTATTTGCATAAGATGTATTTGCAATATATGTCTTAGTCATTCTGTGAAGTTTTTTACTTCTTGCTCGTCCGTGAGACTTTGGGTATGAGCTTGCTAATCTATTCATAGATTATGACTATTGATGAGTATCCCCTGGATGAGAAGGATTAGTTACTTACCTGTAATCCTAGTTCTCATCCAGGGGTATACTCATCAAAGTCATAAGCTTCCGCCCACCTCCCCGGACGAGCAGATTTACAGAGTTATGAGATGTTTTATTGTGGATCTCCTCAGGTGTTATGCACCTCCAAAAAGAACTGACCCAACTGTCACCTGTGGTGCATCATGGGAGCATGGGGTTGCCTTCAGCTCTTAAAGGCACGGTACCCCTACTCTAATGCCTTAAAGGCAAGGTGTCAGTTTTTCTTTGTTGCTTTATACTCTACTGCAGCCTACTGGCAAATGCCCGCAATTACAGGTTTTTCCTATGGCAATAAAGCATTGTTGTATACAAATGTTTTCCTGCTCTCTTTCTTCCTTAGGGGTTAGGAGAGTACTACTGTATGTATGCTAATTTATGTAATTTTGCTGCAATTTTGCCAGTTGGGAAATGTTTTAGGCTGCAAATATATGTTTTCACATATATATACATATATATTTATATGTATTTTCTATATGCTCCGGGTTCCCGCACATGGGCGGGGATTATTCATAGATTATGACTATTGATGAGTATCCCCTGGATGAGAAATACTAGAGTAAAAGTTGAGATAAAAAATATCATGTCCTGGAGAGAAGGGCAGAGGCGTGAAAACAACAAAGAAGGATGAAGTGAGGAAGGATGGGTCGCGGATGAAGGGAAAGGGGGTGGTAGAGTGCCAACAGGTAATGGAAGGGGGTGAGCGGAGAGAGGGGGCTGAAGTCAGAAGAGAAAGAAATATAAGGAGGCCAGTATATTATGCACCTTAAGTATTCATAGTTTTGAGCCATCTTGTCAAAGGATCCCAGACTACCAGACCCTTTTTTTTTGCCCTTCTACCCTTTTTAGCGTGTGTTGCCCTTTCCAACCTATAGGTAGCAAATAGTCTTGCTTGCCATTGGCTAAAAGAAGGGGGATTCAGATCTTTCGAGTACGTTGCTATACATATCTGTAAGATGGTCATTGCGACAAACATTAATGCCCCCCCTTCCTTCAGATCAATCCGGTCATACAGCCCTAGCATGATGGTAATTGGCGTAAGTTGAATATCTAAAGAGAGAATTCTGCTTAAAAATCGTTGAACCTCTACCAATAAAGGCTCAAGTTTAGGGCATACTGCAAACATGTGTACTGGATCTGCGCTATATTCTGTGCAGACCAGTTGCCCATTTAGCGACCCTACTAGGAGTTATGTACAGAAAAAAAACAGTCTTGTAAAATTGCGCTTGCAATTTAGGAGATAACACATATGTCTGCACTAGGCCCAAGGCAGAGCAGAAAGCAGTAGGTGGGGTATTTAATTTAAGCTGCCATTTTACATCAATTTTGCTTAAATCATCTGGTTGTTGTTCATTTAAAATATAATAGATATTTCCTATCCTTGGTAAGCTAGAGCTGAGTAGTTTATTTATAAGGCCAATCGCTGCAAACCCCTGTACCTGAAATGGAGTGTTTTTCACTGTCAGGACATAACAGACACCTTAGTATATGTCCTGCCTTTTACCTACAATGCACCCTGCCCAGGGGTTACAAGAGACCTACTACAGGGGTGCCCAATGTGTATGAAAAGGGAAAGTAAGGCCTTACAAGTGGTTGCACGTTTCTGGACAACATGCATATTTAGCAAACTGCACTGCAGGCATGAGTACCCTTCACTGTGCGCCTTTGGATTACTAGCCCTGACACACACAGTGCCCATCACTAGGGACTTTACTAGTAAGGCAAACATACCAATCATGGCCAACCAAATACCAGTACACTTTACATAGGGAACAATTGTACTTTGACACTGATCAGCAGTGGCAAAGTACCCAAAGCATCTAAATTGGCAACTCTATGTCAGGAAAACCGTCCAGGGGGGAAGCAAAAAGTTCTGGGAAGTTTAGGCCATGTCATACACTGACTAATCCAAGTAAGTTATAGAACCCTCTCAGGCTCAATGTGACAACCTTGCAGATTTTTTTGACAGCAATATCAAAAACATTACTGAAAACATAGGGACTATCCCATAACATCAAGCAATGAAAGGGGTGGATTGGTACGCGGCACAAGAAAAACCCATATATGAGGCACGGGGGTGTCGTAAGAAATGCCGGAGGGTATGGGGCAAATGACCGGGTGCCGTGGAGTAGCCTGTTCTTTATGTTTACTGTTTGTATTCACTGCTGGAGGGTTTAAAAGTAATGTCTATGTTTTTAACGGTATTGTGACACTATTGGTGCTATTCATTGTTGTGTCACTGGTGCTTGTATTGTGTAAAACAATACATTTGTTTATAATAAAAAAAAACATCAAGCTATGATCCTGTTGGGACCCATGCCAGCCATTAGTAAGCTGAAAGTTCTCAAAGCATTCATTAATGAGAGTCTACTAATTCAGGGTCAGCCTTACACCAGATACCACATAGAATCTGGAAGGACATGGCAGAGGAAATATTTCGTCCAATTCTGAAAGTTTGCAATCAATCTCTGAAATATGGTATGGCTCCTAGAGCCTGGATAAAGGCTATAGTGACTCCCTTGCTGAAGAAACCTTCAGCTGACCCTCTGGTCCTCAGTAATTATAGGCCTTTATCACTTCAGGTAAAAATCTTGAAATGTTTTGTGAGCAAAAATCTTTCTTGCCATCTGAAAGAACAAAACCTCCTAAAGGAGGAGCAGTTTGGGTTCCCACCAGGTCATGGTACGGAATCTGCTCTGCTCCTAGCCATGGGCGAGCTGCAGACGAGGGTAGGCAGGGGCCAGTCAGTGATGCTGATAATGCTTGATTTATCAGCTACTTTCGATATGGTGAACCATAAGACTTTACTGGCAAGACTGGCCAGGACTGAGGTCATTCTGAAGTGGTCTTGTTACCTCCCTACTGCTCCGACTTTAAAATCAGCACTTAGTCTGATACTATTTAACATCTGTATGAGACCCTTGTTAACTCTTATCAAGTCACATAACATTGGGCTGGTTAATTGCGCTGACGATACCCAACTGATCGTGTCCATCGACCCACAACAAGGATCACTGAGTGCAGCAGAGGGCCCAGCCCAGCAGAGAGCCCAGCAGCGAGTGGTGAGTGGCGAGCGGCAGTGGCAGGTGTGACCCCCGTTGATTGGTTGGTGAGCTGCGAAGCCGCGGTACCACAGAGCCACAGACACAGGAATTTGTAAAAAGCTTGCAAAAGGAGCAGGTGTCCAGAGACGCCAGCCTTCTCGGGCGCCCGCCTACCCCGGTATTCCTCTGCATGCCTACAGCCCACAACGTTACCCGCAGCATGGATATTAATCAAACAGCATCACCAGCGGAGCTTGTGCTGTGGTGTGTTTCGGTGGTATTTTTGAGGTGGGTGAACGCAATTAGTGGGTAAGGGTACCCCCTGTAAATGAGGGCCCTTACTTGGTCTGCGGAGTCACTTATCACTGGTCACCTTCTGTCATTACCGTCACAAACAGTCGCAAGTTTCTACAATCGGTAGTGTGCTTTATATTACTCAATACTTCTTTGTCTCCAATTTCGACTAAAACGCCTGTTGGTCTTTTCAGTGGCCCGCTTGATTCTCTAAAGAGGAAAGACATCTTCATCTTGTAGAGTGTGTATTATGAGGTTGGAAAAGGAGCGGCCATCTTTCCCTCCTATTAAAAGGAAGAAAAAAATATAACAAACATCAATATTAGACAAGTTCAAAATAAAACAGGCAGGTGATATCCAGTCTCTTAAATCATCTAAGGTCCATATATTTGGGAAACTGGAAACGTCATCATCAAAGTTTGACTTTATGGAAGATCCAACTGCTAACGTTGCTAACTAACTCATGTGGTCTTCAAATGCCAATCAAGCCATTGAGCAGAACAAATATATTATCCCCTAAGCAAGGAGTAAATGATCAAGGCCAGCCCGAGTTAGATGTGGAAGTTGACCTAACGTCAAACTCAACTAAGGACATAGGCAACCACTACGGTCAAATAACAAAGTTAGAGATGTTAACTATTCCTCTTAGTGGTCATTTACAACAAGAGGCCCTGCACAGGTCAAATGATGGGAGATACTCAACAACTACTATCAACCAGGCTGCCAATGCCAATAGAAGTGCAAGTAAAAATCCGAAAAGCTAATGGTGTAGGGGACCCATTTAATTTGGTCCAAACAAATCAACCCGAGCAAGAAGCATCAAAAGAACTAACTGATGGGGTTAAAATTATAAGGGAAACCAATTCCCCACTGAAACCGGATCTTAATCTGTCTATAAGAAATACTGCCCAAAAGTTGGACCAGGCGAACTTTAATCAAACTAACAGATCTCAAACTAATATGGACGAATATAACAGCAACCCAGAAACTCTGCATCGTTGGAGCACTCCATATCAAAAAGACACTTTGAATAGTAGGCCACAATTTATTAATTCACGTGATGAGGGACATGAACATCAAGGGCCACCAAAAGAAGGGTATAAGGATCAATCATCTATAAATGGGCAATACCATTGCCCAGGTATTCAAGTATCAGGAAGTTGGAATTCGGGAGCAAGTGGGATCTATTCTTTAAAACCGTGCAATTAACTTTGGAAGCTTTAACATATCAGTCCAACAAAATGGAGGTGCAAATAGACCTCTTGAGCGCTATGGCATCCTCTGTAGCCGTAATAGAACAGAAGATAATAACATTAAACTATTTAATAATATGGGCACAAACCTAACCAATATCTACGTATGCAGAGTGTAGTTGTGCCCCACTAATTAACAAACTGGCTACCATTGCCGATGTTTTAAAAAACAATAATTGACAATGTAAAAGGGAATGTTTCTAATGTGGGAATTCAACCCAGCAATATTTACTGCACCTCTAAAGATACAACGAAACGTAAAGACAATATTGTTGTAAAGAAAAATCAGTTGATGAAACGAATAATCAAGAACCTGTGCTCGACACAATCAACAACGATAGACGCAGTACTAGAAGTTCATCTATCCAAAAGACAGAGAAGAAAAGTACGGGAAGCGAGAAATAAAGTTTCTAAAGTATAAAAAATACAATTGTCTTGGATGAAGTGAGACCGAATATTGGAAATAACCACGACCAAATATTAAATTGTGGAGATGAAGGTAAACAAATGTTACCAACAAAACCCTTCTACCCTTTATTTAATAAAAACCTATCGGAAGCACAAACAGTTATGAAAAATAAAAGCTTAAACAAGCAAACTGATAGTACAAAAAAGATAGCGAATGAAAAAAAACAGTCCTCAGTAACGCTGCAAGTGTTAACGTTGTTAAGCTTCGGACAGAAAATACAACAGAGCCCCTGGGGGGAGGCTCCTCGGCTGTGCCTGAAGCATGCGCAGGCCCTTGGGGGATGAGGACGAGGATACGATGGAAGAGATGGAGGACGAGGAACTGTCAGGTAGGAGCTGTGCCCACAGTCCGGGGAGGTGGTGGTGGGGGATGCCCAGCTATGATTGAGCGGGAAGAAAAGTGGTAACCGGTCGGCTCTGCTCCATCTTTACTGGCCAGGGCTGTGGCGCAAGGGGACCGGGCAGCTTTCTTGATGGTGTTAAGAACACAAGGACGCGATGTAAGTTCTTAACTTCTTTATTGACAGGCCAACACGCATGCTCCTTAAAGTGGAGCGCAGCTGCAGTCAGCTCGGCGATCAGCTGGTAACTGTCAGTTCTGACAGTTATCAGCTGGTGACCTCACTGCTGGTACGGTGTCCTCACAGGGACACTAACGCGCACGCAGGGTAAGGTGTCCCAAGAGGGACACACGTATAATGAACACAACACATCCCCCTTCCTTGGGGAGAACTGGAACCACAAGAACAGGAAGGAAGCATAGGGCTCCGCTACCCTCCTGTAAAGTCCTTAAATTTGGCTGGCGGTCCCAACAGTCTACCAGCCCTGCTTCTGTCCATAGGTTGCGCCAGGTCACAGACCGGGATGGCAGGTGGCCTGCGCCTCGCGCCTGCAGGTCTGGATGAAGAGGCCAAACAGTCCTCTGGTCGGGTACCTTTGTGCTCACCATCATCACTTCTCCGCCCAAGGGTTGCAGGAAGTTCAATGTCAGATTCAGTGTCAGAAACATATTGTCTTGCCGTCCTACCCTTCCACGTTCCGGATTTCTCTGGAGTAGTATTAAACAGTGTGTTGCCCACTGTATTGTTTGCGGGATGTTTGCGAGTTGTCAATGCCGAGAAACGCCAGGCTTTACCATCACTCCGGCGTGCAGAATTGCAGTACTCCTTGCGAACGGGAAGAGGCTTGGTGTATCTCTCTTGACCCATGCCGACATGTCTGCTTCTTCTTGCCTTTGCCGCATCTCCTGCCTGAGTTTCCACTACTCTGCACCCGGGTTCCTTGTCGTCATGACTCTTGCTCCTAGATCGTGCTTCAGCTAGTCTTTCTTTCACCATCTCTGAAGACCAGTGTACCCTGCGGGCAGCCTCAACCCAACCCACATTGTCCTTAGCAAGTGGAATCCGTCTGCGCATGAGTTCAAATGGGCTGGTGCCAGTGGACTTGCACGGCGTTATCCTGTAAGCCCACACTGTTTTAAATATTTCCCTCTTCCAGTCCTGTTGGTCTGACGTGGTTATCAGAATGTTACCTTCAAGTACCCTGTTAAATTTCTCTACGGCTCCGTTGGCCGTCGGGTTGTATATAGACGTTGTTATGTGTTCGATGTGGCGCTTCTTCATGTATCCTTTGAAAATGTCTGAGGTGAATTGTACCCTGTTACCACTTACTAACTTTTTTGGTAATCCTTCACGCGTAAATGTATCTTCCAAGAATTGGACCACGTGCAGAGAATCAGCTTTTTTATTGACCCTTACTTCTGGCCAGTTCGTGTAGTGGTCAATTATAACCATTATATATTGTAATTCATTTCCATCAGACACCGGTCCAATCACGTCGATGCCAATCATCTCCCAAGGCATGGATGGTATTCCTATGTCTTTGTTCTTCATTTGTTCCTCCAACCATTCATTCCTTGCTGTCTTGCTGGAAGACTGTCTTACATTGGACATGCGTGACTCAACCATTCCATTTGTCGCAGTGTCATTGTCGGTGCTGAAAGGCATTCTACTTTGAGATTTTACCTTGTCGTCTGCGTCTGCCATACTGAGCACTGGTTCATGGCTGTTGGGATCCAGCTTGATTCCAAGACTTCCTTGGTCCATCCATCTAAGTACAGATGGTCCTACCTTCGATACATAGAGTTTACATTGGGCCTCTCTACTCTTGAACATGAACCTGAGAGTCCTGTACCCTATTATTTCAATAGGTTTTTCCTCAAATGATTTGATAATTATGTCCGGTTTATTTAGTCTATCACCGATCACCTCCTTGAACTTGGCTTTCCACACCTTTTCATTCACAATGGTGTACGGCGAGCCTGAATCCGCTGCTATGTTTACTTCCACCCCACCAATCATCATGGTACACATCGGTTTTCTTGTCTTTGCTCCTTTTCTTGTTTCCATTTCTTCTTCTTGTTCATCGTCTATGTTGAGGATGTACATGTTGATGTCTTCATCCGTGTCATCATCCAACTCATCTTCTTCGTTGACCACAGCTTTTACATGTTGTGGTTTCTTCCTATTACATGCCTTGTTGAAATGACCAATTAGGCCACAGAATGTGCACCTTGCTTCACGGGCGGGACATCTAAAATCATAAGCCATATGTGCAGTGCTCAGGCATCGGTAACAATATCCCTTACCCCGTTTCTCTTGTCTTCTTTCTGGTTGTGTATTGTTTTCCTTTCTTGCCGTTTGCTTGCTGACTTTCCAACTTTTTTGATCGGAAACCTTGCTGACCTGGCCAGATTCTTTCTTTATTTCTTCGTCTGTTAACACCACTTTGGCACATCGTCCAGTAAGTTCCGCTTTCCTCGCTATATCAATTATGTTCTGCAGTGGGTACTCCCCCTTGGCCCAAAGATTGTCTTGAATGTTCTCGTTTGAGCCCTGCATCACTATTTGATCCCTTATTAGTTCATCATGTAGTCCTCCAAAACGACAGTTAATCGCTAGATCCTTAAGGGCAGATACGTAGTCATCTATTGTCTCCTACTTTCCTTGTCTCCTATGGAAAAATGTGTATCTGTCTACCCCCACACAAACTGTAGGCTTATAGTATGCGTTCAGGTCTTCGATTGCGTTGGTGAACACGTCACCATCATTTCCGCCCCTAGTTTTTTTGTTTATGGAGTTATACACTTTTATTCCTCCTGCACCTAAGTTATGCATTAACATCTTGTACTTTTTTTCGGGCTTCAACTCTGCATCTTCTTCAATTGTTGAAATGTAGTTGAGGAAATAGTCCCTCCGCTCTTCCCATTTTAAGACTGGTACACTACCTGCACGCAGAAATGCCTCAGGAGGTGAGAGGTTCCATATACATCCTGTAGCCAAGTCACTCATTCTGTGGTTTTGGTCTAATGACTCCTATAAGTTGCGATTTCCAATGTATTGCCACTGCTTTACCTGTAGGACCTTTATATTGCTGTTGAAAGGTTTATCTGCTAAAGTCCCATGTGCGTTTTCTAATTGCTGAAGTTTTAGTCACTGAAATTTGCAGCAGGTATTTATATATTTATTTTTCTTTTAATAGATTTTACAGTTTTTCCACTGGTCTTAGTGTTGCGCAGACGCATAGGTACACCCTTTTTTTTAGAGATGAGCGTAGTGCGCTTATATTTTTAATGTTTGAATAAATGCGCCTTTTCTATTTATTGCGCTGCTGCACTAATGTCACTTTCCTTATTCTGTATGTATTGGCACTACTACGCTATGTTGCCTTATATCTTTCTGCTGCTAGAACGGTGCACAGTCTATAAAACGTGTACTAATTTATAAATCTCTTAATGAAGTCGCTACACAGCTGCAGTTAAGTATGCTTCCTTTTTTTTCTTTTTTTTAATATAAATTCACCGTTATTCCTTCGTTTTCTTGCCCCAGTATTGGAACTTTCATAGATTCCCATGCTTTGTATCAGAATAGCAAGCAGTAAACACCATAAACACAACAGACGGTTCTTCTGCCACGTAAAAGGAGCACAAAACAACTTGAACACTCACACGCAGGATCCCCTAGGATGATACCGAGGGGAACCCTTGCCAATGAAAGTAGCAGGTATCCCTGGCGTCTTCGGAAAAGGACGGGCCCTGCCTGAGAATTGTCTTCATGCAGTAAGACCGCTCGTTGAGTTAATGCATTTGTTGCAGTTACCTGCAGGGGGCAGGTATGATTTCGAACTCGGAATGGCTGGCTCAGTTTTTCTTCGTCGGTGGTGGATAAAATGAGTGCCACTGAGTCGTGAAAATAACAACGCTGATTTTTATGGAGAAGCAATGATTTACCACCCCTCTAATGTATTTTAGTTAGAGGGCACCTTATTTATGCACAGCTCCAATGCTCCATGGGTTGCCTCCATAATCCCGGTAGTGAAATAAGAGGTATTGTTCACTTATTCTGGCCCCTTGTCCTATTACTTTGAGGACTCCTGGTTTTAGGAATTCATGTTACACCTGCGATGGCTCAGATGAGGGTTTTGTTGTAAAGATGTTATGGAGTGGTGAGGATCATGCAGGGGATATGAGTCTACAGGTGCAGACTAGCAGGCCCGTTTGTCCAGTTTCCCCGCTGCCCAGTGTACTTAATGGTCTCTAGCCTTTTTTACAGCACAAACTTGAGCGTTTGAGTGCTTTGCATGGGTGCTTGAAAATGCACCTTTTCCCGACCTTAAAAATACATAAATCCCACCTCAAACCTACCTTATGGCAGTTAGGCTCGCTCGCTATGCCCACTGGTCTCAAACTTTTACGCCTCACCACTTTCAAATCTCAGCAGCCGCCACTGCTTGTTTTGCACTTCTCCAAGGTTTAAGGAAACTTCTACTAATGCTTCCACTGCATGCTAAGACTCTGATTGGGAGAAGTGAGACCCTTAGCAGGCTCAACTATTGTAACTGTGAGGAGGAGAAGCTGGAGGAGTTGGATGTACAGTCAGGTTCACCTACATTGGACTGGTTAGAACATTTTCCCCATTACCTTTCCCCGTCATCTCTTATGTTCTTTCAGAGCTGGACCGGGGATCACTGGCCCTTTAAGGAGTCAGGCTTCCCGGAGGAGGCGTACAGGTCACGTGAGGCGGAGTCATTCAAATGGAGTGCCGCTGAAGGAGGAAGTCGTTCTGCAGGACCAACGGTCGAAGAACGCCAGGAGAGAACGCTTGCCAGAACCTACTCGGTGTTGCCGCAGGACAGCGCGGGAAGCTTACAGTCGGAAGAAGCGGATGGGAGAGAAGAAGAGAGCCGGAGCCGTGAAGGACCCGAAGAAGGAACAGACGGGCAGCCAGACCCTAGCTGGCAACGCAACAACTCGAGCCACGGCCCTGGAGGGACGTGGCTCCACAAGGTACGGGGCGCATTTTCTCTGTCTGGGGTCGAGCATTGGAGGGAGCAAAGGGAGGGGAAGCTTCAGTATAACGGGCCAGTCTTTAGTAGCACAGGCGTGACTCACTGGTGACGGTTAAGGGTGATAGCTTCCCACACTTCCCTCGTCCTGTATCAAACTCTATGGTCTCCGAACAGTCCCCTTACAGGTTTCTTTTGTGTTTCTTTCCTTTTTGGTATCGGTGACTGACGGCCATCCATCCTGACACAAGAAACCAGCAGTAGAGAGGAGGTCGAAACCGACTACAAGTCCCAGAAGACTTTGCACCGGAAAGTGCTGTATCTTGGTTGAAAGGACTCTAAAGACGTTATACCGAGCCTGTTTTCTCCTAGAAAACCTTGTTTACAATAAATCCATTGAACTAGATACCTTGACTCCTAGTCTGCTTCGCCACCACCCCACAGTAACACACTGTTACTTGGAGTACCAGAGTTTTTACTTAAAAGATTGCAGCAAGTTCAGCTTCAACAGCAAAGTTAGCTCTAAATTGGTCAAGGAGATCATCTGCTTCCAGTGTCATGAGAGATCTGCACTGACTTCCAATTAGGCAGAGTATTTCCTTCAAAATCCCAGTGGATAGGTTTGAGAGCACTACAGGGAAATGCTCTGTTACCTCTACAAAAAAGACTCAAAAGGTATGTCTCCACTCAGCAACTGCAAATTTAATTTGCATTGCAGAATTCTGTAAGGAAAGAAAGGGTGGCCGAGCCTTTGTGATCAGAGCAGCTCAACTCGGGAATAGGCTTCCTGCCACTCTAAGGTTCTCTATGGACTTATTCAGTGGCGGCTGGTGACATTTGAAAGTGGTGAGGTGTAAAATGATTGCCGTACTGCACCGCGGCGAGTGAGCGCAGCCAGCAAGCCCAAACAACCTAAGGTGGGCTTTGAAAAAAAGGGTGGATAAATGGTTCATTTTCAAGCAAATTTGAGGAAGCAGGAAGGATAATAGAGCAATACGAGCACTTAGAATATCTGCCCCATCCATGACATTCTGAACCATGACAGATTGTTTCAAATCTGCCAGCACCCACCGCATGGTTAAGAGGCAGCTGTCACAATTAACACCTCCCCCCACCCGCACTCTCAAAGGCAGGGAGAGATGAGCAGACACCCCAAGGAAAGGTCTGTGGGTCGCATGTCCTGCCTGTGTCCTGGTGATGGAGAAGGTCTCTTGCGCTACAAGATGTCTGAGGCTCCAGAGTGTCTCTGGGATTGCAGTCTGCCTCTATCTCAGCGAGGTGTCTTGTGACTGATTTTGGTGCTGCTTGATGCGTTCAGAGTATAAGGGGGGTGTCTCTTCCTCTAGGTTTGGGGGCTGCGGGATGTCTCAGGCGCCGCAGTCTTACAGGAGCTGCAGGGAGTCTCTGGAGCTGTTCTGTGTCTGCCTCCCGCTGCTTCTGACGCTGCAGAAAGTTTCTGAAGCAGGTGAGTGTCTGCCTGTTTCCGGGGCTGAAGGGTGTCTCTCGGGCTGCGGGGTGTCTCTAACTGTTCCTGTAGCTCCAGGATATCCGTCCCTGCAACCAGGGTTGCCTCTGACCCTTCACGCTTTCTTTGGGGCTGCAGGTTATCTCTGTGGCTTCAAGTAGGCTGAGTGGTGTCAGGGTATCTCAGTCGCAGTGGGAATGCGTCTCTGGGTGTCTCTGTTTCTGGGGTTGCACTGAGTCTCTAGGGCCACCTCCTCCTCTTTCTCCTCAGAGGACAGGTTCGTCCTAGCAGAGGGAAACAACTTCTCCTACCTCTGCCCCCTCATACATTGTACGCCCGTAAATTGTAACTCTCGCAGCATTGTGTCAGTGTGCTTACCAGTCACCGCACACAAGCCACTAAAAAACCACAGACAGACACCTAGCCAGCGTATCACCACCCATGCTTCAGGCACCCACTCGTTAGTGTGAAAACGTGCACACACTCAACCCAACCAACCATCATCGGTGACGCACCTGGGTCTCAGTGCGGGCCTGTGTGGCAAACGGTGCCACCCGGCACCTCAGCCGTTCACCCCCCTATTTGTGCCTCAGTAGATTTGGACCCTCAGAATTTACTGTGCACATCCCAACCTATTGCCACAGGAGTGTAAGACCGGAACTGCATCTGTCTGCTATAGTATTCCCTCTGGAGCTTTCGGACCTCAGTGTGCATATTCCAAGCTGTCCCCTCGGATTTTGCCAGGACGGTCCCAGTTTTTAACCCGCTGTCCAAGCAAGTTTCAAGAAATGTAGCTCATGTCCCGGTTTTTAAAGAGGGTCGACTGAAAACGGTGGGAGGTGTTTTTATGTTTTACAAAGCAGGGAGAGTTAGCAGTTGTTTCAAGAAAGTAATGTAATTAACAGGCAAGCTACTGGGTTTAAAAATTGCATTTTATGTATGTTCTTACTGCCTGTTCTGTAATTCTCTACTGAGGAGCACTCTCTTCGCTTGAAATAAAATTGTAGTCCTTCTTCTATTTTTGTGAAATGTCCCCGTTTTTGGCTTTAAAATTCTATGGCAGGACGGAGGCTCCGATTATGCTTATCTCAATTTCTTTACTGAAAAATACAGCAGCCAATCAGCACACAGTAAAGAAAAACGAAACTACATTACCCATAAACCCTGGGTAACCATAGAGTACATAAACAGTATATAAAGAGTCATAGAGGTCACAACTTCCTCTTTCTTTGCTGCTCCGCAGTCAGTTAAGTGCACCTTTTCATCTACTTTACACTTGTGCTTATTTACTTTTGTTTATGTACGGCGCTTTCGTTAATGCGCTTCGCGCTGTTGTTGTATGCAAATTTGAACCTCTCCGGTTCCTGTGCTTTGCGCTGCTGTTGTTGTGCACATTACCTTGTTGCCGTTTCTTTCGCCGCTTGTACTCGGCGTTGCTTCGGGGGTGTGTGTTCACCCCCCGGTTGCAGGCTTGCTTATCTGCGCCTGTGTGTTTCTTGTGGAGCAGGAGACGGGGCTGAGAGACGCACGTCCTTCTCGCGCG
Organism: Lissotriton vulgaris; assembly: GCF_964263255.1. Classification (NCBI taxonomy): domain Eukaryota; kingdom Metazoa; phylum Chordata; class Amphibia; order Caudata; family Salamandridae; genus Lissotriton; species Lissotriton vulgaris. The sequence continues at coordinate 82,229,517 of NC_141687.1, read as the reverse complement.
TCTCTCATTTTCGACTGGCACGCTTGTCGCACATGCGCAGTACCACCTGTCATATTGCTACGGCGGCCGACAGTGGTAATGCGCTTTGGGTCCTTCTCTTGAGGAGAATTTTGTGAGGACTTTGCAGCGTGTTACAAGTTTTTTTCTCCAGAGGGGAGTATTGAATTGGCTTTCAGCCTTTGCCCACCTGCCAGGTCGTTAGGCCCCTCACGCCCTGGTTCACTCATAGAACGAGGGTTGTAAAATGTGAGAATAGGCTTTGCCTAGAGTGTTGCAGCAAGCCCTCCCTCCACACTTGAAAAGTTTTTGACAGGTTGGTTCCTGCCGTGCTTGGCTTGCTTTGGGGTGTACACTCCCCCTGCATTGCCCTTTGGGTGTTAATATCTGTTACTTCTCCTCCTGTGGGCATATTACCTTTTTAAAGGTCGAAATGGGTGACTATTATGAGGATGAAGAAAATTATTATTATGCTGAGGAAGAGCCCGCAGGCTCTGTGGGTGCTGAGTATATGGATCAAGCTTTATTCCACGCTATTGCCCCTCTCAAAAGGCATTTGTCTGAGTATGCCACTCAGCAAGGCTGGTTGCCTAAGTCGGGACGTTCAAAGAATTCACCCAAAAATCCACACATGGCATATTTTGTTAAATTAGCGAAGACTCTGTCCTCTTCTATGACTTCTAAAAAATCTTCTACAACTGTCCTGGCACCACAGGATTCTCCCACGACTGATGATTCTTCAACCACGGATACATCTTCTGACCATGTGGCTCCGCCACGTAAGAAGAAGGCTCGCAAGGAGCACTTTGTGGATGCCCCTTCCAATCCCCAGGTGTTAACCTTTGAACCTGAAGACATAGTACATCCCAATTCATCTGCCTGGCTTCCCTCCCCTGAGGTAGCTGACTTTGTGCAGACGCACATTCGTCGCCCCTTTGATAAGGATGTTTGCGCTCGCTTGCGTTCGGAGTGTCCCCGACCAGATCTTGCGGACAAATTGGCGGACAGTCCCGAGGTGGACCCGACTATGGTCACCTACATGCGCAAGTATTCCAAAGTTCCAAAAAAAGGTCTGGACAGGTCCTGGAGGTCCTGCCAGGACAAGCTATTGGATCTTTTGGGTCCCCTGACCAAGATTTTGGACCTGTCATATTGTGCCAAGAATTCTAACGCATTAATTGACCCTGAAGAACTGGTGGGATGGTCTCAGAGGGCCATCTGCATTCTGGGCAATGCCAATTGTGCCCTGTCATGCGAGCGTCGTCGCTCCATTCTCATGAAGTTAGACCCAAAATTGACGGATCTCGCCCCTTCAGAATCAGGTTCCATGGCGCAGGGTTTTCTCTTTGGCTCTCCTTTTCTCAAGGAATTGACTAACTTTGTAGCGACATTCAGTGGCCTTGATAGAGCGCAGTCCAATCTGCGTCGAGCCTTCCGCCCGGTTTTCGGACGGGCCGGACGAAGGGGAGGTTCGTCCGGCCGGGGAGGTAATCCACCTAACCAACGAGGTGGTCAGTCCCAGAGAGGCGGCGGACAAGACAACTATGGTCCTGGCAAATCTAGGTTCAATCCTTCACGCAAAGGGAGAGGCCTATACAACAAGGGCGGTTACGGAGGTGCCCAAGGAGGTGCCAAAGGAGGACGTCAGGATTCCTCCAACTCAGGTGAGCTTGATTCTGGCTTCCGAGGTTGTTTTAGGGGGCAGATTGAAGTATTTTCTCCACAATTGGCGGCTAATCTCCAACGATGCCTGGGTGTTGGAGACGGTACAAGGCTACAAACTCGAGTTTTACGAATGCCCTCTCCAACATCGACTTCCTCTACCCCATATTTTTTCCCATCTAGATCAGGCATTCATCTCCGAGGAAATTGAATCTCTTCTGGCGAAAGGAGCCATCATTCCTTCTTCCCGTCATCCCGACGGCTTCGTCAGCAACATTTTTCTAGTGAAGAAAAAAGGGGGAGGTTCCCGTCTGGTCCTCAATCTCAAAGACTTCAAGAAGGGTATCCATCTTCTTCGAGATCTATTTCAGGAGGGGGACTGGATGGTCTGTCTAGACCTGAAGGACGCTTACCTGTCTGTTCCGATCTATGTTCCTCACCGTCGCTTCCTTCAGTTGCTGGTGAAGTGGTTTGAGTATACTGTCCTCCCTTTCGGTCTCTCTTCCGCTCCGTGGTGCTTCACGAAGCTGCTACGTCCAGTGGTAGAATCTTTGCGAGCCCGTGGGTTCCGTTAGATTGTCTACCGCGACAACATTCTTTTGATGGCTCAGTGCCCTCTCCTTTTGCAACATCATTTACAATGGTCCATAGAACTCTTACAGTCTCTGGGATTTCTTGTGAATGATCTGAAATCAGACTTTCAGCCCTCACAGACGATGGACTTTCTCGGGTTCCGCATCGATTCGGTGGCCTGCCAGCTCCTTCTTCCCGGTCAGAAGATCAGAGCGCTCAAACGGGAGTTGCGCTTGGTGTTGTCCAAACAAGTGGTCTCTTTGCGGTCAGTGGCTCGGATTGTGGGTCTGTTGTCCTCTTCAATCCAGGCCATTTTCCCGGGTCCATTACACTATCGCACTCTTCAGCGCCTCAAGATCAGGCCTCTTCAGAAGGCTCTTCGTTACTCCGATCTCATTCCTCTTTCTGAGGATGCTCGCTGGGAGATGTTGTGGTGGCTGGACAACATGGAGCCTTGGAACGGTCGTGCGCTGTTCGGGAAGACTCCAGACGTGGTAATCGAGTCGGATGCGAGTCTTTGGGGTTGGGGAGCCCGGTGCGGTTCCCTGACGACGGGGGGCCGTTGGTCCCAGGAGGAGTTATCCCTTCACATCAATTGTCTGGAGCTTCTTGCGGGCTCTTTCGCGATCCGTTGTCTTTCACCTCAGGCGTCGAACTGTTGCATTCTCCTCCGCATGGACAATATCTCAGCAGTGAGATATGTCAAAAAGCTCGGGGGCACCAAGTCCAAACTCCTGGCGGAGATTGCGAAGGACTTTTGGCATCTTTGTCTGCAACGCCAGATCACGATTATTGCTGAGTACCTTCCTGGTCGCGACAATCATATAGCGGATTGGAACTCTCGCCATCTGCGGGATTACAGCGATTGGCGGCTTCACCCTCGGGTGTTTCGGATTTTGTTCCGGACTTGGGGACAATGTCACATGGACCTCTTTCCCTCTCACCTGAACAGACAGCTTCCCCTGTTTTACAGTTGGCGTCCGGATCCGGAGGCTCTTGCCACAGATGCATTTCTCCAGTCTTGGCCTCCTCTCCTGTGCTATGCGTTTCCTCCCTTCATGATGATTCCCAGGGTTTTGGCCCGCACAAGCCTTTTTCTTTCGGAGCTCATTCTCATCACTCCTCTTTGGAGGGCTCAGGCGTGCCCTATTTATCGGTGAAGCTTGGGCCCCCAACACACAAAAACGTTATGCGTCAGCTTGGAAACGATGGTGTGATTGGTGTACACAATGGTCAGTGGATCCTTCTTCTGCAGATGTCCCTTTAGTTCTGAATTTTCTCGCATCTCTTGCTTCTTCTGGTTTGGCATACAGAACGGTAAATAACTTTCGTTCTGCTATTTCTGCTGGCCATGTTCCTGTAGATAATAAACCTATTGGGGAACATTCTTTGGTTTCCAAATTACTCAGAGGCATTCGGATGGTAAAACCTCCTTGTCCTAAGTATGTCGCCTTATGGGATGTCTCCGTGGTTTTGCGTTTCTTGAATTCCTGGCCTTCTAATACTTTGCTCTCTCGCAAGCAATTGTCTGCCAAGTTGACTATGTTGCTATGCCTGTTGTCCTGCAAACGCGTGTTGGATGTTCGTGCTTTGGATCTTGCCGGACGCACGTTCTCTCCGGAGGGTGTTTCATTTGCCATATCTCGTCGTACTAAGTGTAACACGTCTTCTGTGTCTTATCCTTCTTTTCCACACAATCCGAAGCTTTGTGTGGTTCAATGCATCAAGGATTACGAGGTGAGTACTGCACCTTTTCGACATGATTTGCAGGGTCAACTGCTTATAGCTTTACAGAAGCCTTTTAAGCCTGTCTCTCCCGCTACCTTGGCACGTTGGGTGCGCTGGCTCATGTTGGAGGCGGGCATTGACGTTTCCGTCTTTGGGGCCCACTCTGCTCGGGGAGCCATGGCTTCTAAGGCTTTTTCCTTGGGGGTCGGCCTCCAGGATATCATGAAGGCTGCTGATTGGTCTTCGGAATCTGTATTTAAAACGTTTTATTTCAAGCCTATTGTTGATGTTGCTTCTGTTGTGGTGGCTAAGCTTTGAACAAGCATATTCGGAGCCTCCGTCCTGCCATAGAATTAAAAATTTGCTAACATTCGTGCCAAGAATTTCCATTAAGGACAGGAGGCGAGGATTATCCCACCCTTATTTTTAGTCTTATATTGATTGTATTGATTTTATGCATTACTGCTATGTCATTATGTTGATTGTTATATGGCTCTGTTTTACTTCTTCCAGGCTCCGACCCTAAATGAAGTATGCTTCGAATTTCTCCTATTCGTTGGTCTTTTGTTGTTCCTGTGGCTCTGGGAGGTTCCTTTGTCTCTTCCACCGGATGATGACCTCTCCGCGGGACGTCCTTAATGGATTGTTGGAGTTACCGTTTTGAACTTTTCCTGGATGGTTCTGGACAAAGAAAGAGGAAGTTGTGACCTCTATGACTCTTTATATACTGTTTATGTACTCTATGATTACACAGGGTTTATGGGTAATGTAGTTTCATTTTTCTTTACTGTGTGGTGATTGGCTGCTGTATTTTTCAGTAAAGAAATTGAGATAAGCATAATCCTTGCCTCCTGTCCTTAATAGAATTGAAAATTCTTGGCACGAATGTTTGCAAATTATAAATTCTGGTCTACCCTACCTCGGATGTCTAACACAATCGACAGTATGCCAAAACCGAGGCAATTTCTCCTTGAAAGGTTGAAGGTACTGAGGGCTCTCGTGATTCATAATAACACTACTTAGCAAGCAGCTTATGCTCTTTCCACATTACTTTGTTGTCAATAATCAAACGCCGATGTACATAAGTTTGACCAATTTTAAGGACTACTATCGATCCCCAGTCTCCACCACAACAATGTAGGAACCTTCCCAAGGATCATTTGTGATCTGCAGTGGTTAATATGGATGGGGTTCACCCTAGTCTAAGTAAAGCTATTGTTCCACACATTACATCAGCCAGGGTCTGCAACTACGAGAATGCTAACCTAAGTCGTCTGCGTTAAAGAATACTGTCAGGTGAAGAAGAAGTGTAAATTAAAATGAACAGATCTCCGTTTAACCCACTGCTGCATGCACGCAATCTGTCTGCACTGTCATTCAATTAAGATGCAGAAAAGAGCCAGAGAATCCACCTCCCTCCACACAGATACCTTACTTCATAATAAAGTTAAACAACTGCATAACGAAAGTGTATTTGACCACTCACTGTGTTCAAATATGGATCCCTTGAAGCTCTATTGCCTTAAGTTAGAAAACAGTGTTCAGGGGAGTTTTGCATGGGGACGAAACTTCAGTAGAAAGAACTACATGTCTGATGCGGTCACCAACAGAGCTCACACTAAAAGAACATGGATTTTAATTGAACGTTAGACACAATTAGTCAAGCAGACATAAACGCACAACATGCTGTGCAGTCCTATTTATTTTATTTCCCAAGGTTAAGGCATAACCTTGGGAAATGAAAAAAAAATGACTGCCATGGTAAATTGATAAAAAAAATTCCACACAATAAAAAATAACAGAATACGCAATCAAGCCCAGTTAACAAGCAAAGATGGGTGTTTCTAGATTGCTTCTAGACAATGGGTCGTGCACCGCTCCTGAATTTTTATATACTGTTTAGACTGTGCTCTGGGGTATCACCTCCCTCCTGAGGTGTATTTGATAGCTCCACTGGTCGCACACCTGTTACGTCACAGGTGTGTCACCCTAGGCACAAGTATCATGTGCTGGTCACAAGCTCAGATAAACAATATAGTTCATACTGTGGTTCAATTCATCAAAGTTCTTTAATGCTTATTTCCACCAGTTAACTCACATTTAATTCAAATTAGATCATATTAGGCGTAAACATAAATCATTCCAATGCATTTCGGTGCAATCAGCACCTTCATCAGGGAACGCCTGTAAATTAAACAAATAACATACTTTGTAATCAAAAGCTTCAACTCTGTCTCACTAAATAATATTAATCAAGCGTATACTAAGTAAATGTTATTCTTTCCACCTCGGTACCTCTATATATACTCCTTTAGTTAAAGGGCACTGCTTCCTATGTAACACCCACAAAGGATTTAACCTCCCAGTTCTAACCATTAATCAGAGTGTCATTACGCGCTTGCTGCTGCCCGCTTGGGTGTTCTCTTGTTACAATGTGCGTTCTACTTGCCGTTAGTGAGTGTCTGTACCCAGTGCTCGCCTCTCACCTTAATCTCAACTGTTTAGGTCTCAGCTACGCAAAGCCACTCCGCTCCGTTTGGCTTCGACGAGGTTAGCTCAAACGCGAATCTCGCACATGCGCACCTTAAAGGAGTCCCGATGTTTTTTTAAAAAACTAACTTTATCTACACCGAGGCAAGTTCCTCGGATTCTAAACATACGCTTATGGCGCGTCAATCTCGCGGGTCCTACGCTATACAAAATATCAAATGTAATACTTTTGCTTGCATGATTTCAATGCAAGAGTAATACTGTTCCTAAGATGTTACTGGACAAATACTGTAAAATTCACAATGCACAATAATTATTCAACATAACAGGTGTGCTACCAGTGTTTCTAGATTGCATCACGTCTGAGAAACAAGGCACAGCAGGAGAACTTTGACCTTCCAAAACAAAATGTTATGAATTTAGGTAATCATTTGCCTTCGTGACTAGCATACATGGTACAGTGCAAGAGTTAACAAAGCGCTGGGCAAAAAAAGCCTCAAGGCGCACACATCCGTCAAACATCTTAAATGGTAAACGTTTATCATTTAAAGCAGAATGTAGCAATTCGGCGAATAAAATGACATTTTAACAACTAAGTTTGATGGTATGTCTTTTACCTCACAAAGCTTCACATGAACGTTATCGCCTTGGGTTTTATTGCATATATTGCATAGCGACTACTACACCCATTACCAATAATCAATTACCAATAACCAATTACCAATAACCAATAATATGTCCTACTAACCTCTGAGTCCTGCTGCAGTCAAGTTAGTCGTGACACCGGGCCGGCAAGCAGCAAACTGGAATAAAACGATGGACTGTCTCGGGGCACTCAATTCGAGTACGAGAGAGCTGTCTCTGCAGTCCATGTCCTCCCTGACACAGTGGCTTGCAGAAAGTTCCAGGGCAAACACGCAGGAAGCAGTCTGAGGTTGAGTTTGCTCAGACTCGAATCCTCAGCTTCCCGCCTGCCACACCCCTTTCCCAACTCATCACAGGGTGGGTCCCACCACGCCCTGTGGGGACCCAGGGGGACCTTTGCGTGAGCCGGTGTGCCCCTGGAGTTTTTCGGGCGGTGGAACAATCCACGCAGCGCGATAGGTCTAGGTAGGTAGGGGCGGGTTCTCGAGGTTAGGTTATTTATGGAGGGGCTTTGAGAGGGAAACTTCACTCTGAGGGGATTTGTTTAGGCGAGCGTTTCCATTGACGTCGGCCTTTTCCCTCAGAGTGAAGCGTTATTTTATTCGATGACATGGTGGAGAGTGCTTCACCTCCTGTGTGAAGCGGGACCCGAAGATTTATTACGGTCTGGTGTGACTGCGGGTCTGGCGGAAGGCACGAGGCACCCAAAGCGTGAGGCAGCAAAAGTAGTATCAGAGGCGGTGGCCACATGTCTGCCGCCAAGAGGCCGTACTCCTTTGACTTCTGTTAACGCAGGTCAATTACCTTCTCACTAACGGCGCAGCGGGCGCTTTTCGCGTCGGAGCAGTGTTTCCAGGCTGCATTCTTCTCGCAGCTCTTCCTCTTCTGAGGTGGAGGCGGGGCAACTTGGGGCGGTCTACGCCCCTCGTGTGGGACATATAAGGAAGCGTGTGACTGGTAGGGGTGGCGCTGTCTCCAGGAGCCTTTCTTCGTCACTTTCTCAGGGTTCTATTGGGAGGGAGGAGGGCTCTACTGAGTGGACGGTAAATGCTTTATCTTTCCCAGATTCTCCTCATGTTAAAAGGGCATATTTGGGTGTCAAAATGCTCAGGAAGGACAACCATGTTAACAAAAAGATGTTTATTGGTTGACGTTCTGCAGCTCTAGTAGATTACTCTAGTGATAGTCGGGAGGATGATGCTGTTTGTTAAGAAGTGTCCCCTGCTCTTATACATAATAATGCTTCTAAGAATGCGCAGGTTGTGGGTTCTGCATTTGGGGGGGCTGTTTCAGATGTTGTGCTGTCTCCTATGCCTAGAGGCCCCCCTGGGGCAATATCTAGTTTGAACATTCAAAAATAAGTTAACACTGGTCATATTGACAAGTCAGGGGCAGCTCTGGGTGATGATGTCTCTGAGTTTTTGGATGAAGTTTAAGGGCGGCCGCAGAATGAACAGGATTTTTCACATTTAGATCAGTTTGGGAATTCGTTAGGCATTGTATGTATTTTTATGGAATCTCGCACCCCTCCATGTCACCCTCAGGTTACTTTTGACTCTTCATTCGGACCACAATGTGGACAGTGGGTATGGGTTGAGCATTCTGCTCCTTCATTGTCCATGGTTTGCAGCTTCGTACAGGCTTCTGGAGTTGGTACGTTGTCAGCGGCTTCTGGCAAGAGCGGCTGGAAGTCTACATCATCTACTGTCTCTTAACCAGCGTCTGGTTCTTCCAGACTTGTGAATACAAAGCAGGTTGCGGCTTTCGGTAATGTATCATCAGGTGCGGAATTCTGTGTTACGGCCGGGCTCCCTGAGCGGAGGCCTGTGACCAATTGGAAGTTTTATAACGGCGGGTTTGGGGATGGTGAAATCCCAGGTAGTAGCAATGATGATTTTGAATTATTGGCTGAGCACTTTGCTCAAGGGTTTGTAGCTGAAAATGCAAATGAAGGGGATTTTGTGGAAGTTTCTGATGATTGTGCATCTACTTTGGGTCATGATCATGTTTTGTCAAAAGGGGGGGTCCGGGGACAATCAATTCTTCTAGTATGTTGCAGAGGTCAAGAGCGGACAGTGAGACGGAACAAGAATGACGTCACGGTCAGCGGCGTTGTGATGATCCACAGGAATTTCAAAAGCGTGCTGCTCAGTTATCGACTGGTAAGCCTCATTGGTGGGCTTCTTGGTCACAACCTTTGTCGGGCAAGCATAATACTGGTTTGGTGGGTGTTGGTGATTCACATGTGAATGAGTTTTTGGGTTTGGAGATAAGGGAGGATATGGTGAAATCAATGGATCAGCCATCGTTATCTAGTAGTGTTACATGGTCAAACAAAGTTTTAGGTCAAGACAAACAGGTTTCAGATGTTGTTAATTCCAGTTTGGGGCAGGATTCAGTAACTGATAACATTCATAAAAAGCTCCGATATATGGGTTTAGCTTTGCCGTTGGGGGAGCATCTTTCAGAGAAAACAAAGAAGAGAATTTGGCAGCATGAGTTCGTTGATGTTTTTAAACTCCTTCATAGGGACATTCAAGGTAAGGAGGGGTCCAAAGAGGAATAATGGGAACTTTCAAGACGTCCCAGAGTCCCTAAGACTATTTAGAATTGAACTGCTGCATTTTTAATGTATGCAAGTGTATATTGTGAGAGACACCAAGATAAGGACGTAGCCATGTTTAAATACATTTATTCGTAATGCACATTTGCAATTTGGTGGCTATGCATGGCTTAACTATGATGAAGAATTTAGAGCTAGAGTCAGTATTTTTATTGATAAACCTTGGGGCGAGGTGGATCAAGAACTTTGGTTGCAGTGGATGTCCTCTACCCAGCCACCTGCGCTGATCCATACTGCAAGTGGTCTGGAAATTACGTACCAGCCCTTTCTGCCTCGCCCCGCCCAAATCGGGGCGGGTGTTTTTGGTAGAGGACATCTTCCTACATCGGGCTCCTGTTCGAATTTTAACTGAGGCATAGGCACCAGGCAATTTTGCAGGTTCAAGCATGAGTGTTCCCAATGTGGAGGGAAGCATGCAAGAATTTTGGGGATCTGGGGAGGTTCCAAAGAGGTAGAGGTGCAGTTCATCAATTCATACCAAAGGGCTCATACCCCAATTAAGCTGCAGTTACTGATACCATGGTTGGAGGTGTATCCCGATTCAGAAGCTGCTTCAAAATTGTTTTGGGGTTTAAAGATGGTTACAAGATAGGTTATCAAGGGCCACGTTATCATAGATGGGGTTACAACCTAAAATCCGCCAAAGAATTGCCACATATTGTTCAAAAGAAACTGGACGTTGAGTTAAAAGCTGGTAGGATAGCGGGTCCTTTTAGTCAGTGTCCCTTGCAAAATTTGATGATATCCCCTTTGGGCATAGTTTCCAAAAAATTGGCTGGAGAGTTCAGATTAGTTCATCATCTATCGTGGCCAGAGGGCCAATCTATTAATGATTTCATTTCTCCTACTGACTCTAATGTCTCATATGCTTCTGTTGATGATGCTTTAAGATTGGTGCGGATGGTTGGGACTGGTGCTGAACTAGCAAAATGTGATATTCATTCTGCTTTTTGTTTACTACCTACACATCCATGGGACTTTGAGCTCCTAGGCATGCTTTTAATGGAGCATTTTATGTAGACAGAGTCCTCCCTATGGGTTGTTCAGTGTCTTGTGCTTTGTTTAAAATGTTTAGCACTTTCTTGCAATGGTGCTTATCGGTGAGAAGTGGTCACAAAAAGGTTTGTCATTATTTACATGTTTTTTGGTTCATTGGAGAGGCACATTTAGACCAGTGTCGCTGAGTTTTAGGCATTTTTCAGGGCATGGCGGAGGAGTTCAGTGTTCTGCTAGCTCCAGAAAAACTGAAAGTCCTTGTACGAAACTCACTTTTTTGGGTATCGAGATTGACACTGAAGCTATGATTGCTCGTTTGCCGGTTGCAAAGGTAGGTGAGATCAGGTCCTGTCTCTTGGAGAAGATTGACAAGGATAAAATTGAGCTCAGGCAGGTTCAGCGTTTGTTGAGCTATCTTAACTTTGCCCGTCGGGTGGTCAGGGCTGGCAGAACTTTTTGCAGATGGTTTCGGAATGTCAGTGTCAGGACCATATCACCCTCATCACAGGATTAGAGTTACTAAAGCCATCAAGGAGGACCTTTTGATTTGGCTAAAATGTTTGGAAGATTTCAATGGAGTTTCTCCCTTTTTTGTGGAAGACAAAACTATCTGGCAGATTCAGATATTTTCAGATGCTTCTGGGGCCCATGGTTTTGGCCTATTTTGGGAAGGTCACTGGTGTGCGGAGAAATGGCCTCAAAATTGGCTGGAGGTGTATCCCGATTCAGAAGCTGCTTCAAAATTGTTTTGGGGGTTTAAAGATGGTTACAAGATAGGTTATCAAGGGCCACGTTATCATAGATGGGCTGACAACTTAAAATCTGCCAAAGAATTGCCACATATTGTTCAAAAGAAACTGGACGTTGAGTTAAAAGCTGGTAGGATAGCGGGTCCTTTTAGTCAGTGTCCCTTGCAAAATTTGATGATATCCCCTTTGGGCATAGTTCCCAAAAAAATGGCTGGAGAGTTCAGATTAGTTAATCATCTATCGTGGCCAGAGGGCCAATCTATTAATGATTTCATTTCTCCTACTGACTCTAATGTCTCATATGCTTCTGTTGAAGATGCTTTAAGATTGGTGCGGATGGTTGGGACTGGTGCTGAACTAGCAAAATGTGATATTCAGTCTGCTTTTTGTTTACTACCTACACATCCATGGGACTTTGAGCTCCTAGGCATGCTTTTAATGGAGCATTTTATGTAGACAGAGTCCTCCCTATGGGTTGTTCAGTGTCTTGTGCTTTGTTTAAAATGTTTAGCACTTTCCTGCAATGGTGCTTATCGAAGAGAAGTGGTCACAAAAAGGTTTGTCATTATTTACATGTTTTTTGGTTCATTGGAGAGGCACATTTAGACCAGTGTCGCTGAGTTTTAGGCATTTTTCAGGGCATGGCGGAGGAGTTCAGTGTTCTGCTAGCTCCAGAAAAAACTGAAAGTCCTTGTACCAAACTCACTTTTTTGGGTATCGAGATTGACACTGAAGCTATGATTGCTCGTTTGCCGGTTGCAAAGGTAGGTGAGATCAGGTCCTGTCTCTTGGAGAAGATTGACAAGGATAAAATTGAGCTCAGGCAGGTTCAGCGTTTGTTGAGCTATCTTAACTTTGCCCGTCGGGTGGTCAGGGCTGGCAGAACTTTTTGCAGATGGTTTCGGAATGCCAATGTCAGGAGCATATCTCCCTCATCACAGGATTAGAGTTACTAAAGCCATCAAGGAGGACCTTTTGATTTGGCTAACATTTTTGGAAGATTTCAATGGAGTTTCTCCCTTTTTTGTGGAAGACAACACTATCTGGCAGATTCAGATATTTTCAGATGCTTCTGGGGCCCATGGTTTTGGCCTATTTTGGGAAGGTCACTGGTGTGCGGAGAAATGGCCTCAAAATTGGCTCCAACAAAGATGCAGTATTGCTTTTCTTGAATTGTTTCCTCTCATGGTAGCTTTGCTAGTATGGGGTGAGGAATTTTGAGACAGATTGTGCTGTTTCATATAGATAATATGTCTGTGGTGGAGCTCATTAATAATCAAAAAGCGAAAGATCTACGGTTGTTACGCCTGTTGAGGTTTTTCATGTTACAGAGCCTCAAACTAAATATTGTTTTCAGACCTAGACACATTCCGGGCATTAATAATTCAATTGCAGATGCGCTGTCTTGCTTTAATTGGCAGAAATTCTGCAATTTGGTGCCGGGGGCGGACAAATTCAAAACTTCGATTCCACAAGACATTTGGGTGCTGGGGATTGAGGATCATTGAGTTGGTCAAAAAGTCTTTAGCTCCTTCCACCAGATGCAGTTATGAACAGGCCTGGACTGAATTTTTAAGTTATGCTAAATCTCACAGATTTGAAGGGACACCAGTTGGTAACAAATATTTCATTTTACAGTCTGTGTTGTATTTGATTAGCAGGGGTTTGTCTCACACAATAATTTCTGGGAGATTGGCTGGGATTTCTTTTTATGGACAGTTATGATGGGGTCAAGATTTGGAGGGGGATGTTTTGTTATGTCGTATGTTGAAAGGTTTTAGTAGAGAACAAGCATATTCTTTACCTTTACTTCCGGGTTAATTTCGGCAGTTCAGCGAGTCGCCTAGTATCTGACTTTTACTTTGATTCCGCCATTTTGGGTTGGTATCATACTTCCACGACACGTCCGTCATTTACTTCCATGATTATTCAACCGAACTTCCAGGTTAAATCCGGCAGTTCCGCAAGCCGCATTGCACCCGCGTCTTTCAACGCTGCTGACATTCGGTTCGGATACCAGCGTCCGTATCTTTACCGTACACTGTAAGACTTTTTAAACGACCAACCTTATGCGACTTGCGTATTCCAAGCTAATATTATGCCACCACCTAACCTTTTGACACTTTTTGTGCATTTTAGAAATACGACCTATCAATCATCCCATATTCAACAAGCCGGTCGTCGAAACCGGTATGTAAACACCCTACATTGCATATGTGAACTCGTCATTTTAATTTTAAAACTCGAAACACCGATCGTAGTTCTAATATGTGATCATGTACATTTTTGCAGGTCATTTATGGGTCGATCTTTCAAAATACCTTTATAAAGTTTTATTTGACACTACTATTCAGGTACTACAATTTTTTCCATTCTTTCAACTTGTTTTTTTCGTTACAATTGTAACATTATGCATCTTGACAAGTTCATATGATTTCATTTTACGGGTCCACAAATGATAAAATTACATATACTGTACTGAGAAGGTATATAAGACACTCTAAATGAGATATTTGATTTCAGAATGCTCAATTTAAAATGTGTTTGCTTCATACTAATTGAAGGTTTGATGATTGTATCACAGTTGTGTTCTTTTCCTCAACAGAATACTATGCCCCTGAAGAAGGGCATATTGCCCGAAATGCATTGGGCGTTTGATTGTTTTGTTTAAAATGAGTATAACATTGAAGAAAATATGATTTATTGACAAAAGGAAAACTCTTGAATAAAAACTCATTGAAACGAATTGAAAATGTAAGGAAATATTCTTTTGAGTGCTCTATGAGGACGTCGTTCCCTGTTGGAATAGCGCTACCATATTCTGTTTTTCACTCCCACGACCCAGAAGGGAGATCTCATTCAGCACCAACACACACTTAACTACCAGTACTAACTTCATATAAATTCGAGTGCGAGGATTCTGTCAAAACAAAGTGTTCATTTTCCCCATTCTGAGTCAACAGAATCACGCACCACCAACGAAAATGCAGTACGAAGACATTTTACTTATGACAAATGAAAAAGCAGATACTCTTAGATTCTCAGAGGAGGACACACAACGCATTTATTCTCTGATTCAAGTAACTGAAACAGTATCACCATCAACGGGATCTAAACAAAGTAACATCAAACAATTACTCTACCTATCCAAGAAAATAGTTAATCAAAAATTACACGCAAGTACTCTTATTAAGTATCACAAAGTACAAAGAATCCCTCGAGGGTTACGCATCCCACTCAAGTCAACACTTTGAAAAAACAACCCAAAATTCACCCAACGCTGGCAAGCTATACTTAACAAATGTTCGCTCGACTTGATCCTTTTGATCATCGAAGAATTGGCTCAACTTATTAAAGATCTAATAACAGAAACTCAACAACTTAAGGATGAACTTAATGGAATGTTAACTAAGGAGGAAATGGATGAAATGCTAAACGACATTAATAAGCAATTGGAATCATATACCAAAGACATTAACGATCGTAAAATCAGGAAATTTAAAAGGGACACGCTTGACTACAAGCTAGGAGAAGTGTATAGTTGGGCGGACATATACGCCAAGAGAAGACAACAAAAACCTAATTCAGGGAGAACATCTGACGAAACTTCATCATCTGATGATTCACAATTCAGAAAACAGCCTCCACGACCCAAACCTACAACAACTACTACACCATTACAAGATAAATCAACAACAATTGCTACACCATCGCAAGAAAAACCAACCACATCTGGTGGTAGTGAAAATACTGGGAATGCTTTTTTAGAGAGAGGCCAGAAACCATCAGACGAACCAGGAGGGGCAAAAGGCCCAATAACAGAGGACGCAATAGCCAAAAATACCAGGAGTCAAAAACCTTAGTAATCAACTTATCAAATAAAACATTCTCACACACAGAAATGAATGTATTACAAAAAGGAACCTCCTGTGTATCTACTTTCCATTCTAACTTATTAGATACACAAATTTGCATTCACAAATTTATGAGAGTATTACGACTACGACACTTCTTTTCTAATGTGATTCCAATTACTGAAGAGCCACCCAAAGATACGCTTATGGGTCTCAGGAGTAAAAGTAAATACATTCCTCCGGTAAGCCATAAGGTGTTGGACGCCTTCGAAAAAATCATTCAGAAAGAAATGGAAAAAATTTACAAACAACCTAAATCGAAATTGAGCAATTTGTCTAAAAGTGAGCAAAACATTCTCAAAAATCTTGCCAACGACCCAGAAATCACCATTCGCCAAGCGGACAAGGGAGGAGCCCTTGTGATTATGGATGTTGAATTTTACAATGCACGAATCAACGAACATGTAAACGATTGCAATACGTACTACAAAGTTGACCAAAACCCCACCAAACAATTCATGGAAATATTGACAAACTTAATTGACAAAACTATAGAACTGGGGGTCATTGGACAGAAAGAAAAACAATATATTATCAAAATCAATCCATCTATACCGTACATTTACATGCTGCCTAAGGTGCATAAACATCCAACGCACCCTCCATGCAGACCCATTGTCTCCACAATAAACTCTATCCATGAACCGATTGGACGGTATATTGACAAACATTTGCAACCACTAGTACAATCTATGACAACCTATATAAAGGACACCACACACTTTCTCACCATCTTGGATAACCACAAAACGGAGTTCACTAACGACATGCTTCTATGCACAATCGATGTACAAGCCTTATATACATCAATCCCCCACAATTTGGGACTGGATGCAACCGCGTCATTTTTAATGACATCTAACATGGAAGAAGGATTGAAAGTATTCATCATGGAATTATTGAACTTCATACTGTATCACAGTTATTTCATGTGGCAAGATCAATATTTTATTCAAAGCTCTGGAACATCTATGGGCAATTGTGCTGCACCGGCATATGCTAATTTGTTTATGTACCGGTTTGAGCTGGATAACATTTTGAACAAAAAGTGCTGGACAGAGAATTTGATACTTTACAGGAGATATATCGACGATATAGTCATCCTTTGGAAAGGCACATTACCCGCATTGCAACAAGCAATAGAACGTCTAAATCTGGTAAATGACCGAATCAAATTCACACACAACATACAAAACAATCAAATATCATTTTTGGATGTGGAAATCACAAAAAATAATGGAGAATTGGACACCAGTGTTTTCACCAAACCAACAGATCGCAACAATTTGTTGCATTTCAATAGTTTTCATCAACCATCCCTCAAAAGACATTTGCCATATTCGCAACTACTAAGAATAAAACGAATTTCGTCTACTGATGAATCCCTAAAATCGAGTGTCAAAAATTGCATTGAGAAATTCAGTGAGCGAGGGTACCCTCGAGATATTCTAGAGGAAGCAACATTCAAAATGAACAACATAGACCGACGTGCTTTGTTATCATCTAAACCTAAACAAACTACCCAAGAGAGAATGGTATTTGTCTCGAAATATTCTACAGAAAGTTCAAAAATTAAACGAGCCATATTGAGAAACTGGCCTTTGCTATCTATGGAAAATGATTTCAATCACATTTTTCAACTTCCTCCAAGATTCGCCTATCAAAGATCAAGAAACATAAAAGAAATTTTGAACAAAAAGGCACCAGGCAGACAAGAACTTTTCAAGGGGACCATCCCCTGTCTAAACTGTGGAAACTGTAATGCTATAATTAAGGGCAAAGAAATGAAACACCCAAGTAAAGGCACCACCATCCCTTTGCGTGTAACTGCTACATGCGACAGTCGCAATGTCATATATTTGATCAAATGTCCTTGTGGACTTGCGTACGTTGGAAAAACTGAACGTAAAATCAAGACACGCATAATTGAACATAAGAGCAGTATACGCACAAAGAATCTAAAATCACCATTAGCAAACCACTTTAATAACAATAACCACACTCCCAGCCAACTTCGTTTTCTGATTCTGGAAACTGTTCCAATACTACCAGGCCGAGACAATTCCCAACACCTTTTGAGAAGAGAAGTGTTTTGGATTTCATATTTGAACACTTGCCAACCGAAAGGTCTCAATGACCGTATGGATCTAAATTGTTTCATTTAATTGATATTTAATAGGATGTATTGATCATTACGAGTCTATGCTTTTCAAATTACTGTATTTTTACTCCATTTATATTTTTTCAAAGAATTGACTATTGCCTTTGAGGGTAGATAATTGTACCCTATACTGTTCTGACACTTTTACTTACACTGTTCAGGCACTAATTATTTGACCCGGATCTGAGATTTTATAATCATCATACCCTTTAAACTTGTGGCCCGCTATTTTTTATATGACCTTTATTTTAGTTTACAATCTTATGATGTCTTTATACGCTTACGACATATCCGTCGTTCACATTCATGACTGACCGACTGAACTTCCGGGTTAATTTCGGCAGTTCAGCGAGTTGCCTAGTATCTGAATTTTACTTTGATTCTGCCATTTTGGGTTGGTATCATACTTCCACGACACGTCCGTCATTTACTTCCATGATTATTCAACGGAACTTCCAGGTTAAATCCGGCAGTTCCGCAAGCCGCATTGCACCCGCGTCTTTCAACGCTGCTGACATTCGGTTCGGATACCAGCGTCCGTATCTTTACCGTACACGGTAAGACTTTTTAAACGATCAACCTTATGCGACTTGCGTATTCCAAGCTAATATTATGCCACCACCTAACCTTTTGACACTTTTTGTGCATTTTACAAATACGACCTATCAATCATCCCATATTCAACAAGCCGGTCGTGGATACCGGTATGTAAACACCCTACATTGCATATGTGAACTCGTCATTTTAATTTTAAAACTCGAAACACCGATCGTAGTTCTAATATGTGATCATGTACATTTTTGCAGGTCATTTATGGGTCGATCTTTCAAAATACCTTTATAAAGTTTTATTTGACACTACTATTCAGGTACTACAATTTTTTCCATTCTTTAAACTTGTTTTTTTCGTTACAATTGTAACATTATGCATCTTGACAAGTTCATATGATTTCATTTTACGGGTCCACAAATGATAAAATTACATATACTGTACTGAGAAGGTATATAAGACACTCTAAATGAGATATTTGATTTCAGAATGCTCAATTTAAAATGTGTTTGCTTCATACTAATTGAAGGTTTGATGATTGTATCACAGTTGTGTTCTTTTTCTCAACAGAATACTATGCCCCTGAAGAAGGGCATATTGCCCGAAATGCATTGGGCGTTTGATTGTTTTGTTTAAAATGAGTATAACATTGAAGAAAATATGATTTATTGACAAAAGGAAAACTCTTGAATAAAAACTCATTGAAACAAATTGAAAATTTAAGGAAATATTCTTTTGAGTGCTCTATGAGGACGTCGTTCCCTGTTGGAATAGCGCTACCATATTCTTACCTTTGCATGAACCATTTACTTTTGTTCTTTTGCCGCAGTTGCTAGTACAATTACCACTTTGCTGTTACGACATGTGGGAGGTTTCTCGTTTTAGGCTTTGCATGATATGGTTATTTTTTGGTGCTTTTAGGGTTTCAGAATTGTTGGGATTGAGGGATCAAATGGGTATTCAGACCAGTGAAGTTCATGTTCAACGAGGAACATTGAGGATTCTGTTGAAGAAGTCTAAAACTGATCAATTGGGAAAGGGTACATGGATTCATTTAAACAGTAGTGGTGTTCAGGAATGTTGCCCTCTGGGGGAATGGGAGTCATTTGTAAGTTCTCCTGATTTTCAACATGGGGTTATATTTTCACATCGCAGTGGGTATAAGATTACCAGTACTCATTTATTGGCTGTGTTGCGTAAATCCTTGACCTTGGTTGGGAAAAACCCTTTATTCTTTGGGACTCACTCTTTCCGTATAGGGGCAGCTACTGAGGTGGCCAGATTGGGGGGATTGATAGGTGGAAATTGGCTTGTTCTCGTTATGTCAGAAAATAATAGCAACTATTTATTTACATGGCTGCAGACTAATTTTGTTTTTTCCGCCTAGGTTGTGTAAAAAATTCATTATCATCGAAAATGCGTACATGGATTGTAGGCCACTCCTTCATTAAATGGGCAGCCATCTTTGCAGAGCGGCAGTTATGCAGCAGAGCACTTGGACTTCTCAGCAAAGGCCACGAAGTCCTCTGGAAAGGGAAAGGTGGGATGAGGTGAAGGGTCTGTTTCCCATGCTATCAGAGTTGTCGTCTGCACGAGTATTCCCGGATTTGTTAATCATTTGCTTAGGTGAAAATTATTTAGTACCATTATTGAGTCTATCTCTTTTAAAACAAATAAAATTGGACTTAGCAGTGATAAAGAACAATTGGGTGAGTACGTCATTGGTATGGACAGAATTTATTTACAGGCACCATTGGAGGGGGGCTCGCAATCACGCTGCGATGGAAAAGGCTCGCAGCAAACTAAATCGTGCAATGAAAATTTTATGTCATGCAATGGGTATTAAGCTTTTGACGCACGAAAACATTACAAGCGTTGAGGATCATCTCTTCCAGGAAGATGGGGTCCATTTATCCCAAATAGGTCAAGCATATTATATGATGGAATTAAGGGATTTATTGACAGGATTTTGGAATGAAAATCTTTGGTGTGACAAAAATTCAAGGTAAATTTGCTGTTCTCACAGGTTTTTGGGGTGGGGCCAGGAAAACTCTTTGGTTTTTCTGGGTGGCGCTTTTGGGGGGGGTTTGGATAGTCTGGAGCAGGCTTATCCTTCCCTCTGGGGTGGGGGGAGGAGGAAGACAAAAAGCTTGATAAGAAAAATAAAAGGAGGGGAAGGGGAATGATAGAATTGTGCAGTACATGGGGTATTTTCTGAAAGTCTTGTTGGGAATATTTTGTTTTCTATTTATGATAGAATGTTGAAAGCATAATGACAATGTGGTTTTTGTTATAACAAGGTTTGTTTTAAGGAAGAGTTTTATCTGTTTATCAGTCTTAATAAAGTGACCTTTTTTGCTAAGTCGATAACGGTGTGTGGATTGTTGGTATTGCGCGATGGGGACCCAGGGGGACCTTGGCGCGAGTCGGTGGTCCCCTGGGGTTTTTCACGCGGTGGAACAATCCACGCAACGCGATAGGTCGAGGTCTGTAGGGGCAGGTTCTCGGGGTTAGGTTGTTTATGGAGGGGCTTTGGGCGGGAAACTTCACTCTGAGGGGATTTGTTTAGGCAAGCGTTTCTATTGACCCACCCACCCTTTATAGTTTTACTTTATGAACACATGTATATATTTAATTTAAAAAAAAGTTTTTACGTCTCGTTAGGACAGGTAACAGTTTGTTCCTTATGTAAGTTGTTCTTTTAGGTGCTTTTTGGGGGGTTTGGATAGTCTGGAGCGGGTTTATCCTTCCCTCTGGGGTGGAGGGAGGGGGGACGAAAAGCTTGATTAGAAAAATAAAAGGAGGGGAAATGAAATGATGGGACTGTGCAGTACATGGGGTATTTTTTGAAAGTCTTGTTGGGAATATTTTGGTTTCTATTTATGATAGAATGTTTAAAGCATAATGACAATGTGTATTTTGTGATAACAAGGTTTGCGTTAGGAAGAGTTTTATCTGTCTTAATAAAGTGACCTTTTTTTGTAAGTCGATAACTTTGTGTGGATTGTTGTTATTGCGCGATAATGAGTTGGGAAAGGGCTGGGTGCCAGTCTCCACTCTCTGACTGACGTGGAGGGTTAGCGATACCAGGCTTAGACTTAAAACGCCCAGGGCTAACTTTCCCTCCACCCCATCAAGGGGTGGAGACTGGGGTCTGAAGCTAGGTCTTTGCCGAGCTGATGACATCACAGCCTTCAGGGCTGTGAGGTTGTCAGCCCGGCAAAAACCTAGGCTTCTTTGGGACCGCAAGGGGAGTCAGTCAAGTGACATGCCTCCCGGCGGCGGTATTGGTGAGGCACAGCATGGGCCATGTGACCAGGCACAGCATGCTCCATGCCACCAGGCACAGGACACTCCATGTCACCAGGTACAGCTCACTCCATTTTACCAGGCACAGCACGCTCCATGTCACCAGGCACAGCACGCTCCATGTCACCAGGCACAGCACGGTCCAAGTCACCAGGCCCAGCATGGTCCAAGTCACCAGGCACAGAATGGTCCAAGTTACCAGGCACAGCATGGTCCATGTCACATCCATGTCACCAGGCACAGCATGGTCCATGTCACCAGGCACAGCATGGTCCATGTCACCAGGCACAGCATGGTCCATGTCACCAGGCACAGCACGCTCCATTACACCAGCACAGCACGCTCCATGTCACCAGGCACAGCGCACTTCATGTCACTAGGCACAGCACGTTCCATGTCACCAGGCACAGCATGGCCCATGTCACCAGGCACAGTATGCTCCATGTCACCAGGCACAGCACGCTCCATTTTACCATGCACAGCACGTTCCATGACACCAGGCACAGCATGGTCCATCTCACCTCCATGACACCAGGCACAGCATGCCCCATGTCACCTTCATGACACCAGGCACAGCACGGTCCATGTCACCAGGCACAGCATGGTCCATGTCACCAGGCACAGCATGGTCCATGTCACCAGGCACAGCATGGTACATGTCACCAGGCACAGTATGCTCCTTGTCAACAGGCAGAGCATGCTCCATGTCACCAGGCACAGCATGCTCTATGTCACCAGGCACAGCACGCTCCATGTCACCACGCATAGCATGGTCCATGTCACCAGGCACAGTATGCTCCATGTCACCAGGCACAGCATGCTCCATTTCACCAGGCACAGCACGCCCGATGTCACCTCCATGACACCAGGCACAGCACGGTCCATATCACCAGGCACAGAATGGTTCGTCACCAGGCACAGAATGGTTCATGTCACTAGTCACAGCATGCTCCATGTCACCAGACACAGCATGCTCCATGACACCAGGCACAGCACATTCCATGACACCAGGCACAGCACGGTCCATGTCACCAGGCACAGCATAAGCCATGTCACCAGGCATAGCACGCCCAATGTCACCAGGCACAGCATGGCCGATGTCACCAGGCACAGCATGCTCCATGTCACCAGGCACAGCAAGCCCCATGTCACCTCCATGTCACCAGGCACAGCATGCCCCATGTCACCTCCATGACACCAGGCACAGCACGGTCCATATCACCAGGCACAGCATGGTCCATGTAACCAGGCACAGCATGGTCCATGTCACCAGGCACAGCATGGTACATGTCACCAGGCACAGTATGCTCCATGTCACCAGGCAGAGCATGCTCCATGTCACCAGGCACAGCATGCTCTATGTCACCAGGCACAGCACGCTCCATGTCACCAGGCATAGCATGGTCCATGTCACCAGGGACAGTATGCTCCATGTCACCAGGCACAGCATGCTCCATTTCACCAGGCACAGCACGCCCGATGTCACCTCCATGACACCAGGCACAGCATGTTCCATGTCACCAGGCACAGCACACTCCATGTCATCAGGCACAGCATGGCCCATGTCACCAGGCACAGCATGCTCCATGTCACCAGGGACAGCACACTTCATGTCACCAGGCACAGCATGGCCCATGTCACCAGGCACAGCACGCTCCATGTCTCCAGGCACATCATGCTCCATGTCACCAGGCTCTGCACGCTCCATGTCACCAGGCACAGCATAGTCCATATCACCAGGCACAGCATGTTCCATGTCACCAGGCACAGCCTGCTCCATGACACCAGGCACAGCACGGTCCATGTCATCAGGCACAGCATGATCCATGTCACCAGGCACAGCATGATCCATGTCACCAGGCACAGCACGCTCCATGTCACCAGGCACAGCACGCTCCATGTCACCAGGCACAGCACGCTCCATGTCATCAGGCACAGCATGCTCCATTTCACCAGGCACAGCACGCCCAATGTCACCTCCATGACACCAGGCACAGCACGCTCCATGACACTAGGCACAGCACGGTCCATGTCATCAGGCACAGCATGCTCCATGTCACCAGGCACAGCATGCTCCATGTCACCAGGCACAGCACGCTCCATGTCACCAGGCACAGCACGCTCCATGTCACCAGGCACAGCACACTCCATGTCATCAGGCACAGCATGCTCCATGTCACCAGGCACAGCACGCCCCATGTCACCTTTATGACACCAGGCACAGCACGCTCCATGTCACCAGACACAGCATGCTCCATGTCACCAGGCACAGCATGTTCCATATCACCAGGCACAGCACGCTCCATTTCACCAGGCACAGCACGCTCCATCTCACCAGGCACAGCACGCTCCATGTCACCAGGCACAACATGCTCCATGTCACCAGACACAGCATGCTCCATTTCACCTGTTTTATTTTGTAAACAAATGAAATCTGGTATTTTACTGATTCTGATGAACAGAGCGTAAGGCTGCAGCTGTTCTTCACTGGAGCCCCTGCTCTCTTGTAATATAAACCACAATTCGGGTGCCCCAAACAAACAATAAGAGTACAGGCATTGGTACGGTCAGTAGATGCTTTCTTTGTAGTGAAACGTTATTGCGTTTTGGAAGATGGTAGTGTTGTGCTTTGGAGGGGTGCAAGGTGCTGGTGGTTGCTCATGCCATAGTGTTTGGTGTTAGCACAACCTAGTGGGGTGGTAGTGTGGTAATGCAGGGTTAGTAGTGCAGCATGGTAATGCATGGTTAGCAGTATGGCATGGTAATGCATGGTTAGTAGTGTGGAGTGGTAATGCATGGTTAGTAGTGCGACCTGGTCATGCATGTTTAGTAGTGCAGTCATGGACACGTGGACAAATCAACATGATGAACACAGCTGGGTTCCAGTTTTTAGAGTAAATGTGAAGAAACGTTGTTCCTATTAAACATAACAACTCCTTTGCTGCTCTGGAGGTAGGGAAATTACAGTTTTAGAGCATAAAATGTGTCATTATGCAGAAAGAGTTATCGCTCGCTGCTAGTGTGAAATGCAACAAGGTCAACTTAGCCTTCAGCCTTCCGATGATGAAAACCAGAGCACTATTAAACTGATTGAACACGGACTCCTATTATGTTCAGTTCTTAGAAATGAACATGGAGTGGTGTGGCTCACTGGTTAGAGGCGGCAGACCCGTAAGCAGAGAACGGCCCGGGACCAGGGTTCAATTCCCGACGCGGCAGGGTCTTGGACCAGGGTCAAACGGACTCGATAATTCTCGCCTCGGTGCCTACTCTAACCAGGGAACACACTCGGCAACTCTGAGCATTAAGCTTGCCTCATCTCTACAACGGCCCCCCACAGACGCCGGGGATGCCTGGTTTCACCTTGGAGATACCCAGAAAGGGAACATCTCACAGGGAAAACCAGGACGGGTTCCCCAGCGGTCTTCAGCGCCAGGGTACTCCTTGGAGTCAAAGTGCGCTTTACAAGTACACCCACATTTAGATTTACATAGAAATGGTACAAGTTCTGCCTGCATTACTATATAAAAAAAAGTTCATACCTTGAGGAGTGCTTAACTGCAGACCAGCAAATGTAATAAGGGCTTAATTTTTACATTCATCAATTCATCTTTTTCAAAACAAAGTGTTATGCTATTACACACGTACTCCACGTTCTGATACAGTCTTGGCCAGGGCAGTCTTATCATTGCTAAAAAACTATTATTTCACATGAAACTTTATTTCTATTCTGCAGTTCCACTTTAGCACGAGTAATGTAATATATTGACCACGGTCACATGCAGTGTATGTGATAATAAATCAAACCTTCCTTCTTAACGTGCATCTTCAGTAATCTTGACAAGAGGCTTTCTCTCTATGGGCCCGATTCACAAAAGTTATCTGAGACAAAATCCTTACTTTACGACTTTCGGTATTCACAGAAGGCATTTAAGAGTACTGAAGTTATGATTTTGTCTCAGTTAATCTTAAGTTTTTGTCTTAAGTTAAGACCAAAACTTAAGTTTAACTGAGACAAAATCCTATCTTTAATACTACTAAATGCCTTCTGTGAATACCGAAAGTCGTAAAGTTAGGATTTTGTCTCAGATTACTCTTGTGGATCGGGCCCTTCGTTTTTATCAACTCAAATAATATCACTTTCGAACGTTACATTTTCTTACTGCCTGTGATGTCATCAAAGGGACCAAGGATGCATGTCACTCCTACTACACCTATGGTGGGATTTACTACCCAACGCAAACCAGTATTAGCATTGGAAGCTATTCTAAAGAAACGCAAAGTTGTGCTAAGCAATTTATTATTTTCCAAAAATCGTTTAAAAAAAGGAATAGCTCAATAAATCAGTTTAAATACCAAGTGGGCACAGCCTGTGACCAACCAACAGAAGGAAAATTATTTACAAAAAACGTGAAAGGCGGTCTGTACTAGTACTGAATTATACAGACTTGATTCACATTCAACACACCATTGTAAAGTTTTGTTAAAGCAATATTTGGTACATATGGTGTTTACAGGTCGACGACGTTTCGATGCCACACTTAAATATAAGGCATCATCATCAGGACTTTACAATGGTGTGTTGAATGTGAATCAAGTCTGTATAATTCAGTACTAGTACAGACCGTCTTGCACGTTTTTTGTAAATAATTCTCCTTCTGTTTTGTCTTCAAATTGTTGGTCACGGGCTGTGCCCACTTGGTATTTAAACTGATTTATTGAGCTATTCCTTTTTTAAAACGATTTTTGGAAAATAATAGATTCTGTCCGGCTGGACAAAGGACATTCATGATATTCGGTGTATGTCTATTGTTGTTTGATTCTAAAAACTAGGGACCACTGTTCCTTAAAATAAATTACTGCCCAAGGTCCCTTGTATAATTCCTTTGGGTTTTCCCTTGTTCTTAGTAGCATTACATTATTATGAATCAAGGGTGCGTTCCATGCATGGTGCATATGTGTTCTGATGCAACCACCCATGGGGTTTGACACAAATACCTATCTTGTAACATTAGTAGACAGGGATTTGCACCAAAATCTTATTCCTCCTTGAAGCAGGCGTAACAAGTAAAAAAAAAGTATTCTCCTTGTTTTTCCAACTCTGCATGTGTGCTGCATTATATAGCATACATACAATGTAAGAGAGGCCTAAAAGCATCAATTTTGTACCGCAAGAGGCCCAAAACATATGCTTCAGAGACAAAACCCTTGCACAATTGTGCATAGGTGTGTGCACTGGGGAGAGAAAAATTTGCCACATTTTAGTAGATTGGAGCTTTTTTCATTTCTCTCCTTTGACGCAAAACTGCACAGCAACTTCGGTGCAGAGTTGCCTTGCGTCAAAGAGCAGTAAGTCTGGGCCTTGGCATGTTCGTCAATCGATATTCTTGAATGAAGGTCATACATGCCAAAATTCATGATTTGTGGGGAATTTTTTCAGTTAAAAAATGATGTTATTTTACAGTACTTCTCAAAACTTCATCCATCCCAAAGTAAGTTAAAAAGAAGAAAATTAAAATACCTAAATCTCGCTCCTAAGTACTCCCAAATGTAGACCTAAGTATGCTCTTTCCTAAAGGCCTACTTAACAGTCCTTTCTGACTGCATCCTTGACTCGTCTCATTCAGACCAGATCTCTGTCGCACACAAGCTTTTCTGCTGACTTGTTCGCTAAAGTAACTATAACTTGCGCCCTAACCATGCACTACTTTTACCCTTGCATATTAAATCACTCATGAAATATTCATTGACTATATTTATGACATCCCTAATCACATCTGAAATGTCAATATGCTTGATAATACTGTGCATGGCAGGGGCGCAAGTTATAGTTCCACTGGGGGAAAGTGCAGGACCTCCTTTCTGTTTGAACCACTCCCTTCACTTGATGGCCTCATTCTCAATTTGGGAGTACTTCTGCTCTGTGTGGGTGAGCGTTGGGCTGGCATCAGCCAAGGTGGCCCATTATCCGGTTCCTTGGCAATGAGAGACTGCTGCTCCAAGTCCTGTGGGGCTCGCATCTACGCCAATTCAGTCTCGTTTGAAGAGTGCACAGTATGGTGCAAACTTTCTACACAGGGCACAATGCACAAATATATGCACGTTTGACTGAAAGAAGTGTATATATAATCTTTAGTTTTTTTATAAAATATACCATATTTGAGCAAAACTGTGTAGAACGTTTTCTTGTCCTCTGACATTACTGGGTCCTTCACATTGCGAGTGTGCACATATATTGCCCATATCAGTTCCATTTATCCACAGGACCCATTGTTTCCTTATATATACCTAGTACCCTGGTTCCGTTGTGAGTTGGGTTCCCCTATTCATTCCCTTGACACATATGTTAATGGCGCTGAAAAAAACCCTGGACACACCCAAGTCCAGGAGGATGTCGCCCATCAAGGTGCAGTAAATATGCGAGGAACTGGATTCCTGATTGGTGGTGGGGCGGGGGGGTGAGAACTTCTAAAGCAACAACACATTCCTTGTCAGGGTGAACCACAGAAAGTCATTTAATTAACCTGTGCCTAGCCCACTGGTAGTTTTCACAAAAGCAGTCAGGCTTAACTTAGAGGCAATGTTAAATATATTTAGGCAGCCCACAAACAGTAATAAAGTGAAAATACCCCACATAAAAAACTCCTAAGCCAATTTAGAAAAATTTAGCAAAATTTCATAAATTATTTGACACCAAAACAACAAAAATCCAATCAGTAGTTTTGGAGTTATCAATTTTTCCGCGGGGATGACACCGCTTCCTGCCAGTCTTCATCATCAAGCTCGAGTCCATCCTCCTGCCACTGCCGTCTGAGGAGTTCTAGAGGGTCAGTCATATTATTTATGAGCTTTTTATACAATAACAAGATGGTTTTCTCTGGAAGGTGGCCATCTAGCACTCTATCTTCTAGTGGAGAAGCGTCTGGGAGTGTTGTGTCTCTGGGGATATTTGTTAGCAATGCATGTCGAACCTGGAGGTACCGGAAATATTCACCATTGCTCAGGTGATATTGTAGATTTAGGGATTCGAACGACAGAATCGAGCCGTCCGCCCAAATATCCTTTATGCGTGAGATACCAGGTCCCATCTATCAAAGCCCTTCGATTTCCACAAACTGCCCAGCTTTTCCGAACTCCATAATGGGGTTGCCAGCGTGAGCCTCCCCTCCCACTTAAGGTGCCTATTGGCTGCGTGCCATGCCTGGACGGCGTGTGCTGTAGGTCCTGTGAGGTGGAACCTGCGGGGTCCTGAATACAGTGACCTGGTGTAGTCTCCCCCTGGCATCAGCCAGCGGTCCATAGCGTAGCCGGGGTCATCAGGGGCCCTGTAAATCCCATGGTTCACTGCCGCAAGCTGAGAGGCCCAGTAATGTTTCTTGAGATCCAGTAGCCCTATTCCCCCATCGTACCAGCGAAGGGTAAGCTTAGAATAGGCGATGCGAGGTGTACCGTCCCAGAGCAGCTGTCTCTGAAGGGACGCTATTTCCCGAAAGTATGATGCGGGGACTGGGTCCATGGCATTCTGCAGAGCATATAGGAACCGGGGCAAAGCCAGCATTTTAAAGAGTACTGCTCTACCCAAAAGGGAGAGTGGAAGTGCCTTCCAGCGTGTCACATCGCCCCTGAAGCGTGTCAGAGGGGGGGGACAAGTTGTTTGTGGAGCGAGCCCTAGGATACAGAGTAATATAGATACCAA
This sequence comes from Lissotriton vulgaris, assembly GCF_964263255.1. NCBI lineage: Eukaryota > Metazoa > Chordata > Amphibia > Caudata > Salamandridae > Lissotriton > Lissotriton vulgaris. The sequence goes on along the minus strand of NC_141687.1, from coordinate 82,200,425 downwards.
GGTATCTAAAACCCGATAAGGCAATCTGTATAGGGCACATCTTGGGGACCGTCGGCGGGTCCCCTTGAAGAACGAAAAAAGGACCGACTTGGCCCAATTAATGGCAAAGCCTGAGTACCTTCCAAAGATAGCCAGCCCGTCCAGAAAACAGATCAAGGACCCCCTCAGGTTAGTGTGGTAAAGCAGGATGTCGTCCGTGTAGAGTGAAATATTATCCTCCCACTCAAGCGACCATTGCATCCCACGTATGGAATGGTCCTGCCGGACCCACGCCACCAATGGCTCCAGTGCCAATGCAAAGAGGAGTTATGTTATATTATGTTATTTTATTTTATATAGCGCACAGATGCCGCAGCCAAGAGGCATCCCGGCGCTTTTGGAGATGAAACACACAACACAACAGAGAGGACCAGGTAACACTGAAGCTAAGCAGAGGAGAATAAATGAGTTTTTAATAGTTTCCTAAACTGAAACAGATCTGGGATGGAACGAAGTGATGCAGGCAAAGAGTTCCATAGTGTAGCCGCCATCACCGAAAAGGAACGTCCACCCATTCTGGACTTTTTAAAGCGGGGAATAATGGCTAAATTAGACCCTGCAGACCGAAGGGCTCTTGAGGGGACATAGTGGAGAATAGTCTGGGTGAGAATAGGAGGGGAGGCCAAATTGAGAATTTTAAAAGTAAGGCACAAAGCCTTGAACTTAATTCTTTGGCCTACTGGGAGCCAGTGGAGGTCGTGGATAGTGCGCGAGCAGAGACAAATTTAGGAAGGCCGACCAGCATCCTGGCCGCCGTGTTTTGTACCCGCTGAAGGCGGGCTAGCTCAGCTTGATTCACACCCAGAAACAGGGAGCTGGCATAGTCCAATCTGGTCAACACCAGAGCTTGGACTATAATCTGCCTAGTGTCCGCGTCAAAGAATTTAAAAATAGGCCGTAGGCACTGTAGAGCGCCAAAACAAGTTCCAGCGACACGCTTGATGTGAGGAATAAAAGACAGTTGATCATCAAGCCATACGCCCAGATTTCTGACTTCAGCTACAGGAGTGGGAGCAGGACCCAGTTCAGAAGGCCACCATTGGTCTCCCCAGAGCCCACTTGAGTGGGGACAGGGGGCATCCCTGTCTGGTCCCTCTGCTCAGGGAGAAATCAGGGGACCTGCGGTTATTCACTACAACCCGGGCCAGTGGATCCGCGTATAAGAGGCGCATCCAATCAATAAATTCCGGTCCAATACCCAGCTTCTCCAGCACCGCGAAAAGATAGGGCCATTCCACTCTGTCGAACGCCATAGTTGTTTCCAACGACACCAGCACTGCCGGTTCCCGAATCGTTGGCGTACGACCCAGGACCCTGTGAAGGGGAAGCAAGTTGAGGGCGGTATTTCGGCGTGGCATGAAACCCGACTGGTCCGGGTGTACCAAAGTGGTAATGACCTTGGATAACCTTGTTGCTAGTAATTTCGCCAAGACCTTAGGCTCCAAATTTAAGAGGGAAATGGGTCTATACGATGAACAGCTCACCTTGGGCTTGCCCTCCTTATGGATCACCACAATGTTGGCAATCCGCTGGTCATACGGAAGTTGCCCCCTGTCTTTGCTCTCGGTGAACATAGAGCCGAGGAATGGCGCAAGTTTATTAGGGTTCAGTTTGTAGAGTTCCACTGGAATGCCATTCGGCCCAGAGCCCTTACCAGAATTTACCCCCCTGATAGCCTGCGCAACCTCATCATTGGTAAGCGGGGAGTCCAGGTATATACAGTCGTCCTCGGAGAGCCTGGGCAGTTGGATGTCTCTGATCATCCCTTTATTATTCTCCTCTGAGTAAGCCCCCTCAGATCGATACACCGCCCTATAATAATCTGTTCATATACCCTTCCCTGGGTCTCGCCATGTTGGCTAGACTCCCAAACTCGTCCTGCCTTAATTTAAGAGGGTGAAGACCCTCCGGTGTCACTGTCTGGGATAGGTCCTTTTCCAGCGTTATCACTGCCTCTTCTGCTTTCTCCAACTCGGCCTGCCGCTGCCTCTTTTTCTTTACTATCAGGGATAAGACCTCACCTCGGACAACCGTCTTGAACGCCTCCCATAAGGTTTGTGCTGAATCCACTGAGCCCTGATTGTCCTGGAAGTACCTGTCCATGGCTTTGACAATATCTCTCTTGACTGCGGGGTGCCATGGGTTGATGGTAGCAATCCTACCTGCAGTAACCCGGTCAAATTCCAGCCAAAGCCAGAACGTGGAGAGGTTGGAAATGCCTCGCCCCAGATGCCGTACCTCTCGGATCGCACACGCCTTGACGGCCGGAACTAGGATGTCGTCTATCCTGGACAAACTTTGGTGCGCGGCTGATACGTGTGTGTAGTGTACGCTGCTCTGATTCCGCGTCTGCCAACTATCCACCAACCCCATTGTATCCAGGTAGTAAGGGAGCCACTTTTGTGCCGGCCGCAGCAGTCGAGGCGGGTGCCTATCCAATTCACCATCCAGTACCGCATTAAAGTCTCCCCCCATGGCCAAGGAGCCCAGCGGGAGAGTCAAGAAAACTTTCCCCAAATCCCGAAATGTATGCGTCTGTAGACCTGGTGGGACGTAGATGGACAGAAAGGTATTGGTCTAACCCTCCCACTGGCCCGAAGCGCCAACATATCTACCCCGCTGATCTGACCAGGTGGCTTGTATAGTCGGGGGGGGGAAGAATTTTTGAGTAAGATACCAACTCCCCTCGACCTGGACGTGTATCCCGCGTGTGTCACCAACCTGTAGCCCCCCCCTGTGTAGGGCCAGGCACCTATTCCCATTGAGATGTGTCTCCTGCAATAACACCACGTCTGGAGAGTGGCGTCTGATGAACTGACTCACCATCCCAACCTTGATTTTATCACCCAGCCCGTTCACATTCCAGCTAAGCACTTTGATCCCCGATCCCCTCCCACTATTTGGCATTAAGCTGGTATAGAAGTGTCACATTCACTAAACTGTCTGCTGATGATGATGTGAACATATAACAATAACCAAAGAATCCCACAAACAGCGTGGCGCTGAACACCCGGAGCCCCGTTAACCCCACACCCCTCCCCCTCCCTGCACTCCCGCTCTCGGCTTGCGCCCATCCCCAACTGGCAGTGTGCCTGTCACCCCACACTCTAACTCTACAACTAACTAAAGGTAGTAACGAGGAGAAGAGTCGATATCCCGCACCCCTCCCCCCCACCCCGGCTCCCCAGCAAACTTTAGTTTGAAAAACTCGGAGTGGCCCAGACATCTAACACTCTCACTATGCTAAACAGGATAGGAAACATCTGTGGGTCCAGCCCCACTACCTGACATTACACATCAGTCCACAGCTCCATCAGGCACCATCAGTTCTGCTCCTGCTACTCGCCTCTTCCCTCACGATCACGCCCCTCGGGCGCGGCCATGGTATGGTTGTGCATCCAGTCAGGTACCACCTCTGGGTTGTCGAAAAACCAGGCTCTTCCGTCAGCTTCCACCCTTAGCCTTGCCGGGAACAACATTGCATACTTCAAGCCTTTGTCTCCAAGTATCTAAGGACAAGCTGCGGGAAATCTGGGCAGAAAGAGAGGGTGGCATTTCATATCGAAGTGGCTCCGTAGAACGTGCCGCCTGCAATATAGCGTCTCTGTCCCTGAAGTTCAGGACCCTCGTGATCATCGGGCGAGGCGGCGCCCCTGGTCTGGGCTTACCCCCAGACACCCTGGGTGCCTGCTCAATCGTAAAAAAGTTACTTAGTCCCTTGGGCATGAGATAGTTAAGGATGATGTCCTCGACGAACAGTTCCCGGGCGGGGTTCTCATCCTTCTCCGGAACCCCAAGAATGCGAATATTATTGCGTCGGGCTCTCCCCTCGAAATCGTCCAGCTTCTTATTTGTCAGGGCCTGGGAAGCCTTAAGGCAGCCCACTTCCTGCTGGAGCAACGCCACATCGTCAATCAAGCTGGTCGTTTTGATATCCAGCAATTTTACCTTTTCACTCGCTTTCGTGAGATCCGCCCGGATAAGGTTGACCTCAATCGTGACCGTGTCCAGCTTATTGTCCAGGGACTCCATTTTCTGGCCCAGTGATGACTGGACACCCTCCATCGCCGCCATCACATCTAGTAACATCAGCTCTGCCGGTGGTTGTAAAGCGTCGTCGCCCATCGGATGCGCCCGCTTTAGGTCTGCAGGCGAGCCTTTAGGTATGGTGTAGCGGTCCAACCCGTTGGACTGCACCAGTTTCGTTCCTCTGGAGGATCTGGGTGGGTGCTTGTCGGTGTCCGATTTAGATGCCATCTAACAAATCTTCGACGGGAGTGACCGCTCCCAGGCTCCGTGCAGAAATTTGAGGACCCAGACCTGGCCCACCACACTCGTCGACTGCGTTCACTCCTCGGCTGGCCCACGTCACTAATAAGGAAAAATCAAGGAGCACGGCGCCTCAGGAGATGCGACACCGAGGGTCCCGGAACATCAACTCTGCATGGCACAAGTCAGGATCACTACCGGTTAAGCCACTTATGCTGTTTGCCGGGCGCCCTGCGCAGCACCCCCTGGCCACACCATAGGGTCAATAGGCCAGAGATCCAATTCGACCCCACACAGAGGTCACGGCACAATCAAGAGACCTTCTGTAGCGGCGGATCCCCGTGTGGCCCAGTGTTACAGAAGGGACGGCCCACGGGACATGCAGTAATCACTGAGTGGCAAAACCACCACACCAACCAGCGGGAGTGCACACCGGACACACTTAGGGAGTATGGCGCAGTGCCGCTCCCCAAGTCACCTTCGCAGTCACTCAGTCCTGGCTGGTCCAATAGCCCCCACTTTTTAAAGTCATCAATGTGGCATCAGCAGCTCCGGAGGCTAACTCAGCCACCCTTTACAGTCCAGATCCACAAGCGGGGGGCGGGTGAGAAGGGGGACCGACTGACCCCACACCCCCTATGTCCCGGCACCGCCGTCACCCAAGCCGCCGTCTCACCGCCAGTCTCTTGCTGCTTCGCAGCGCAGGATCACTTCAGTGCCGCCTGGGGGCCACACAGGAGAGGGCGGGGTCACCAACAAAGCCCCCCCCGCCAGTATAGGGCACCTCTCCCGCTCCACACGGGATCACCGCACCTCCGTCGAACTTCGACGGGCCGGACCGGCGACTTCCGGTTTCCCGCCCGCTGTTGTTTCACTGCTCCCCGGCCGCCAGCATAACTCGAGCCCCGGGTCTTGGCCGCCTTCCAGGCCGCAACTCCCAGGTGACGTATCTCCGGCCCCGGGCGTCACAGTGGGGCCAGATTTGCAGTCGGGAGCACCGCAGCACTTCCCCTCTCAGGCAGTGGGCTTCGATGCAAGGATCATACACAGGATAGGTGAGCCGGAGGGCAGGTGAGGCGGAGTCGAGGTCCTAAGCGGCCGTAGTGCTCGACGCGTAGCCCCTCCTCCAGTTATCAATTTAAAGTGAAAAATAGTGCCTAAAAGCTCAAAGTGCCAAACGCGGGCATGTAGTCGCGTGAGACTGGAGCAAAGTCGAAGGTTATGGCTGACCGCAATTGAGCGCTGGTCGCAAACACGAAGTGGTTTGGGCCCAGTGTCCGCTTACCTTCAAAATTTGAAGAAATTTCAAAGGAAAATGCCTAAGAAGGCAAGGGAGCTGCTGGTGTCCGAGGAGGAGGCGTCTACGTCGGGGAGTCGCTGGAAGAAGTTGAAGTGAAGATTCCTTCGTTCGGACTCAGTCTCTTTTTTGGAAATCACAAATCTCGAGCAGGACATAGCTGCAGGCTGTAGCCGATGGGAGCTCCATGACACCAGATATCCCTTCTGCAAGAAGCCCCTGAACAGGATTCGCTGCTGCAGAGCAGAACGTAGCAGGAGCTTCCGCAAATGCAGACCCATCAGCGATGTACCATGGGTGGATTGACTAGGAATTAGGTCCCAGTTTCCTCTCGGTTCTCACAGCACTTTTTGGTTTTAGACAGTCTGGTCATCTTTAGCACTGCTCTAAAGGGTACAAGACTTGGGGGGGGGGCTCCATTTGGAGGGCCAGGACTCGGTCATGCAGGGTCCAGGTGTGGGTTCAAGATGTTTGAAACCTTTGTTTTCCCTAAGGCTCTGATCAGGAGAACAGCCACCTAGCCCTTGAAGTCACACTGGAAGCCCTGTGTTTAAGTAGAAGTGCAGTGCTCAAGCAGTTGACAGACCGCTGGGGGGTGGGGGAATCCGGCTTCAGACAGCAGAGCAGTCCTTCTTGGTGCAGCAAAGTAGTCTTCTGAATTACACAGCAGGTTTCACCACCAGGCAGTCCTCTAGGAGTCTTTTCGTAAGTCCAGAAAGTGGGATGAGTTCCTCTTTTTTATAGCTGGTGCTCCCTTGGAAGCGGGAGAAACTTCTAAAACTTTCAACTTTCCAAAGTGTCTTCTATTTCCTGCCTCCCTGCCCTGGTCTCAGTCTTCCTGCAGGTACAATAGGCTAGTGTGAACTTCTTTGTATAAGAGCAGGGCTGATTTGTTGAAGTGAAAGTGGGGCAGCTGAGCGCTATATAAAAAAATGTAACATAACATAACATGATCAAACTTTGGATGGGATGTAGTGAGCCACCCGCCTCCATGTGATGATGCTTTGACCTCCCGTCACCAGACAGCCGGCTCGGCCAGAAGGTATAAATAAAATGGACGATGACTGCTCTGGGTCGGTCCTCTACAGTATACCCGCGAGTGGGACCCTCACCTGACCATACATACGGCCACTGACCAGGCTTGGCAAAATATTTACACTACGGGCAGTGCCGGGGGTGACAAGGGGTGAGTCAGGAATACCATGGGGTGAATACATTGCTCAGAGACCCTTCCAATCCATTACAGCTATTAAAATGTATGTGCCGGACAAGCGGTTAGCCTTATATCGTCTGTACAGGAGGGACCTGGATCACTATTTTGTTATTAAAAGAGAGTAGACCCGAGGCAGGCCGGTTGCTTGACCTGGGTAGCAGGGCGGTCGGAAGGGTCACCATATTGGCAGACTACATGCGGGTTCGCTGTAATAGCGGATGGCACCTGCACTCTTCAGACAATATACCAAATTAATAATTCTCTCTTTCATGTACAATATGACATTAGTTTTTTATTTCCATTTTACATTTCCTCACAGACTGACGTTATGCAGCATATGTAACAGCCAGTGAGATAGTCGATGTGCGCACAATCACAAGCTAAGAGGGTTACAGGGATGCCCATATAGGGCAATAACCCAGTAAATATAATGACTAAATTAAGGTGGTTTCCATAACCATGCTACTACACGCTAGATCTGGTGCCAACTGATGATTTATTTTGTTGTTTTGTTTCTATCTCCCATAGGTATATAAAAAATAGATAACCAAGAGCTTCAGTTTCCAAGACAAGTGTATCTCCACTGGGCCAATACAGGTTGTGATATATGCCTTATCTAAATGAGTTATTGTACTATAAGATCCAATAATAAATTTCCTCCATCAGGTCACTCGGTTTCTGTCAATGATCCATATAACTCCGGCTAACAAGAAGTAGAAAATGGACATAATCATAAATATACAATGCTGACATGTTTTCCAAATGCCTCACCACTGCTGCGTCTCTATGCCTGTACCCCTCTATTTCCAGTTCCCGTGCTGTGCTGCGTATCGTCGGCAGGGGTTTCGTGCTTTCTAAATGGTAGTACATTGAACCCAACAAAGAAGTGGACCAGGACCGCAGGACGTCACAGTGCTGTTTCAACACACTTCATGCTATTGGACAATGTACATTTTCCTAGTAATTTATAAAGAAAAGTCTTAATTTTATTAAAGACACGTAAGGCTCCTATTATGCTTTCTAATCTTGCTTGAAATTTAATAGCAGCCAAGATAAACAACAAAAACTACACCTCCCAAAAGGCCAAGCAACAAGCTGACCAATGGGTGAACATGGAATCCAGAAATAACACCAATCAATAAGCAGTGCCATGTATAACACTTACGTTGACTGCGAACAGCCCTCTTTTCTTATGCGAGAAGATTAGATATTTTCAGTAAACAAAGAGAAAATTAAAAGAACAATAAAACAAGCTAGAATCCAAACAGAAAACTCTTGGGAAAGGTCCATAAAAGTCACATTTGGCGTAAGAACGAAGCTTGAAGGCCCACAGTCACAAGTTGGAGCAGGACGAGCCAACACAGAATCCTCCAGGGAACGACGACCCCGCTCAGGAAGAAGCAGGTGGTAAAGCTGGAGCCACTGTCGGGAGTGAGAAGAACACATTTAAAAAGTGTTGCGGTGGGATGATACTCGCCTCGGTGTCTTTAATAAAATGAATTCAAACAACAAGAGAGAAAGGGTCAAAAGAACACTCTTATACCCCTTATAGATGCATGTATAACAATCAACGTAAGAGTGTCAGTAGTCATAGGAACCAGATGCTCAAGCCAAAAGTTCAGAATAAATTACAGAATTGCTAGCACCAGAGGAGGCTGTTAGTATAGTGAAGAAATAGAATACACGTGCTCAGAGTGAACTAAAGGGACCCTCAGGCCCCAACTAAAAGCTGGTAGCCAGTTGTCTTCATTGGGTCCCAGATAGTTGCAAGAAAATCAGAAAAAGTGACTTAAAAAGAGTGTGGACTACTCCTCAAACAATTCATTTTAATGAGAGAGTAGCTCTAACTCTATTAAAACCAGTGAGAAAAACGGACTAATAAGTGGTTGTGTTAAATTGAACCAATAAGTCCTAATAATAGTGAAATAAATTAATACAAAGAAATGGTCAACATGTTTCTGCTAAAGAGCCTAAGGTCAGCTCAGCATTCGTCAGGACCAGAAAGTCATTCTCACTCCATGGTGGACACCCCCTAAAAGTATCCAAACCTATGGTGTGGAAAAAAGAACTAATATGACCTGATCTTATGGAGATTTCTTCCAAAGGTCTCTCCTCATTATGGGAGACTTGAAAAATCTGGAATGTAAACATACAAACAAACATGTCTAAATTCTGAGCTTTTATAGTTAGTATCAAAAACATCTTTCGATTTTAATCATCAATGTGCACGTGTATAAACATTGTATGACACCATCATTTACTCTTATATGGTTTATCAGGAATGTGCAATACAAAATGTAAGGCTGTCTCAATGCCCATGTATTATTATGCAGTGTCCACTGTTGTCAGCCTATGATTAACGTGTTATCCGATTCTGTACACGTAATATTCAAAACAAAATATACCCCTATGTGAATAGTGCTCGTCGAGTTTGGAAACACACAAGATTAACAAACATGAAATTAAAAAACGAGATTAAAAAGAAACACCTTTGCAGAAATGGAGTACATCGTTAGCCACACGCACTCGCTGAGAGGAAACAAGACAAAAAACTCACACGTCATTAGTAGTGTGGTAATCACCATGGGCTGGCGGCAGGGGGAAATCTTCACGCCCAGATTTGTCTGAAAATCAGGTAACAGTTAGATAATCTATTGTGTCCCTTCTTAAATCGGAAACTCAGTAAACATTGTTTTCAACATAGTTAACGATGCGCAATGAAACTTACATGTTTCTAGACGGCTCCCCACCGTTAAACCTGCAGCAACCACTTCCGCCGCCCGCATCTGCAAACGGGACGCTTCTGAGGTAGATTACAAGTAGGAAGCGGAACGTCTAGGGGAACGTGAGTGACGCAGCTAGCGGTCACGTGACTGGCGTCTCGACGTCAGATTCTTAAAGGAGCCTTGTTCTTTACACGCATATTAGTCTAAAGCCTGAATTAGTGTCAATACCCGGAAAGCCGTGATATTCACGGGTTATGCTACATAAAAACAGGCAGTGTTTATATAAACTTGGTTATATAAACGTAGCAACTTGATGTTAAAATTATCAAGGTTATCAACCGAAACCCCTTTTAGAGAGATTATCCAATTACATAGAAGGAGGGTCATTATTGTGAAAAAAAGTTTTGAATCAACCCTAATGTGTGTAATTCCGGAAGCTATATAGTCTCTAATATATGGATGCAATACACAGAAACTGCAAACACACAACTAGGTGACCTAAATCAATACAGGGACATTATTTCATTTTCTAAAAAGAAGAGAAAAATGTCAGAAAAGGAGGGACTATAGGAGGAACACATCTTTATCTCCGCATGACCGAACCCCACGGAATGTCATCATTAAGGCCATGTGTGTGTGTCGAAAGGCGATATATCCACCTTTGTTCCTTCTCAAAGAGAGTTCCTTCATTGTTGGAATTTATTTGTTCTGTTACTCCCCACTTGACATTATTGGGACAGTGGCCATATTCAAGGAAATGGGTAGTTAGTTTAGTGGTGTTCCTACCACATCTCATGTTACTGCGATGTTCCCCTATGCGCATTTTAATCCTCCTGGTGGTCATTCCCACGTATCTGAGACCACAGGGGCAGGTAATCAAGTAGATGACATTACTTGAATTACAATTAGTGTGACCTCTCAGATGCCATTCTTTTCCCTCTTCCAGATGTAAAACTTTTGTTGTTATCGTGAGATGACACACACTACACCCCCCACAGGGAAAATGACCCGTGACAGGTGGTAGGCCCCATGCATTCAGTACTGTTTGTTCAAGTTTTGTCTGGTCAGTTCTGGGGCGGGTGTGTACGAGGGCATCACGCAGACTTCTTTCTCGTTTGTAAGAGAATAACGGTTTTTGCCAGTTACGACCATTACTTGTCAAAATTTGCCAATGCTTCCCAATGCAGCGACTAACAGCATTGGAAATATTGCTATAAGTCGTCACACAGGTTAGTGGTACTTCAATCTCCGTCTCTTTGTTGTTATCTTCCAAAAGAGCCTCCCTGTTATTGCTTCTCGCTCTCTTTCGGCTTTTTTGTAATATTCTCTTAGGGTAACCCCTCTGTGTTAGTTTAGTAGTTAGATCTTCAGCTTGAGTGTTAAAATCACTGAGACTACTACAATTTCTACAAACTCGTAGATATTGGCCGAAGGGAAGGTTTTCCCGCAGGGGACGCGGGTGAAAACTGGAGAAATGAAGAAGGTTGTTTTTACTGGTGGGTTTATAGTAAGTTTTACTCGTTAAATGATCACCAGTTCTGGTTAGGGTAACATCCAGAAAGACAATGGAATTAGGGTCATATTGATGAGTGAATCTTAGATGGGGTTCGCAAGTATTCACCCAATCAAAGAAGGATAGGAGACTCTCCTCAGATCCTTTCCAAATTAAAAGCACATCATCAATGTACCTCTGCCACAGGATAACATTGAGAGCGTAAGGGTAGTAAGTGGTCAGGATATGCGTCTTCTCAAAGTTGTAAACATACAACCCCGCGATGCTGGGGGCAAAAGTACTGCCCATTGAAGTACCAGTCTTCTGCAAATAGATGGTATCTTTATATTGAAAAAAATTGCGTTTGAGAGCTAAAGTAGCGCAATCTATACCAAAAGACTTAGAGGTGGTATATGGCCAAGTGGTCTGCTCAAGGACATCAGCCAGGACTTTTAAAGTTGCATCCTGTGGGATGCATGTATATAAACTTTCAATGTCTAGGGAGACCAAATAACATGGCTCCTCTGGTAGTTGTACGTTGAGTAGCATTGAAAGAAGACTTTTGGTGTCCTTGATATAGGTGCTGGTGGATTGAACTAATGGCTTAAAGAAAAAGTCACAATACTTAGAGAGTGGCTCCAACTGGGAACCAATCCCCGACACTATTGGTCTTCCCGGAGGTGGAACCCGATTTTTATGGGTTTTGGGAAGTGTGTAAAAATAAGGGATTTTCTCCTCAGAGTTAGTAAAAAAATCGGCTTCCTGTTTACTGATATAGCCGTCCCTTTCCGCAGTCGTAACTAGTTCCAAAATGTCATCTTTTAGGAAGGGGGAGGGGTCCTGTTGAAGGACGGTATAGCTGGTGGTATCACCCAGGAGACGTTTGCATTCCTCATCATAGGCAGTGGCATCCTGGATGACTATGCCACCCCCCTTGTCAGCACTCTTAATCACAATTTCTGTGTTCCCCTGTAAAGATTGAATGGCTTTATACTCCCCTGCTTTGAGGTTCTTAAAGGGAGTAGGTTCTGTCAGAGCCTCAACTTCGAGGGACACAGCCTGCTCAAAAGCTATAATGTCAGCAGGTACTAAATGCGTGGGTGGAGTGAAGTTTGACTTCTTTTTGAAGGTAGTATCACTGGATGGAGCTTGGATTATGGGGTCTTGTTGCTCGAAAAAAGACTTCAACCTGAGTTTCCTAAAAAACTCACCAAGTTCACATTTTAGTTTAAAGCGGTCCAGGCGAGGGGTAGGTATGAAACCAAGACCCTTTTCTAAGACAGCAGTCTCATCCGGGGTCAGGACCATTTTTGACAAGTTTGTTATTAAACTCTTTGATTGCTGGGCCCCGCTCTCTGATCCTGGGTTTTGCTCTGTGTGTTGTCCCCTACAGATTCTGTTGGGCCCCAGTTTACTTGATTTCCTGCTCTCCTCTTCCCCCTGCCTCTCCGGCCAAAACCTAAAAAAGGCTGCGGGTACATGTTTTGCTGGAAGTGTTGAGGTGGGGGGGCAAAATGTGGGTTCCAACCAAAATGTGGTGGAAATGGAGGTTGGTTAAAGGGGTTCGGTTGATAAGCGCCCTGTCCTTGATGTGGATAAGGGAACCAATGTGGATTGTACTGATTTTGATTCTGTTTGCCTCTCCCTCTACCGCGTTGTCTATTTCCTCTGCTCCCAGTGCTTGAATTACTAGAGTCTGAGTCAGCAGAAGTATCAAGATCGTAATTGTTGCGGTCAGGTGGAGTGTAATCTTGACTGGCATAAGGGTAAGTTTTGTCATACGACCACATTTTTAGATCTTTTTGGAACTTGACTATTTTTGATTGTGTGAGATTTTCCTTATATTCATTGAGTTCTTTATTGAACTCCTCAAGTTTCTTTTTGAAACCTGTGATTGTTGTTTTGATATGGGTTTCTGTAGCCTGTATATCTATTAATAGGGCTTCTGATAATCGCATTGCCGTTTTTATGATTAGAATAGCCCAATCGTGTGTGCAATGGCAGGCGATTTGCGCCCATTCTTTCCTGAACACACTATCCTCTAAGAATATTCGTGGGGCATTAGTAACTAATAGACCCTTAGGGGCCATTTTGTTGTTAAGATATTCTTTCATCATTGTCCCATGCAGGATGGCCCTGATCCGGCTTTTCTTCTGCTCACCTAACTTGTCCCAATCAGAAGTTTGTGATATAGCTTGAGCTACCAGAGGGTCAGCAAAGAATGAGGGGTCACTTAATATGGCATCAGCCTCCTCTCTGGAGTACGACAGGCCTGATGCCTCCATGGCAAAGGTGTAAGACGATGCACTTTCAAAAGAGTATTTTTTTTAAAAAAATTGTTAGGGAATAGGCTCTCGCAGCTGCACGCTGCTGAATCAATTCAAACAACAAGAGAGAAAGGGTCAAAAGAACACTCTTATACCCCTTATAGATGCATATATAACAATCAACGTAAGAGTGTCAGTAGCCATAGGAACCAGATGCTCAAGCCAAAAATTCTGAAAAAATTACAGAATTGCTAGCACCAGAGGAGGCTGTTAGTATAGTGAAGAAATAGAATACACGTGTTCAGAGTGAACTAAAGGGACCTTCAGGCCCCAACTAAAAGCCGGTAGCCAGTTGTCTTCATTGGGTCCCAGATAGTTGCAAGAAAATCAGAAAAAGTGACTTAAAAATAGTGTGGACTACTCCTCAAACAATTCATTTTAATGAGAGGGTAGCTCTAACTCTATTAAAACCAGTGAGAAAAACTGACTAATAAGTGGTTGTGTTAAATTGAACCAATAAGTCCTAATAATAGTGAAAAAAATTAATACAAAGAAATGGTCAACATGTTTCTGCTAAAGAGCCTACGGTCAGCTCAGCATTCGTCAGGACCAGAAAGTCATTCTCACTCTATGGTGGACACCCCCTAAAAGTATCCAAACCTATGGTGTGGAAAAAAGAACTAATACGACCTGATTTGTAAGAGTTCTTATGGATTTCTTTCAAAGGTTTCTTCCTCATTATGGGAGACTTGAAAAATCTGGAATGTAAACATACAAACAAACATGTCTAAATTCTGAGCTTTTATAGTTAGTATCAAAAAAATCTTTTGATTTTAATCATCAATGTGCACGTGTATAAACATTGTATGACACCATAATTTACTCTTATATGGTTTAGCCTAAAAAAATAGGCTTCCTGTTTACTTATATAGCCGTCCCTTTCAGCAGTCGTAACTAGTTCCAAAATTTCATCTTTTAGGAAGGGGGAGGGGTCCTGTTGAAGGACAGTATAACTGGTGGTATCACCCAGGAGACGTTTGCATTCCTCATCATAGGCAGTGGCATCCTGGATGACTATGCCACCCCCCTTGTCAGCACTCTTAATCACAATTTCTGTGTTCCCCTGTAACGATTGAATGGCTTTATACTCCCCTGCTTTGAGGTTCTTAAAGGGAGTAGGTTCTGTCAGAGCCTCAACTTCGAGGGACACAGCCTGCTCAAAAGCTATAATGTCAGCAGGTACTAAATGCGTGGGTGGAGTGAAGTTTGACTTCTTTTTGAAGGTAGTATCACTGGATGGAGCTTGGGTTATGGGGTCTTGTTTCCTCTCAGCGAGTGCGTGTGGCTAACGATGTACTCCATTTCTGCAAAGTTGTTTCTTTTTAATCTCGTTTTTTAATTTCATGTTTGTTAATCTTGTGTGTTTCCAAACTCGACGAGCACTATTCACATAGGGGTATATTTTGTTTTGAATATTACGTGTACAGAATCGGATAACACGTTAATCATGGGCTGACAACAGTGGACACTGCATAATAATACATGGGCATTGAGACAGCCTTACATTTTGTATTGCACATTCCTGATAAACCATATAAGAGTAAATTATGGTGTCATACAATGTTTATACACGTGCACATTGATGATTAAAATCGAAAGATGTTTTTGATACTAACTATAAAAGCTCCGAATTTAGACATGTTTGTTTGTATGTTTACATTCCAGATTTTTCAAGTCTCCCATAATGAGGAGAGACCTTTGGAAGAAATCTCCATAAGAACTCTTACAAATCAGGTCGTATTAGTTCGGTTTTCCACACCATAGGTTTGGATACTTTTAGGGGGTGTCCACCATGGAGTGAGAATGACTTTCTGGTCCTGACGAATGCTGAGCTGACCTTAGGCTCTTTAGCAGAAACATGTTGACCATTTCTTTGTATTAATTTTTTTCACTATTATTAGGACTTATTGGTTCAATTTAACACAACCACTTATTAGTCCGTTTTTCTCACTGGTTTTAATAGAGTTAGAGCTACCCTCTCATTAAAATGAATTGTTTGAGGAGTAGTCCACACTCTTTTTAAGTCACTTTTTCTGATTTTCTTGCAACTATCTGGGACCCAATGAAGACAACTGGCTACCAGCTTTTAGTTGGGGCCTGAGGGTCCCTTTAGTTCACTCTGAGCACGTGTATTCTATTTCTTCACTATACTAACAGCCTCCTCTGGTGCTAGCAATTCTGTAATTTTTTCTGAATTTTTGGCTTGAGCATCTGGTTCCTATGACTACTGACACTCTTACGTTGATTGTTATATTTATTAAAATTAAGACTTTCCTTCATAAATTACTAGAAAATCTACATTTTATGTCAAGACTGGCATAGGCTCCTATTATGCTTGTTCAAAGCATATCAACCACCAAAGAAGCAACAGTGACAACAGGTTTGCAATAAAACACTCAAAATACTTTGTCATTGGACCAGTCAGCCGATCTCAGAATGTCCTTCAAACATGGAGCCTGCCCAAAAGGCTTTGCAAACAATGGCTCCCCTGGTGGAATGGGCCCCAAAAACGGAAACATCAATCCCGGCTATGAACATAACCCAAAGGGC
This sequence comes from Lissotriton vulgaris, assembly GCF_964263255.1. NCBI lineage: Eukaryota > Metazoa > Chordata > Amphibia > Caudata > Salamandridae > Lissotriton > Lissotriton vulgaris. The sequence continues at coordinate 82,184,512 of NC_141687.1, read as the reverse complement.
TAGAGTGGCAGAAGAAACAGGTTTATGAGGTTAACGGAAGGAAATGAGAAGCTGGGAATGGGATAAAGTTCTGAAATCAAAGGTCCGCCGTTCATACACTTTGAGACATTGTCCCACACACAATTTAGGATGAGAAGGAAAATAGAGGTAAAAAACAGAATTCAAATTAGTTTTTGTCTGCTTATTAATATAAATATTACTCCAGAAGGAGTAAATTGACGAGAGGAAACAGCTACAGCTTTGATGTCAGAGACCCGTTTGATGGAAACCAAGCACAAAAGCATAGTAAATTTCGCTGAAAAGCATTTTTAAGGATAGAACTGCATTATCCGGCCAAGCAGAAAAGAGGTTAAGGACCAAATTAACACCCCATATCTTAGAGTATTTTGGTAAAGGAGGATTAAGAAACGTAACTCCTCATAGGTGACGACATATCAGAGGGTGTTCACCAACTAGCTTGCCTTCAAAAGTATTGTGATTTAGAGAGGTCGCCGACCTGTACAGATTAATCGTTCTGTAAGACTTACCTGAGCTGGCTTCTGAAGCCAGAAAATCGACAATATAAGTTAAATATGCTGAAAAGGGATCCATATGTTTTCCCAAACACCAGCTTGACCATAAAGCCCAAGCTGATTTGTAAGCTTTAGTTGAGTATTGAGGTGTGAAGAGATCAATATGCAACAGGCCCCATTTTTGAGATTGAGATTTAAAGGAGAAGGGAAGAAGCTTCCAATCGCGAAGATAACGAGTGTCAGGCTCCTCCTTCCAGAATCTTCGGGATTGTGCTAATGCTCAAATGGGGTCCACCTCTCGACCACCCCAAGTCTAAAATGTATACATATACAGACTGTTGGGATAGTCAAGCGAGGGAAGGAAAGGATGGGAACAGCAGGGAGGGAGATCTGTGTAAGACAAAAAACAAAGGAGCACACTATAAATATATGTTTGTGTAGCTGTCTTTTTCTATACCCAGTGTCTCCCACAATATGACGCACTAACTACTATACTTCCTACCTGTAAAGGAAAATACTTATTCTTTTGATGCCAGAAGAGAGTAGGGTAAAACAGGGTTCTTACAAACTCTGATGGGGAACAAAGGGATACACGTGAGATACAAGTTCTAACATTAGTAACATTTCTACATTCGCATGTGCTCCCTACCTACCCATGAATATCTGTGTGATTTCTGATGTTTGTCTAGTCCCGACTGGTATGGCACACTAGTTTCCACCTCTCTCCTGGCATAGAATATATATACATAGAAAACAACCAATATTAAACATAAATTGCAGCAGACAAAGTTAATGATCCTTAACAGTGCCCGTATGACAATGTTCAAGTTTTCAAATAGTACTCAAAAGAAGATGCAACAGTTCTGAGTCGGCAAACGTTATGGCAAAGTTACATAGCTCTCCAAAGTTGAACAGCAAATAACTCCAATGCCCAGAAATCACTGCGAAAGAGCAATCAAACAATAAGGTTCCCCGCAAAAGACCATGGAAAAAGGTCTTGTTCAACAGGGAAACTCAATCACTATGCAAAGATCTTCCCCGCACAGGACGGAGAGATGAACTCGCTCAGCCCAGAGAGTTCTCAGAAACAGATCAGCCCTTCCCTGCAAGAGAGAGCGCGAGCCGTCTCGCCAACAGGGAGGCTGAATGCAACACACGAGGCTTCGTTTTAAACAAAATCCCCCTCGGAATCAGGATACTGGGGATAAGCAAAACACTGTACTCTTACCGCTACCTGTGAGGGCTTCAAAGGACGAAGAGCACTGACCGGGGTTCTTCGTCTGAATTATCGGCAAAGCGGCGATGTTCAGATTGCCCTTTACTTCCTTCTTTGTGTGACTTCCGGCGCACGTATAACGTGCGCCCCCGAGCATGCTGGGAATTGAAGTCTTCTGAGTTATTTCCTGGTACATGCGCAATGACAGTCAGCGCATTACTGAAATGCCTTAAACCCTGACAACGAGAGTGCCAATCCGCTATGGAGTTGAGATTGCCTGGTAGATATTCTGCTCTGACAGAGATCTTGTTGAGCAGGCAGAATTCCCAGAGACTCTTTGCTAACTTCGGAAGAGGTTTGGGTTTTGTCTATTTGAGGATGGGTACAACTCAGTTTTGCCCTTTTTGAAAAAAAACAATAATAGTGGCTTTTCACCATAAATCTGGTGCTATTCCACCTTGAGCAGCGTCATAAGTTCCGGTCTTAAGACTTGACGGAATGTCTTGTAAAATTCGAGAGGGATGCCATCCGGACCTACCGCTTTTCCTGTTGCTAGCGACATTATTGCTCCCTCCACTTCTTCCCAAGTTTTAGATGCTGCTAATTCCTCATGTTGATCCTGTGTAACTTAATTAGTTTCAATGTCAAAACTAAATTCCTTCATTTTCTCATCTGTAGCTACTGTTTCATCCTCTGTATATGTTGTTATAAAATTTGTGAAACACACTCAAAACTTCACCTGGGGAATCCTGTATCTAATCGAGATGGTCCTGAATCCTATAGGTTCTGTGAGTTATTTCCTTCTGCTGTAATCTTTTCACTAAGATCCTACCAGAATTTACCCCCGCTTCGTAAATTAGAGTCCTATACGTAGCCCATTTCGTGGCTATCTTCGTAGCGAATGGTTGATGGATTTTAATTTTTAGAATTGCGATGGCCTTTAAAGTTTTTTTCCGTATTTTGTTGCCTAATTACTTCCCCCATAAACTCTATTTCTACTAGCCTTAGCTGATTCATCCCATCCTTAATTTCTGCCAGGATTTTACGTTGCTTAGCTATAGCATAGCTTACTGTTTCATCCCGAACCCCGGCCTTAAATGTATCCCAGACAATAGGATCTGAAGCGGTTCCCCGATTATTTTGAAAGAATACCTTAATTCAATCACACATGTGCCCACAATATTTGGGATCTAATAAAAGTGTGCGTTCAAAGGTGAATCACTTTGGAGGGGGCCTAGAACTAATGTCAAGTTCTAATACCACCGGATTATGATCGGAAATGATCCTAGGCATTATCTCTATCTTAGCACTAGTTACTTTTTCAACTGAAATAAAGAAATAATCCAAGCGCACATGTTTTCTATGGGGAGCCATTTAAAAAGTGTCTCCAGGAGCATCTTTCTTATGAGTGCACCATACATCGACCAGCCCAAATTGTTTAACTCGGCCTTGGGTAGCTTTAAAAAGTTTAGTTTTTTTCCATTTATGGGCAATCACTAGTAATATCAAATCCACCCTCTAAATGAAGATTGAAATCCCCGCAAAGGATTAAGGGGATGGTCATTCCTGCTAGTTCGACACTTAAGTAATGCATCAACTCCGGGTTGTCCAAATTGGAACCATATATTGAGCATATGGTCAATGAGGAGCCATTGATAAATATTTCAACAATGACCCAGCGCCCCAAGACATCCTCCTTTACCCGTTTACGAACACCCAGGCCATATCTCATCAAAATCACAACCCCTCTTGTGGTTGAGCTCTGTCTGGTACAGCCGAGTATATCCATGCCCAAGTCATTCAACCACTTTCGATTATTCCACACAATATGAGTTTCTTGCACACATCACCTGCAGAATTTGAGAATTTGAGCCATCACCACCCTTTTCTTTTTATCATTTAAGCCACATATATTTCACGAAAAAATGGATAATCTACCAGTCATTGTTATACAATTAAGTTAGTCATACTTTGTCTGCCCTGCCCGTACCCTAAGCTACGCTTCAAAATAAATGAATAAGACATTGTCTCTCACATACAGATATGTACCATGACCTTGATGCCATATGAGCAACAAAAACCAAAAGTGCCTTCCCCCGCTCCCTCCCACCAACCCCCACCCATGCCCACAAAAAACTGCCCCACCCTCTCCCCTCCCCCTCTTAAATGAGGCATAAGGTCTAATTCCTCTGTGATGGGAAGTGGATTAAGAACACTCCCCCAAAACCCCCTGTGAGAGACTGCCTACCCGATCCCCTCAACTACTGTATCCAGACTCCTCTCATCTGTCTTCGCAGGGATGCGAACAGGAACCCAACCTGGAAGTCCCACCTTCGAGCACCGGAAGCAGTTACCCAGGACCAATAAGAAAGGAGTGGAACGACCGTTACAAGAAGGAAGTTGGTGGAACGAGTGTAGCGTGGAAGGGAGACGCGGGACCCGGTTTCAAGCAGGAAGACGCAGGACCCGGTTTCAAGCAGGAAGACGCAGGACCCGGTTTCAAGCAGGAAGACGCAGGACCCGGTTTCAAGCAGGAAGACGCGGGACCCGGTTTCAAGAAGGAAGACGAGGAACCCGGTCTACAGGAAGAAAACGCGGGACCCGACCAAAAGAAGACTTGGACAACAGGAACTACCGAGGACGAAGACGAAGCGTGGTCCAAAGATTGGTGGTGTCCGGAGGTGGCTGGAGAGCGGCGGTGACTCAGGAGAGTTACGGCGGAGCCAGGTTAGTGATTGGGAACTGGGAATAGACGGGAGAGGGTGGCAAAGAGTGGGTGGTGGTAGCGTCTAACAAAGGGACTATACGTTTTTCTGAAGCCTTTGTGACTGAAAACGCCGCCTTAGTTAAACCTTTTTGAACGTACAAACGAACTTTCTCAAGCACCCTTCTTTTTCCAGTCGTGCACTAGTAGAACCTATGAACAAGCAATAGTGTAAAGTTTCGGTTACTCCTGAAAAGCCTGATCTTTTCCTCTTTTCCACCTTTACCTTGGTTGCGGGACTGTTCTCAAAACACTTCAACACACCTAATGCACCGTGGTGTAATAACGGTATGACATTTTGAAACAGTGATACATTATTCTGACGGCTCCTTCCATTTCTTTGTTCTTCTATGAGCCTCCGGGGTGAACACCACAGACAAGGACAAACCGAAGACCGGACTTCTTCATCCTCGTCAGACTCTGATGAAGCTGTGAAACAACCAACACCAATAACCCAACCACCTACCACTTATATACCTTTTGTTAATAAACCTTCCTTTAAACCTTTTCTTCAGCCTCCTCGCCTGTTTCTCAAGCCTGCCCTCCCACACCCCCCCTGAAAAACACAGCGACACCCCCTAAAGCCACAAAAAGAGACACCCTAACTACCTAAGAACACATTTTTACAATTATCTCTATATTCATTTCATGTTGTACTCAAAAATTCCTTTGCTGCTATTTCAGATACAAAAAATGTTGTTTTGTCCCTATATATGATTTTTTGTTTGGCCTGATTAAGCAGAAAGGGCTGTGCCCCTTTAGCCTGTAAAAGTGGAATCATTTGACAAAACTGCCATCTCTTTTGAACCGTGTGCCTGGCAGAAATTCGGACGAACAAAAAAATGCACAACCCTTACCACCTCTCTTCCTGTCTGGCCTTGCTAAGTCATATATTGTTTCCTGCAGCAAAAAATTGCTCAAGCAAATCAGTAGAGCCCTAGGCTTTTCATTTGGCCCCCTGCTCTACCTCACTGAATAAATGGGAACCTATATGCTCTCTGAAGTTTACTTTCCAATTCCCGTGGTTGAGTTCAGGGAAGGCTTCTGGGAACAGTTAAATAACAAACTCTCTAATATCTTTGCATTTTTGTAGATATCTCTGTGCAAGTTTTTGCAACTCGTCGCACAGTGTTTTGTAATTTACGAACAGCACCCTGAGTCTGCAGTCCCTCCACCTTAGTCTCTTCTTGATGCCCCATTATGACTTGATATATTGTGCTGAGGGTAATTTCACTCTCTATCCCAGCATCAGCGCCAGCTAGTTCTCCAGAGTTATTGCCCGAACCTCCATTCTTCTCATGCTGTGGGGAGAACGAGTAATCCCACACTAGTGATGCAGCTGTACCAGAAATCTCTTTTGTAAGAGGGTTAACAGTGGCCCTTAAATTACGCACTTTCCCCTTATTAATTGATACCTCCAGACTCAATTCCTCATCATCCTGCTGGTAATTAATAATGTCGCTCTTATCATCTGCCCAATCCCCCCCTACACTCTCATTTTCAGAAGAGTTAGAGGGGTCGGAAATTAAATAAAACTTCCCCCCTGAATCCATAGAATCCAAATCTTTGATTAGTTCTTTATCTGGATATCCAATGTTTTGAGAAGTCCGAACGTTGTCCTCCCCCTCCTATTTGTCTATTTCCAGAATTTTGGTTGTCAATACTCTGGTTTCTATTCTCCAAGATCGGGACATCTCCCTGGGATTGTGCAGGTACCCTTGCTGCTTTTAAGGGGTAGGGCTGCTTAAGTGTCTCAAGTGTCTCGAGTGCTTCTCTCAACTCTTTTGTTTTACCAGAAGCTATGTTACCAGCTAAGTATGCCTCTCTCTGGGAAGAGGTAGATTGATGAGCAACAGTCCCCACAACCTCGCCATCATTACTCCGCAAATCTTCCCTTGCACCCTCACTGCTGCCCTGTAAAGCCCCTTCTTTTTTCGTTGTCGATATTACTGGCCCAGGCAACGTTGGTGATACTTGTTTCTGTTCCGATACATCTGCAGTTACATTGTTGCATGGAACAGTCATTGCCGCAACCCCAGGGGGTACACTTATTTCTGCATCTGCCGGGTTCCCACCTCTGGCCAATTGTTTTTTTAAGATCCCAGGAACCGTTTAAAGCTTTCGCACTGTGCCGCCTCCCCTCTGCATAGAACTAGAAGAGAAGCCACTAACTTCTCGGTGTGCCCCGAGGTCACCACCTCGACCGGCAGGTTTGTTTCCACTCTTGATGGGGGAGGAGGCTGGAGAGGCCAAGACTACAGACATCGCCGCTGCGGCCCCCCGGGTCTTAGAGCCTTTGTTTGTAATCTTCGGGCCATTGTATTCCCTAAAGACCACACCGTAGGTTCGGCCAGCCGCCAAAGTCGAAGCCGTCAATTACGTGGTTCCAGGTTCCACTGAACCCACAAGGTGGAACACCGCAGGCCGCCACGGCCGATATGTGTAGCACTTGGCGACTTCAAGAACAGGTATCGCCACAGCATTACATGATCAACCTATCGTGGTATCCATTTTCCCAGGAGACAAACAGGGAGAGGATTTTTCGGAGAAGCGTCCGGATCCAGCTCACTCGACCGCGGCTGCGACAGCCATCTTGCCTCCTTCATACATGTTACTCAGCGTTTGGGATTGGTCATTACCCCTTTAGTTTCCAATTTTCAGCATGGGTTCATCCCAGGCAGGGATACTGCTGATCATGTGAGACGAATAATAGCCTTCTTGAATTGGGCTCAGGCAACTGAATCTGTTTTGGGGGTGATCCTGTTGGATGCTGAGAAGGCATTTGACAGGGTCTCCTGGCAATATATGTGGGATATCTTGTGATTCAAAGGGTTCTGCCCTCAGTTTATTCAAGCAGTTAAGACCTTATATATATATGCCCTGTAGTCACTATACATATAGACGGACAGGAGTCCGGTTTATTTAATATCAGCAGGGGCAGAAGGCAAGGGTGCCCGTGCTCCACTCTTTTATTTGCATTACATATTGATTTATTTTTGAATAAGCTAAACCAGCAAATAGATATTAAACCAGTCACTTTTTGTAATATTGAGTATAGAGCATTGGCTTATGCCGATGATATGGTTGTAGTTACTAGTGATATCGTTACTGCTCTTCCTGCAATTAACTCATTGGCCGTTCAGTTTGGCTGTTTCTCTGGTTATAAATTAAATATAGAAAAACTCAGGTACGGATCCCCCGGTAAATATGTAAATTGTTCCCAAAGCAACATATCTGGGAATAAAAATTACATCTGTGGTGGAAAAGATCCCTGATTTGAATATTAACCCGGTGATGGAGAAGGTGAATGCAACTTTGGAAAGGTTAGATCACCTTCACCTATCACTCCATGGGAGATGCAACGTATTAAAATGCTGGTCCTACCGAAGTTCTTATATATGTTTGAAACAATCTCCTTAGAGTTTTCCTCATCGTGTTTTATTGAATTAGAGAGGATATGTTCCAGATTCTTGTGGGGGTACCAAAGACAGAAAAGGGCATATAAGAAGATGGTGTTACCAAGACACCGTGGGGGCTGGGGTATTCCACATTTTATGATGTATTATTGGGCAGCTATGATGCAATATATGGGGCCCTTTGTAGTCGGGGTTAAAGCAGATATCCCTTTTTTCATAGACCATCAATTTATGAATTCGGGCTGGGAGAAGAGATGGTTGGTTAGTTAAGGTAATTGAGCCCAGTTACTTTAAAAAAAAGATACTCAAGGCAGCTTACGCAGTTTGGAAACAAATCAAACATAAGATATGTGTTTTAAATTTGAATGCTTATACCCCGTTTTCGGCTCCTGGGCTGCTAACTATAATCTTTCAAGATCAAGTGACAATCAGATGGGGTTTAAAAGGAATACGATGCTTAGCATTCTCAGACCTACAGGAGAAGTATGGATTAGGTAAATAAGACTTCTTTAAATACCTTCCGCAGCTTTCTGGCTCGGCTGGGGTCAGGAATAGGACGAAAAAAGACCAATGGGTCAATTTTATCAACAATATGTGGAAATATTTCCGGATAATCTGGATATCTGGAAAATAAAAATGGGAAATTAAACTGGGAGTTGAGGATATTAATATAATAAAATCCCTTGAGCTTGCTAACCAAGTTTTAATGACTGGAAGAATACGCAGTCAGCATTATATGGCCCTTTATGATTTATATTATACTCCGAGTAAGATTGCTAGATGGGGTGCAACAGTGGGGGACAAATGTAATAGGTGTGGTTTATTTGCTGCGGATTCGACTCATATGTTTTTTTCATGTCCTAGATTGGGGGAGTTTTTCAACAAATTGAGAACTTCTTGGGTATAATATTTGGACCCCCCATGACAATAATAGATGAATTAATAAGTATCCATGTAGGGTCTGATAGGGCGGCTAATAATAGATCGAGCGCTACAACTGCTCTTTTATTCATTATTATGGCGGTGGTACGTGCTTGCATTACTAACAAGTAGATCAGTCCGGTTCCACTCACTTTTATTAATTGGCACTCGAGACTCTTAGCAATGTACAATTTTGAACTATCAATTTATAAGACCAAAGGGAGAAGGAAAAGAGTCATGGGAGCTAAAATTTGATCTCTAATATCAGAATGGGTCCAATGAATTAGGTTAGGTATGCAAGGTTTAAAGAGGAGAACCTCTGTATGGGTCTGCAAACTATTCAGCTATAGTTAATATAAATCTGAAGATGGCTAGAAATGTATTTATTTATTTATTAAATGCGTGAGTCCAAGTATGTCGACCAAAGGAACTGTTAAGTTTATATAAATAATTAATATATTGTCTGGGAAACCCTGTCCATTTAATACTCGACAGTATTCTTGTTTTCCATGTGTGTGATCTATTACCATTTATTAATGTGTTTGAAATCTATCATAACCTTGTGTCGCTATTTGTATATATTGCCTTGATTAAAAAGGGTTAAAAAAACTCAATAAAAATATTTGAAAAAAAAATAGAGGTTTGGATTTTGTTCAACCTAGATGGTTTATGTAACAGACCACAGAAATATTGTCCATGCGAAGGAGGATAGAACAGCGAACTCTGTCCTTGGCGAGACTCTTGATTGCAAAGGAACCTCCCAATTTCATTCGGGCAGCTAATGAAATGGTTACCCGGGCCTCATTCTTTCACGTTTAGACTATGCCAGCGCTCTGCACGTTGGCATACCGGGCTACTTGCTTCATAAACTACAGGTAGTCCAGAATGCAGCAGCCAGACTTCTGTTTAAAATCCCACTCAGAAGTAGTGTAAGGCAACATTGCGCTTACTCCACAGGCTGCCCGTAACCAAGCGTGTTAAATATAAAGCTCTGGTTATGGCTAATCGTGCCCTATTTGACTCTGGCCCAATATACTTGCGGAAACGCTTTATGTTCTATACTCCATCCAGACATCTGCGCTCTGCCTCTCAACTCTTAGCCCATGTCCCTTGCTTTCCTTTGGAAAGGATGGGCAGCAGTTCCCTTGCTCTTAAAGCCGCCCTGGCATGGAATTCTCTTCCATTAGCCCTCCGTTGCATCCAGGACCCCTCTCTTTTTAAAAAAGAATCTGAAAACGTACCTTTTTATTTAATGGATTTCCCTTTCCCCCTTAAGATTCGCGACATGACACTTCTTGGAGTGTCTGTGCTCGCTACAAATTCTATTAACGTAACATAAAATCTCTAAATAGTTTATGTGCAATCTCGAGAACTGAGGCAAAGAAGGGTCTGCTGTTCCACGCATCTAAATGCTTTATCCACCATTAGAGTTTTAGACGCGATTCCGGATCTAAAGAAAGTAGATCTGAATAAGCCAGCCCTTGACGCAGATGGAGGATTTTTAGGCGCTGAAGGAAGTCCTTGAAGGATTGACTGAATGGGGGCGGACAACAGACCCACAATTCTTGCGAGGGATCTGAGGGAAATCAAAAAATTTTGAAGAATATGAGAGATTTCGGATTTTACTGCTGAGACTTTTGATTGAGGCAGATGAAGAGAAAAGCAGTGGAAAAATGTATGAGTAAACCTAGGAAATCGATTTGCTGAGTGGGAATGAGCATGGACCTTTCGTGATTTAAGAGGAAACCAGGCTCCAATAGGAGTGAGTGAGTGATGAGCAAATGTGACAACAGTGTTTGGTAGTCCTGGTTCATTATCAGGATATCACCCAGGTTAATTATTAACCTGACCCCGATTAACCTCAGTTAAGTCACAACCAGTTTCATTATCTTTGTAAAGCACCATGGTGCTGAAGACAGACCAAAAGGGAGGGAGCAAAACTGCCATTGAAATTAGAGAAAAGTCCTGTGGGCATAAGGAATTCCATGCCGGATTTGGGGTGTAATACTGAGACACGGCAGGATCGCAGAGAGCAGGGGCATAACACAGCCCTCGCTCCTCCATTTCACTTCCAAGGGTACAGTTTTGCCTGCAACCTCTGCATATTAGTTCTTAAGGTGATATTGGAAATATTTGACTCGGGGATCCACCCCCTTTTTGCACTAAGGAGTGAGACCTCTCACAGAATACTTTACTTGATTGTTATATCATTGAATTGGTCCTAAATACGCTCTTCTTCATCCCACCTGAGTAGGGAGATACATTAGATAGAGCACGTGCCTACTACTGGAGGCTGAACACATCCTTCCCAGGACCTACTCTTCTTGATGTGGATGTTTTCTATGATTGATCCGATACAGGCATTACCTAACTTAAGGATCTATGGCCTCTGTTTTCATGCGACATTTTAATATTACGCGTTGGGTCGACAGTCCAAATTTTGAGAGTCGACATTCATTAACATTAAGCCTTGAAGAAGTTACAATCGTAATGAAACATGTGTGCTGCTGCCTTCATCGTTTGCCAACAAGGAGGTTTCAAGAATGGGACCTCCATGCGCTAATTTGTGATACTATTGTCTTATGTGAAACAATATATGTTTTTTTGGGATTGTGTCGTACCAAAAAGGTCACTGTATTTTGAGTGAAACGCTATAGTTGGGAATTAAATAGAACTTTGCATAAAAATGCTGCCAGATTGGGTTTTTGATATATGAATATGTTTTACTACTCATGAATAGAGATGTGAATTTTGAGAGTGCCGAGGTACAGTTGTTCTGTTAAGCTTAGGACTGTAGTTCGGCTGAACTTCCGTGTGGTGACATCCGTGGTAGTGGGGTGTTTTCTTGAGGGCACCAACACTGGTAACTTTCTATAGATAAATATAAATGCATATGTTGCTTAGAATTGATGTGCTACTGCATATACCACCACCACCTCCTGTATATATTATGAGGAATCGAGATAGTGAGATATGCACCCTGTACATCTATTCTGACCATCCAATTGTGTAAACGTAAAGAGTCTCTGAGGTGAATGATGGTTTCCATTTTGAAGTGAGAAAAGACCATGAATTGTTGAACCATTTCAAATTCATGATAGGAAGCAATGTCTTATTTTTCTTGCGAACAAGAAAGATAGAACTTAGAAATCCTGATGATCTAGAGGGGTAATTTGAATTCTATGTCAGGAAGCAGAGGCGAGGATTTTGCTAGTCCTTTCTTCATTTTATTGGACAGCAAGTTAGAAGATAAAAGAAAAAAACATAAACCATGAACTACCCTAACCAACATGGCAGCGTTAGTCATGGTGATGCAGTAACCAATCAGAGTCCGTAACACCAGCATACAGGAATCCCACGTCGGTAGTCCTTCCTCTTTCTTCATTGCTGCCGCGTCAAGATAAGTCCCGTTATTTCTCCTCAACTTATTCTTGTGGCGTGGCAGTGTTATTTGATATTGTCAGCATATTTGCCTTATCTCGCTTTTCGATTATTGTCCTGCTTTGTAGGCTGTATTTATCGTCTGTCAGACGCGGTAGGCATTTTGGCCCGAGCGTCTCTGTGGTGCGAGGGCGCGGTCTGTAGCGTCGTCTCTTCAGACGCTGACCGGCTTTTTTCTTCAGCGCTTCCCTGCGCTTGTGGAGATCATGCACTGAGGCAAAGCGCTTCGTATTTCATTAAAATTGCCTCGTTCCCCACACTGACGCTGCTTGTTGTGGCAGGAATTTCGAGTGACTGAATTTTCATTAATATTTATTAAAAAACTGTTATTTTTGTGTCAGTCACTTAATTGGCATTTAGATCTTGCCATTTATTCTGGTGTTGTTTGTGGGTACCTGTGTGGGGAACTCCCCCTTTTATATAGCCTGGGGCGTATTTCATTGTATGGGTGCCCAGTCATCTGCACAAATGCAGACTCATCAAGAACTAGATGGTATGCCTGTAGATTCTGAGCAGCCTCCTCAGCCCTTATTGCGCCCTCCTGTAGAGGTGGACAGACTCCTATCTTCGACTATCGCCCAGGCTCTGGCACCTCTACAGGATAGTGTCAATAAACTGTCTGCCCATGGTTTTAAATCTGGCTCAGGTGTTTTTGGAGACAGTGGGGCTGGGCCCAGTGGAGTGCTTTCTGTACCTTCAAACACGGCCAAGAAGCGTGACGTGGGGCACCTGGAAGGCTTCAGTAGACTTGCTGAAGTCTTCCATAAGAGTGCACGCACGCTAAGAAGCGCACCCTTCCGGGGGGACGACTCACCCGGGAATATTGGTGGTACTTCCACCCAAGACCTTGACCCGGAAAAAGGGTTTCCCCTGGAGGGAATAGATGACGAGGATGACTATGAAGAAGAAGATGACAATGCATCTTCTGAGGATATGTCTGACATTAGTAGGTCTTGGCGCCCAAAATCTAATGTCTCTGAGTGTGGTGAGGGTGACCTTGTTGCCCCGGATATGTTTGACCCTAACTCTATTTATAGACCCCGCTCCTCGGAGTGGGTCCCTGAAAAATCTACGGCTGATTATGTGGCCGCTAAACTTAGACAACCCCTCTCTCAGGATGTCAGGCTACGCTTACGCTCTGAGTGTCCCCGCCCTTCTCTTCCCAACAGGGTGGCAGCCACTCCGGAAATAGACCCAAAGTTGTGCACTTTTTTAATATGTGTTTAATATGTGGAATAACCCTATAGATCTAAAAATGCTTTATCTTTGTCCCTAAGATTGCTGCTCCTCTTGAGGAATCGAATGTATGGCGCATCGAGGAAAGCCCTGCCTAGCATGTTAATTGATATGTGACAAGGTAAACAATAGAAGACCTTTGTTTTGGGACTCAATTGAAATGGGTAACGGAGAGACCTAAGAAACTAACAAATGTGAAATGGAATAATAAATGTTCCACGGAGTTGGTAAAAACCAGGGCAAGAGTAAGGTGGGACCTCTAAAGTCAGCGAATAACAAACTTGGTCCCTTTTCTCAGCATAAGAGCACTAAAAGAAAACAGAGAATAAAAACCCTGACTCATTCGATCTTGACTATTCAAGAAGACTGTAAGAAAATCTGCTAGCTCTCTCAGAATATCAAAATGACTGTGAGTCTCACATTCTAATAGTATACCATTTGTTCACAGGTATCTAAATTGATAGTGGCAACCACCCAGTGCCCAGATCATAGGAGAGACTAATCCTTAAGTCTTGAAAAAGATGGCATCATATCAGTAAATAGCCATCGAAACGCGTTGACGCAGATAAACACACAATCAAGAGAATCCATCTGACCTGGAAGTCGACTAAATATTGGGCCTAGGTCTAGATTTCCAATAAGCAGGTTCTCAGATGTGTCACTCTAATGACTAAAAATTGATGTCTCATGTTTGTCTCTCCTCTAATGCTTTCCCTTTTTCCTCACTTTGATTACAATTGAATGTATTTTTGTGTAAAAAGTTACAACTGTTTTTTAAAATTCTTTTCATTGTATAAAATTGAAGTAATGAATTGTTTTTAAATTGGTGCTATAATCATGTTAGCTATGTGAATATGTTTTAGGATTATGATTTACAAGTTACATATGTTTTAATTGTATGTGTATTTGTGTACAAAATTCTTGTGCCCACTTTTTTTATTTAAAAAATAAAAATAAAAAATTCTTTTTTAATAATCCCCAACAGAAGTGTGGAGAGTTTTGAAACCCATATGGTTTTGTGTTTGTATAAGAATGTATGTGCATGAATAGGTAAAAATTAGCTCGTTAGCCAAGGAATACATTTTTTGCAAGACAGTGGGGCTGGGCCCAGTGGAGTGCTTTCTGTACCTTCACACACGGCCAAGAAGCGTGACGCGGGGCACCTGGAAGGCTTCAGTAGATTTGCTGAAGTCTTCCACAAGAGTGCACGCACGCTAAGAAGCGCACCCTTCCGGGGGGACGACTCACCCGGGAATATTGGTGGTACTTCCACCCAAGACCTTGACCCGGAAAAAGGGTTTCCCCTGGAGGGAATAGATGACGAGGATGACTATGAAGAAGAAGATGACAATGCATCTTCTGAGGATATGTCTGACATTAGTAGGTCTTGGCGCCCAAAATCTAATGTCTCTGAGTGTGGTGAGGGTGACCTTGTTGCCCCGGATATGTTTGACCCTAACTCTATTTATAGACCCCGCTCCTCGGAGTGGGTCCCTGAAAAATCTACGGCTGATTATGTGGCCGCTAAACTTAGACAACCCCTCTCTCAGGATGTCAGGCTACGCTTACGCTCTGAGTGTCCCCGCCCTTCTCTTCCCAACAGGGTGGCAGCCACTCCGGAAATAGACCCAAAGTTGTGCACTTTTTTCGCTAAATATGTTAAAGACCCTAAGAAGGGAATTGACAGGTCCTGGAAGGCTTGTCAAGACAAGCTGTTAGATGTTGTCGGTCCTCTGACTAAAATCATTGAGCTTGCCCAACGTTCCAAAGAATCAGGTATGCTTCTACCAGTTGACGACGTGGCAGGTTGGGCACAGAGGGCAATTTGTCTCCTTGGCAATGCCAACTCTGCCCTCTCTGCGGAGCGCCGTAGGTCTCTTTTACTTAAAATTGATCCTAAACTGGGTGAATTATCCTCTTCGGAAGCAGGTTCAGTAGCGCAGGGTACTTTGTTTGGTGACCCTTTCGTGAAAGAACTTGGCAAATTTGTGGCTACCTTTTCTGCCTTAGACAAGGCCCAAGCTTCAATGAAGAAAATGTTTCCTAAAAAGGTTTTTGGCGGGCCGGCAGAGGCAGGGGTCGCTCTTCCGGCCGCCAGTTCCAGCAAGTCCCCAATAGAGGTCAGTTCAAAAGGAACAACGGATGGAACGACGGACGTCAAGGTTCCTTTTATCCTTCCCGTGGAGGCAGAGGCCAGGGCAGAGGACGTGGTGGCAACCAGTTCAACGCCAAAGGATTCAACGGTGAGTTTTTCCATCATTTCTCCAGTACGTCTGCGGGGAAGGATTGCTCTATTTCTTCAGGCCTGGTTACATCTCACATCAGACCCTTGGGTTCTGGAAACGGTTCAAGGCTTTCACATAGAGTTTTACGGCTCCCCCGTTCAACTCTCACGTCCTCGACCATTGTTTTTTTCTCTCGCAGACCAGGAACTTATAGACGTGGAAGTTCGTGCTATGCTGCAAAAAGGCGCTATCTCCCTTTCTTCTCTTCATCCAAACGGCTTTCTCAGCAACATCTTTCTGGTCAAGAAAAAAGACAAAGGGTTCAGGCCAGTCATCAATCTTCGTTCGTTCAACGAATGACTGATTTACAGACACTTTGGATCTGAAGGATGCATATCTTTCAGTTCCGATTTACCCTCCTCATCGTCGCTTCCTACAGTTCCTTTGGAGAGATCAGATCTACGAGTTTCGTACTCTCCCCTTCGGTCTTTCCTCAGCACCTTGGTGCTTTACCAAACTCCTACGTCCCGTGGTGGAACATCTTCGTACCATGGGATTTCGTCTGATAATTTACTTGGACGGCATTCTTTTGATGAATCAATCCAAGGATCTTCTCCTCCGTCAACTTCAAGTGACCATAACTACTCTTCAATCTCTGGGGTTCATCATCAACGCCCAGAAATCAGAGTTAATCCCTCAACAGGAAATGACTTTTCTGGGATTTCTGATAAGGGCTACAGATGCGACGTTACATCTCCCTTCTCAAAAGATCACCAAGATCAAGAAGGAGATTCGCAAGGTCCTCCGTCGAGACCGGATTTCTCCCCGTCTCCTGGCCAGGATAGTAGGCTTACTGTCCTCGTCGATCCAGGCCATTTTTCCAGGCCCGCTTCACTACAGAGCTCTCCAAAGACTCAAAGCGTTTCATCTCCGCAAAGGCCTCACTTACTCGGAACTCATTTCTTTATCCACGGAAGCCAGATCGGAGCTCCTTTGGTGGTTGGATCACATGGATGCGAGGAACGGGAAGGCGATTTTTGGCTCCCGCCCGGATCTTGTGATCGAGTCGGATGCCAGCCGCCAAGGATGGGGAGCCCGGTGCGGCTCCCTTTCGGTGGGAGGCAGATGGACGGAGGAGGAGCTTCATCTCCACATCAATTGCTTGGAACTCCTTGCGGGTTCGTTCGCCATTCGCTCGTTCACAACGAACAAAGTCTCTTGTTGTGTTCTCCTTTGGATGGACAACACGACTGCGGTCAGGTATATCAATCGCCTGGGCGGCACCCACTCCAAAGTCCTGGCGGACCTAGCGAAGGACTTCTGGAACTATTGTCTTCTTCGCCAGATTTCGGTCATGGCAGAGTATCTTCCCGGCGAAATGAACTCTGTGGCGGACTGGCAATCCAGGAATTTTCGGGATGCCAGCGGATCCTGTGGTCTTTCAGATGATCTCAGAGTTTTGGGGCCTTCCTCAAGACGACTTGTTTGCGTCCAGATGGAACGCCCAACTTCCCCGGTTCTACAGCTGGAAACCGGATCCGGGTGCGGAAGCAGTAGATGCCTTCATACAGGACTGGGCTCGGTTTCCAGCTTACCCTTTTCCCCGTTCCTATTCATTCAAAGGGTAGCTGCCGAGGTCCGCAGACAACGAGCCTCTCTAATCTTGATCACCCCTATATGGAAAGCTCAATGCTGGTTCCCATCTCTTCTAGAATTATCTTGGGACAGACCTATTCGACTTCCCATATCCAATCTCATTCTGACGGATCCATTGGGTCATCCACACCCTCTGGTTCTCCAAGGCCATCTACGTCTCATGGCCTGGAGGATTTCAGGAGACGTTGGTCTAATGACTCACTTTCGAAAGACGCTGAACTCCTCATTCAGCGAGCCAGGGCCCCTAGTACCACCAAACGATACCGATCTGCCTGGAACAGATGGGTTCATTGGTGTGTGGCAAAACACTTGGATCCCGTGGGCTCTCCTGTGACAGAAGTAATTAACTACCTTGCTAAGCTTTTTCAGGACAAACTTGCTTATTGTACCATCAATTCCTTCAGATCGGCAATTTCTGCGGGTCATGCCCTTGTGGATGGTTCTGCTGTGGGAGAGCATCCTTGGGTTTGCAAACTTCTCAAAGGTATTCGCCTGTCGCGTCCTCCTGAGCCGCGTTATTCTGGTCTTTGGGATGAAAATGTGGTTTGACGATTCCTCCTTTCCTGGCAGGATAACGAATACCTTTCACGCAAGGAGCTTTCGGCTAAATTGGCTATTCTCCTCTGTCTCATTTCTTGCAAAAGGGCTTCCGATGTTCGCGTTCTTGATGTTTCTGCCAGAGTTTTTACCCCTGAAGGTGTTACTTTTACTGTCTCTAGACGAACCAAGTGTAATACCAGGTCAGTATCTTATCCAGCCTTTCCAGATTCACCTAAACTTTGTGTTGTTCGTTGCCTCAAAACTTATGAGGATGTAACTTTGGAATTCCGCCCCCTGGGCGAAAGACAATTACTAATTGCAATTAAGAAGCCTTTCAAAGCGGTTTCTTCTCCCACCATTGCCAGATGGGTCAGGTGGATTATGTCTGAGGCTGGTATTAACATTTCAAACTTTGGCGCTCACTCCACTAGAGGCGCTATGGCTTCCAAGGCTGTCCAGGTTGGGGGCAGATTGGAAGATATTATGAATGCAGCGGATTGGTCTTCAGATTCAACTTTTAAAAAGTTTTATTTTAAGCCAATCCATGAGGAGACATCTTGGGTGGTGAGTAAGCTTTAAACAAGCAAAATCCTCGCCTCCGCTTCCTGACATAGAATGAGAAATTTCCTAGTTCACACAAAGGAAAGTTTCAATTCTATTAAGGACGCGGAGGCGAGGATTTTCCCACCCTGGCTTATCCAGCCTTCCCTCCCGAACCTATGCAATCCAAGCTTTTGTTCTTCATTCGAGGGAAATATTTCCTTTTTCATATATGTTGATGTGTACATTTGACTGATATGTTTTACTCCATATTTCCTGCTTCTATTGCAATTATTTTCGCTCTTTTCCTTTGCAATGTGTTAGATGCTTCAGCATTGTTCTGGACGAGATATTATTATTTTTTCTCTTCCCTAGGCTCCGATCAGAAAACGTACTAATGGGTAGAGGACTTCTTTCCACCGGCAGCAGCGAAAGAGGAAGGACTACCGACGTGGGATTCCTTTATGCTGGTGTTACGGACTCTGATTGGTTACTGCATCACCATGACTACCGCTGCCATGTTGGTTAGGGTAGTTCATGGTTTATGTTTTTTTCTTTTATCTTCTAACTTGCTGTCCAATAAAATGAAGAAAGGACTAGCAAAATCCTCGCCTCCGCGTCCTTAATAGAATTGAAACTTTCCTTTGTGTGAACTAGGAAATTTCTCATTACTTGATTCTGTAGAAGGGATTGAACTTCAATTATTATGAGATTTGACATATCGGTTGAGAAGATGAGAGAAGGAGAAAAAACTGTTTGGAAAGGTGGAGCGTAAAATTCTATAAAATAACCTTGGATAGAGTTTAGAACCCAAGGATCTGCAGTTAGGGTTTGCCATCTTGGAAGGAATAGACTTAAACTACTCCCTATGGGTGGAGGTTCTGAGAGACTCACCTTGTTGGGAATTATTCCTGAAGTTCTTTTGTCCACCTCCTCTGAAACCTCGACCTCTTTGAGGGTAGGACTGTGGTTTGTATTCTTGATAACTGGAGTTGGAGTTAAATGATACTCTGGAGCCTTGGTTGTGGTATGAACGGCCGGCAAAGGGACTTCTGCCTCTACCGGCCCATCTAAAATCCAGTTGGGAAAAAAGTTTCTTTAAAGATTGCTGGGCTTTATAAATGGAAGTAAAAGTGCTGACGTACTTGCTTAAGTCCTTTACGAAAGAGTCACCAAACAGAAGACCATCAGCCTTAATGCCAGGTTTGAGGACAGCCAAGGATGCCAACTTGGGATCCAGCTTTAAAAGGAGACCTTTGCGGTGTTCATGGATAATCGCTGAGTTGGCGTTGCCGAAAAGACTAGTTGAACCCATAAGTAAATGTCTTGTGGATATAAATATGTGCTGTACAGTCGTGCAGATTCCACCATGTTGAATATGCGAGTAAGGGGCCCTACAACATCCAACAATTTATCCTGGCAAGTAGACCAGACCTTGTCAACGCCTTTACAGGGGTACTTGCCAAATTTTTTAAAGAAAGTAAGCATGGGTTGATCGATAGCCAGCGTAACAGTAATATTGGAAGCAAGGGAAGGTCTAGGACATTCTGATTTGAGTTGGGATCTAGTGGATTTATCCAAATGTTGAGGAAGTCTAGCGGAGATATAGTCACCACATGAGAAGCAGGGAACCACTCTGGGGAATTGGGATGGCGAATAGAAGAAGGTTCAAACATAGGTGAACCCTCAGAATCAAGAAGTGGTCTGGAACTAAAAGAATCAATTTTTTTACTGCTTAGCAGGATGGGAAAAATAAGGGTCATTGGCATCAAGTAAATCAAACCCATTGTCTGCATTCCCTCAATCATCATCTGTGTCTAAAATCTGATAAATCACGAGTTTCTTAGGTACCTCAGAATTTATTTATTTAGATTTGCATTTGTCAATGGAAACAGAAATCCCCTCCTTAGTAGGAGGTCTGGGAGGAACTTTGTCCTCACCCTTATGTGAGGAAACCTCACTCACAATTCGTGACACATCGTTATCTGGGACATTATCTTTAGCCTTGGAAGGTACCAATTTCCTCTTTCTGCTATCCCCCGCAGAATGGTCCAAAGCTTTGGACATCAGAGTTAATATTGAGTTTTCATATTTTTTTTAATGTTATCATGGAAGCTTCCACAACATGTTCAACAGAATTATTAGTCATTTATGAATGCCTCGCCTTCATAATTTTGCATATCAGAACATGGAGAGCTATCAATCTCCATAGTTAAAATATACTCAAGCAAAAAGGCAGTGAAAGGGTTAAGAGAGGAAATCAGAGGAAGGCCTCGCCCCTGGGCATGAGTAAGACAAGGAGACCGAGACCACGAGGAGAAACCACACCCAAGACGGCTGGCCGCCAACCAGAGACAGGACACAATGGGCACCAAAGATAACCAAGCTCCTGTGAGGGAAACGCAGCAGTAATACTGAGGAGCGCTCGGGATATGCCGACGCCACTGTTGAGGTGAGAGACAAAATAAAATGGCTGACTCGCACCGTGTTGAGAGGAATGGACAACACGCTCGAGCGGCAGGGAAGGAATGCTAAGCGCAAGAGGCACTAACTATAAAACAATATAGCAGCAAACGGTGATAAATAGAGCAATTTAACAAGAAACGGTAGAAAGAATTGAGCGCATGTACTTATCTTGACTGTGAGCAGCAAGAAAAGAGGGCTGTTCGCAGTCAACCTAAGTGTTATACATGGCCCTGTTATAGATTGATGTTCGTTCTGGATTCCATGTTCTCCCATTGGTCAGCTTGTCGCTTGGCCTTTTGGGAAGTGTAGTTTTTGTTGTTTATCTTGGATGCTAATTAATATCAAGCAAGAGTTGAAAGCATAATAGAAGCCTCCGGTCTTGACATAAAATTCATATTCCTCAACGTCTGCCATGCAGCGTCAGTAAGAGGGACATTGTACCGCCAAGCACTACTTCAAAGAAGAAGCTTGTTGCCAAACCTTGGAACAAAACAGACAACACTTTTCTCACGCAGCACCAGTGTTGTCTTTATTAGAGGGACTGCTGTGGCAGGCTGAAGGCGACCAACGTTCGAAAAGTTCAATCTCAGAGAGTGTAGATGTTCTGACCTAAAAGCTGATGACGTCAGGGTAACATGACCAGACTTGGCTGAACTTGTGTGATGCTATTGTAAAACATTTTGGCAGAGGCACCGGTATGGCCAGATCTACAGGGCACTGGGGACCCAGGGGGACCTTGGCACGAGCCTGTGTCCCCCTGGGGTGATCCGCGCAGTGGAACAATCCACACAGCGCGATAGGTTTAGGCAGGTAAGGGGCGGGCGTAGTGGGTAGGCTATAAAGGGAAGTGCTTTGGCGGGAAAGCTTCACTCTGAGGAGATTTGTTAGGAAAACGTTTGATTGATGTCGGGCAGTTCCCTCAGAGTGAAGCGGCTTTTCCTGTCACCTTAATGGGTGAAAGCGCTGCAGTTAAGGACGCGCTCCGCTTCCTGTGCAAAGCAGGACACGATGATTTATTGCGCCCTGGTGTCTCTGCGTTGTTGGAGGGAGGCGCGAGACGCCCGAAGTGAGTGGCAGAGCGGGGCGTAAATGAGGCTGTGGCGGATTGTTTACCATCGAAGAGCTGTCCACAGCTTGTTGCCTCTAGTGCTGAGCCATTGCCTGGCCAATTGCTGTATCGCGGACGTCCCTCACGTCGGAGCAGTAAGATGATGCTCCTGTCCTCACGCTGATTTTCCTCGTCTGCGTTGGAGGAGAGGCAGTTGAGGGGCGGTCTCTGCCCCTCGCTTGGGCCGGGCTACGAGGAGTGTTAAGAGCAGGGGTGGAGCTGCCTCCAAAAGTTTGCCTGCAATGCTGACTCGAGGTAGTGGTGGGAGAGGGGGCCTGCTGGGGATATTAGGGCTTTTATACTGTCAGAGTCACCTTCTCCTGCTAAGAAGGCAACATTTGGGAGATAAAGTGCACATCAAGAGCACTCATTTGAACAGAACAAGGTCATTAAATAATATAGCCCCCCCCTGTATTGTCAGATGGACGCTCTGCAGCACTAGTAGACTATTCTAGTTACAGTGGGTCGGAGGATGATGTTTTTCTGCTATTATGGTAGAATACTGTTGCTAAGAATGCGCAGTTTTAGGGGGCTACACTGGGGGGCCTGTTTCAGAGGTTGTTTTGAGTCCTATGCCTAGAGGTCCTCCTGGGGTAAAATCTAGTTTGTTTAAGCAAATAACAGTCAACACTGGTCATATGGATATATCAGAGGCAGCTCTAGGTGATGATGTCTTTGAGGTTGTGAATGATGTTGAAGAGTGGCCGCTCACTGAACATGATCATTCACATTTAGACCAGTTTGGTAATTCTATTGTATCTATTTTCCCGGAATGTCGCCTCTCTCCTTCTCACCCTCAGGTTGCGTTTGACTTTTCATTTGGACCACAATGTGGACAGTAGGTGTGGGTTGAGTATTCTGCTCCTTCATCGTCAGAGGTTGGAAGCTTCATGCAGGCTTCTGGAGTTTGTAAGTTATCAGCGGCTTCTGGCAAGAGCGACGGGAAGTCTACATCTCATACAGTCTCTCAGGCAGCGTATGGCGTTTCCAGAATGAAGAATGCGAAGCAGGTTGCGGCATTTGGTAAGGTATCATCTACACAAGGCGGATCAGGTGTGGATTTCTGTATTACGTCCGGGCTCTCTGAGCGGAGGCCTGTGACCTATTGGACATCTTATGACGGTGGGGTAGGGGATGGTGAAATGCCAGGTACTAGCAATGATGTTTTGAATTATCGGATGAACATTGTGATCAAGGGCCTGTGGAGGACAATGCAAATGAGGGGGTTTTAATGGAGGATTTTGATGGTAATGCGTGTTTGGGCTATGATCATGTTTTGTCAAAAGTGGGTCCGGGGACAATCAATTCTTCTAGTATGTTACAGAAGTCAAGTGCGGACAGTGCGACGGATCAAGAACGGCGTCACAGACATCGTCGTCGTGATGATCCTCAGGAATTTTAAAAGCGTGCTGCTCAATTACCGACAGTTAAGCCTCATTGGTGGGCTGCTTGGTCACAACCTTCGACGGGCAAGCATCATTCTGTTTCTGTGGGGGTTGGTGATTTACATGTAAATGAGTCTCTGGGCTTGGAGAGAAGCGAGAGTATGGTGAATGTAACGGATCAGCCATCTTTCTCTAGTAGCGTTGCAGGATCAAACAAAAATTCAGGTCAAGAAAAACAGGATTTGGAGGTTGGCAATTCCAGTTTTGGGCAGGTTTCAGGCACTGATAGCATCCATAAGAAGCTCCCTTATATGGGTTTAGTTGTGCCTTTGGGGATGCATCTTTCTGATAATACAAAGCAAAGAATTCGGCAACATGAATTCGTTGATGTTTTCAAACTCCTTCATAGAGACATTCAAGCTAAGGAGGGGGTCCAAAGAGGAAGAATGGGCGCTTTCTAGACGTCCATAGAGCAAATCCTGTTAGGGTTTGTCCCCCATTGCACAGCGTAAATAGACCCTGAATAGGGTATATATAGAAAGTACACCAATTCAATAGTCAATTCATTAAGTTCTTTACTTCATTTAGTTTATGATGTCCAAATTATCAATCATTTGTACAATCCCATTCAATTTTTCATCTTATCCGTCTGAGTATCCCAAAGCATTTGAACATAGATCCCTATGCATTTCGTGCCTTTCATAAACATTGTTGATTCCATTGTCTGTCTCAAGACACAGCACACCAAGATGAACTTCGACAATATAACGAGCTTGACTGATTCAAAAGCTCAAACATTCGCTTTTTCTAGCGACGATGCAGCAAAGATATATGGCCTGATTAGAGAGGATACAGCTCCTCTGACCAACACCAAGAGTCAAGAAAGCAATATTAGACAATTATTGTACCTCTTGAAAAAAGAATCCAATCAAAGATTGCATGCAAACACGCTAGTGAGGTACCATCGTGCCCAACGAATCCCTCGGGGACTTAGAGTCCCATTAAAACCATTATTGTGTAAAAACAATGCTCGCTTCGTTGAAAAGTGGTATGAGATCTTGAATAATTGTTCCCTAGATCTTATTCTTTTAATAATTGAAGAACTATTGAAAGCACTGGAAGAGTTGAACACTGAAATAGACATCATAAAACATGATCTTACTAATGCCATGGAGACAACTGATTACACCAAGATGTTAGAAGATTTAAATAAACAATTGGATAAATATACACATGAAATACAAGAACGGAAGATACGAAAGTATAAAAGGGACACAATAGATTATAAACTCAGCGAGGTGTACACTTGGGCTGAAGTGTACGTCCGCCATGCCAACAAAAACCCTATAATCCCTATTCTGCGACGGAAACTTCATCCTCAGATAGTGATGCACACACTCAAAGAAAACAACCAACACGTACAACAATAACCACCGACAACGTTTCAACCTCTGAGGTCACGGTCCCTTTTTTTAGAGGAAGGCCCAGGAGAGCAGGAAGATCCGGGAGGGGCAAAAACAGCAGGAAAAAAAAGAACCGGAAAAGAAGGAGAAACGAGTCAAGAAGAAATAATGGAGTTCAATAACTTAGTGATAAATATTTCCACACACACATTCTCTGACTTGGAATTGAAGATTCTACAAAAAGGTCAATCTTTCGTACCGACTACCAGCTCGAACACCTTAGAACTGGAAATCAGTTTCTTCAAACTTATGCGAAATATTAGACTACGGCATTATTTTGAGAACATGATAACAGTGAACCTACCATCAGATCAAGTTCTCATGGACTTACGTCCTCGGAGTACGTTTATGGCTCCTGTTAGCCACAAGCTGATTGACACCTTCGAGAACCTGGTCGAACAGGATCTAGTATCTTTACAATTTCAACCTAAATTGAAACACAGCAATTTAACTATGAAAGAGAAGAGTACCCTCAAGAGAATTGCAGACAATCCAGATATAATCTGTCAAAATGCGGACAAAGGCGGAGCGCTCGTGATCATGAACAATGCATTTTATGAACAACAAGTACAGCTACATGTGTCTGACATCAACACATATATGAGATTAGAACATAATCCGACCAATGAATTTCGAACAACACTTGAAACCGTTTTACAAGAGGCAATAGCTCAGAAAGTTATCACTGAAAAAGCCAGAAGATTTTTGACTCAGGAGAATCCCAGAACACCGACGTTATACATGCTTCCGAAGGTCCACAATGACCTACATAAACCACCCTTTAGACCTTTCGTATCAACGAAAGAAGTATACATGAACCGGTAGGAAAGTTAATAGACAAACACCTGCAACCTCTGGTGATCAAAACACCGACGTTTGTTCGAGACACGGCTGATTTCCTCCTAAGGATCAATTACATTCAGATCACACCCAATGAGGAACTCTGGCTTTGCACAGTGGATGTAAAAGCGCTGTATACTTCTATCCCCCACAATATGGGAATTGAAGCTATTGAGGAAGCCCTTCTAAAATCTGATATTGAACCTCAATTACAATGGTTTTTGATGGAACTGTTAGCATTCACCCTGTATCAGAGCTATTTCATGTGGACAGACTCATGCTACCTACAACTCAGCGGGACTTCAATGGGTAACTGTGTTGCCCCAGTGTATGCAAATCTTTTCATGCACCATTTTGAACAACACAAAATTTTGAACCAACAAAACTGGATTGAACATGGAAGAGTATTTTTAAGGTACATAGACGACATATTCATTGCATGGGCTGGACCAGAGACCAAATTATTGATGTTCCTGAAATCACTGAATGAGATTAATGATCATATTCAATTTACGTGGATATACGATCAACATTGCATCAACTATTTGGATGTACAAATCAAATTAGAGAATAACAAATTCATGACAACTCTACATCAGAAGCAGACTGATCGCAACAGCACGTTGCACTATTCAAGTTTTCACAAACCGAGCTTGAAAAATAATCTACCCTTATCTCAACTAATGAGATTAAAAAGGATTATATTGTGATGTGATGTGAAAAAGCACTTATATAGCGCACTATCACTCCAAGGAGTATCTTGGCGCTTCAAAAACCTTGTAACAGAATGCAGCGGAGAGTTCATGGTAAAGCTAACAGTCTGTAATGAGGAGATCAGATAAGTGCTAAGAGTCTGATAAGGAATATAGCCATGTTTTTAATAGTTTCCTGAAGTTTTTCTCTGTGATAGATTGACGCAGGGGAAGAGGCAGTTTGTTCCATGCCTTGGCGCCAATAACTGCTACGGATTTTCCTCCTCTGGTCGTCATCCTAAACCTGGGAACATGAAGCAGATTTGCCGTGGATGACCTGAGTGCTCTTGCGGGATGGTATGGCTTAAAGTACTTACGCAAATACAATGGGCCTTGATGATGAAAGGCTCGGAATGTAATGGTGAGAACCTTAAACAAAATACGTTTATGCACTGGGAGCCAGTGTAGGGCATCTAAGGCTGCCGAGGCCGAGGACTTTCTAGGCAGTCTAAGGACTAGCCTGGCAGCTGCATGCTGGACCATTTGCAGTCTGTGCAGGGCTGATTTATTCATGATATTGGATCCCACAGATTGCATGAAACACACAGAGATAATGTGTAACAGATTTAGCGATCAAGGATATCCAGAACACGTACTGGTGGAAGCCAAAACCAAGGTTGCAAGCTTTAAAAGGGAAGAATTACTCTCATCAAAAGAAAAAAGTGATAACAAAAGAATGACAGTGGTTTCCAAATATTCTACACTGAGTAACAAGTATAGGAACATCATTTTAAAGCATTGGCAACTATTGAGTAGGGAACCAGATTTTAAGGCTTTGTTTGAACAACCGCCAATTTTTGCATACACCTGAGGTCCTAATCTCAAGGAACTGTTAAAAAAACAACAGAATATCAGAACTATAAACAAGAAATTTCAAGGCACGCAACCGTGCTACAATTGCAGCAACTGCAACAATGTCATGAAAGGGAACATTTTACATCATCATCATCCCATGAAAGGAACTACTATCAAACTAAAAGTGAATGCTACATGCAATACTTCAAATGTCATCTACTTACTTAAGTGCCCATGTGGCTCATGCTATGTGGGCCATACAGAACGAAAAATAAAAACAAGAGTCCTTGAACATAAGAGCAACATCAGGACATTGAACATGAAATCCACAGTAGCAGCGCACTTAGTTGAAAAGAGACACAATGTAGCCCAGTTGCAATTCATGGTGGTGGAAAACGTGGTAAACACTGAAGGAGTGAGCATGAAGAACAAATTGTTACAGAGAGAAAACTTTTGGATTCGTTATCTGTGCACGATGCAGCCCAGTGGCTTGAACGACAGGATGGAATTTTTATGTTACCTGTGAACATTGTAGAATGTATCATTTCAAATATTACCATTAGCAATGATGGTATACCACACACATGTTTATAAATATTTTCACGCTAGATCTTTTATAGCACAGTCCGTAGATAGTTTTTTGTACATCATACATATGATTACGAGGAGTATCTTTATAGTTTATTACTTTCATTATATACATTCCGCACATTTACCCACTACAAGATGGCCCCCAATTAACCAGCAGCGAGTCTCTCTTCTATGTCTAACATTCCGCTGTTGAACGCGGATTTCTAACTTTATTTAACAAAGTCACATACAACCTTACGGTAACCGCATCGAGTGATGTTGCAGGTTGACTGATATTACTGCAAGTAAGTACACTCTTCCAATGTTGACCCTTGGGGCGTTTATGAGACAATTTATAGATAGCTGAAACAGGACTTTACACCACGAATTCTGTGATTGTTTATTTACGCACATCCAAATGACTTTCAGATCGCACAGTAATGTCTAACAGCTCTTAACAATGTGCGATGAATATGCCAGTTTCAATTTAATTATATTTGTTTTTCGAGTGTAAATTGTTAACGGAAATCACACACATTAAGATGACCCGAATGCGCTACAAGATTATAACACTTAATGGTGGGGAGGATGCCCATATATCAGTGAACACGCATAACCAACTGTTTTTTTACACAAGAACACCGTTTGATAGAGCATGTTTTGAAAGTATTGTTGCTTCAACAATGCCAATCTCACTACAAGATGTAGTATCACTTATTATTTTTATTCATTATTTTTATCCATTATTGCTGTTAATGATTTGTATAAATGATGAAATGTTGATACATGCTGATTGAAATAGACTACAGAGGACTGACCACTATAATCAGACCAATTAATTTTTATTACAGAGATTTTCCCTGATAAAGTGCTTATGAAAGGCACAAAATGCATAGGGATCTATGTTGAAATGCTTTGGGATACTCAGACGGATAAGATGAAAAATTGAATCGGATTGTACAAATGATTGATAATTTGGACATCATCAACTAAATGAAGTAAAGAACTTAATGAATTAACTATTGAATTGGTGTACTTTCTATATATACCCTATTCAGGGTCTATTTACGCTGTGCACTGGGGGACAAACCCTAACAGGATTTGCTCTATGGATGATTTTGAAACGCTTGATTGAACAGAAAGCGACAAACACTGCACAAACACTGCACGCAACAAAGAGACAATTTAGATTACAACGCGGTGCATGTCTCACCCATTTGTAGCTTTCTAGACGTCCCAGAGTACCTAAGAATATTGAGAATTGGAAAGCTGCATTTTTAATATATGCAAGCGTGTATTGTGAGAGACACCAAGATAGGGCTGTAGCCATCTTTAAATACATGGATATTATTCGTAGAGCACATTTACAATTTGGTGGATATGCATGGCTCAATTATGATGAAGAATTTAGGGCTAGAGTCAGTATTTTTAATAATAAACCTTGGGTCGAGGTGGATCAAGAACTTTGGTTGCATTGGATGTCCTCTACTCAGCCACCTGTGACGATGCATACTGCAAGTGGTCTGCCAAGGGCCACGTTATCATTGTTGGGCTGACAACTTAAAATCTGCCAAAGAATTGCCACATATTTTTCAAAAGAAATTGTCTGTAGAATTAAAAGCCGGTAGGATACTGGGTCCTTTTAGTTAGTGTACTTTGCAAAATTTGATAGTATCCCCGTTGGGCGTAGTTCCCAAGAAATTGGCTGGAGAATTCAGATTAATTCATCATTTATTGTGGCCGGAGGGCCAATCTATTAATGATTTCATCTCCCCTACTGACTATTATGTCTCATATGCTTCTGTTGATGATGCTTTAAGATTGGTGCTGTTGGTTGGGACTGGTGCTAAACTAGCAAAGTGTGATATTCAGTCTGCGTTTCGTTTACTACCTATTCATCCATCGGATTTTGAGCTTCTAGGAATGTTTTTTAAAGGAGCATTTTTTTTTCGACGGAGTGCTCCCTATGGGTTGTTCAGTGTCTTGTGCTTTGTTTGACACTATTAGCACTTTCTTACAATTGTGCTTTTCAAAGAGAAGTAGTCATCATTGATTGATTGATTGATAGGTGATTAATAGTTTCCACAGGCCGGACAGGCAACCTTGCCCCCACTGGTCCATCTGTGGGTAAATGCTCTGACTGGTAAGCTTCCAATTCTCATTTGAAAATAAAGCTTGCGGTCTAGGGGTTTTGTAATAACATCACAAAAGGTTTCAAAGTTGGACCTATCTTTGAAGTCCAGAAGCATACCAGTCGGGGAAAGAGGAGCAATGTTCCTAACTGTTTTAGAGGCCACAGACTTCCAGTACAAGTCTTTTAGGGCCTTTTTGGGAGGAAACCTAGCATTTACTGGATCTTCCCACAGTTCCCCAAGGCCTAGATCCCTTAATGCACTCCGAATATTGGCTAACCACTTAATCTCATGGGAAGTATCACACCTGATTACGTCCAACAGCCCCCTTGTATATATTTTCAATTCGGGAGCAGACCATATCCGCCTCCAGTATAAAACTGGGTGCAGGGACGCAATGAGAGCATTGGGCACAAACCCAAGTCATAAAATAAAGGGCTCATGGGGGTGCTCTGGGGTAATTTCATTAGATTCCTGAGGAAGCGATTTTCAGAGACTGTCATTCCCCTTAAATTCTCAAACCCCCATATTTCAACTCCATATAAGGTGGAGCTAACCAATTTGCCATTATATACTGATAATACCGGGGCTATCGGCTTAGTAAGGGACCTTGAGTGTTCTAGACTCATTGCTCCTGCGAGCTGTCGGTGTTTGAGAGTAGGAGACTAGCTAGAGATAGGGTTAATCTGACATTATTATTTACATAGTGACTCAGTATCGTTTTACCAAATGGTAGTGGCACCTGTTGGGTGTCTTTGGAAAGCCCTCACCCACCAACCTAGTTGGTGGCATGCTTCATCATCGGGCCCACCCAGTGACACCTAGCGTGTCCCGGGTGTGCTTCGACGCCTGATTACAGCGGAGCAGGTATGTCACTGTGTGTGCGGTGTAGGGTGTTTAGGTATGTGAAGTTAAAACGGCTTGGCGGATGGTCCCTGGGGTGAGGATACTTTATTATAAGGGCCTCCGTCAGCGGTTAAAAAATAAGGCTGTGGGACGTTAGAGGCGGGTTACGACCTCCTACGTCCTTAGAGTGTCAACATGTTTCAGCCAGTGCCTTGTACTAATCTGGCTTTCTTCAGGACAATAAAATATGTGTGGGTTAAAATAGGGTTGTGTAGTGTAGTCTATGTGTCTACACGCCCTAAAGGCTGTAATCAGGCGTCGAAGCACACCCGGGACACGCTAGGTGTCACTGGGTTGGCCCGATGATGAAGCATGCCACCAACTAGGTTGGTGGGTGAGGGCTTTCCAAAGACACCCAACAGGTGCCACTACCATTTGGTAAAACGATACTGAGTCACTATGTAAATAATAATGTCAGATTAACCCTATCTCTAGCTAGTCTCCTTTTGATATCCTAACATATAAACCGGGGATCTGGACTAGCTTTCTGGTCCTCTCTCTCCCTCTTGATTCTCGCGGTGTTTGAGAGTAGCCAGCTCAACCTGCTGTTTCCGAGGATAGATTATGCTGAATGCAAACTCCCAGATAACTAAAAGCTTGAACCTTCTCAAGAAGTAATTTATTCATGCGTTCAGTACCCTTAAAATATTTTGATTCATTAAGAGACATACATTTTGATTTTAAAACATTAACTTCCAAACCACGGCCGGTGCACAAGTTTTCGAAAATCGATAAAGCTCTTGGCAAACCGCTCGGAGTTTTTGCTATTATCAGACAATCGTCAGCAAACATTAAAATGGGGACTTTGGCTCCTGCGAGATTAGGGGCGTCGACATTAGAGTCGATCAACGTTTTAGCCACATCGTTAATATACATGGAAAATAAAGTTGGCGCTAAAACGCAGCGTTGCCGCACCCCTCTTTCTACAGGGAACTGGGTGGTGACATTACCAGGACGGCACCACCTGATCTGGGCAAAGTTACGCTCGTGAATTTTTTTGATTAATGAGGGGCCTGGGCATGCCCATATCATTAAGAACACACCACAAGGTTGGGCGGGGGACCAGATCAAATGCTGCCCTGAGATCGATAAAGGCAGCATATAGGCTACCACCTCCAATTATCACAGTCTTCCAGTACAGCATGGCACAGTGCAAGACCTGGTCAACTGTGCTAATGGAGGTTCTAAAACCTGCCTGCAGATGGGATAAGATGTTCTGGTCCTGTTCCCACACCCGTACCTTGTTAAGAATCAGCCTGCCGAAATTTTTTTGGATGGTATCGATCAGGCTGATTGGGCGATAATTGCCAGGTAGTGATGTATCCCCTTTCTTGAATACAGGTATGATTTTGGCCCCATTCCATGATTGCGGTATAGGAGCTCCTTTGGCAACCTCGTTTGCCAGACGGAGTATGTAGCTACCCCAGGAATCTTTATCCTGTAAGAATATGTCCGCGGGTACACCATCTATACCTGGCGCTCTTCCAAGAACCACTAAATCTAAGGCGCAATGCACATCGCCTATGGTAAATGGATCTGCCAAAAAAGGTAAGTGTGAGACCTCTATGATTGCTTTTATGTGCTCACCCCTGGCATCTTGTGGTTTAAAATAGGCTACCCATTTTTCTTGTGGGACCCAATTCTGTGGCTTTTCTGGGTTGCCCTCCCTTCCCCATTTAAAAACATTCCAAATCCTTCTCGAGTCTTTTTGGGCTCCTGCCATTTTTAAATCTTGCACCTCTGCTCATCCCAGGCACGTTTGGATTTGGAGACAGCATTTTTGTACGCGGCCCTAGCAAGTCGGATATTCCTGCTTGAACCGCTTTTAATAGCTCTACCCAGATCCAAGCAGGCTTGTCTACATTCCCCAGTAAACCAGCGCAGTGGTTGGTGGGTGAGGGATCCATTTGGCTTACAAGGCCTAACAAATAAACTTCTTAGATCACCAAAGAAGGATTCGTTTATCCCGGTTGCCTTTTCGAGTGCAGGAGCCAATGCTCCTTTACTGGCTAGTACACCCATTTCACACATTGCTTGTGCTAGCTTGCTTGAAATGAGATCAACATTCTCTTGGGAATTAGAGACTTTGGCCCAGCGAACATGGCGCATATCATTCGAAATAACTGTATCGGGGGAGAGTTGGTATCCAACCCCACTCCATCAGCGGTTTCTTTCCAATAGGTAAGTGACATGCATAGGGGGTTGTGATCGCTCTCAACCCTGTCAACAATTGACATGTCCTTGAGGTATTTCCATAAACCCAAACTAATCAGGTTATAGTCAATTCTGCTCTCGCGGGGTCCACTCCTAAACGTGGTGGCCCCTGACTTATCTCCAGCGGTCCTGCCGTTAGCCAATCTCAAGCCTTTGTTTAGACAGATTGAGTTTAGTTGGATCGCTATTTCGGTCCACCTATTAACTGGCTCAAGATCGAGTTTGGGTACACCCCATTCCCTATCTTCCTCGTCCGATATGTTCCAATCGCCACATAACAAGGGTTCAAAGGTTGTATTAAAATCTTCCCCTAGAATAATATGAGAATGCAGAGAGTGACATTCTATAAGGTCTTCCAGGAGGGCTAAAACTTCGAATTTCTTACCCCCAGTACTTCGGGCATACAAATTATAGATGTGGATGGGCTCTTTATTAATAAACTTTAGTTAGAATATGGAGATACCTGTGATTAGAGGGTAAGGGCTTGATTATGACGTCAAGGTCCTGTCTAACCCATATCGATAGGCCACCAGATGGGTGACCTCTCCCTCCCTTTTTAGCAGGGATACTATAATTCAAATACCCTGGGAAATGCAATGCTTCCAATAACCACGTTTCCTGAAATAAAGATATTTCATATTGGTTGATGAATGTTGCCCATTCCGGGGATTCTACTTTAGATTTCAAACCAGCTATGTTCCAGGACAAGATCGTTCTGGGTTTACCAAAATCAAGTATGGAGTCGTCATTTTGGCTTGTACCTGCAATGCTAACTGGCAAGGTAATTAAAGATGCCATGAGAGGCATCGGAGGTAGTGTAGGAACGGAGAAGTAGTCACAAATGTTTGTCACTATTTAGATGATTTTATGTTCATTGGAGAGGCACCTTTAGACCAGTGTCGCAGAGTTTAAGGCATTTTTCAGGACATGGCTGAGGAGTTCGGTGTTCCGCTGGCTCCAGAGAAAACTGAAGGCCCTTGTACTAAACTCACTTTTTTGGGTATCGAGATCGACACTGAAGCTATCATGGCCCGTTTGCCAGTTGCAAAGGTGGGTGAAATCAGGTATTTTCTGTTGGAGGTTATTTTAGTTATTTTTTTGTCCTCATTTATGCGATTTTATAGGTTATAGCAAGCCAGGTCTCCTCTTGTAAAAATGAACCACCCCGGGTAGAAGAGGCAAGACCACGTCTAAAGCTGCCAGCGAAATCTTAGAATTCTTTTGGATCCACTATCTCGAGGCCAATCTGATGGATCAACGTAGTCGCATTTGGTAAAATCATTGGACATCCCTTCCCATCCCGTTCGTTTGCTTACCCCTCTAAGTGCATACACGCTTCTAAACTTGTTCACTTGAAAAAGCCAATCATCTGTCTTGGAGGTTATTGACAAGAATAAAATCGAGATCAGGCAGGTTCAACGTTGGTTGGGCTTTCTACATTTTGCCTGTCGGGTGGTCAGGTCTGGCAGAACTTTTTGCAGAAGGTTGGGAATGGCAATGTCAGGAGCATACCTCCCTCATCACAGGGTTAGAGTTACTAAAGCCATCAAAGAAGACCTGTTGATTTGGCTAAAAATTTTGGAAGGTTTCATTGGAGTTTCTTTCTTTTTTGTGGAAGACAACACTATATGGCAGATTCAGATATTTTCAGATGCGTCTGGGGACCATGGTTTCGGCTTATTTTGGGAAGGTCGCTGGTGTGCAGAGAAATGGCCTCAGCATTGGCTCCGACAAGGACGCAGTATTGCTTTTCTTGAATTGTTTCCTGTCATAATAGCCTTGCTAGTCTGCGGTGAGAAATTCCAAGAAAGATGTGTGCTGTTTCATACAGACGAAAGATTTACGGGTTTTACGCCTGTTGAGGTTTTTGATGTTACAGAGTCTCAAACTAAATATTGTTTTCAGAGTTAGGCACATTCCAGGCATTTATAACTCAATTGCGGACGCGTTGTCTTACTTCAATTGGCAGAAATTCCGCAATTTGGTGCCAGGGGCGGATAACTTCAAAACTGCGATTTCACAAGACATCTGGGTGTTCGGGAATTGAGGATCATCGAGTTGGTCGAAAAGTCTATAGCTCCTTCCACCAGACGCAGTTATCAACGGCCTGGTCTGAATTTTTAAGTTACGCTAAATCTCACAGCCTTGAAGGGACACCAGTTGGTAACAAATGTTTCATTTTACAGTTTGTTTTGTATTTGATGAACAAGGGGTTGTCTCATACAACCATTTCTGGGAAACTGGCTGGGATTTCTTTCTATGGACAGTTATTGTGGGGTCAAGACTTGGGGGGGGGGATGTTTTGTTGCGTCGTATGTTGAAAGGTTTTAGTAGAGAACAAGCACATTCTTTGCCTTTAGGCAAACCAATTACTTTTGTTCTTTTGCAACAGTTGTTGGTACAACTACCAATTTGTTGTTATGATCAGATGACCAATGAAGAATTTCTTAAAACTCTCTCAGGGATGAAAAGTGGCTCTCCAAATGATCCAGCCCCCATTCATATTCTCAAACAAGTGGGACCCACTATCTCACACCTGGCCACTAATCTCATTAACGCCTCCCTCAGCCAAGGAGTGGTCCCCCATAGCTGGAAACACGCAGTAGTGAAAGCCCTACAGAAAAAACCAGGTCTTGACCCACTTGACCTCTCCAACCTCCGCCCAATCTCCCTATTGCCAGGGATAAGTAAGATCACTGAGAAGGTTGTCAACCAACAACTATCGGCTTTCCTAGAAGCCAACAACCTTCTTCGCCCCTCTCAAACTGGGTTCCGCCCTGGGCAGGGGACCGAGACTGCCCTTCTTCAAGTGGTGGAGGAAGCCAGATGCATCTTGGATTCAGGGGGATCGGTGCTACTGATCCTCCTGGATCTAAGCGCTGCATTTGATACGGTTGACCACCAAATCCTGATACAGCGACTGTCCAACTTAGGA
This sequence comes from Lissotriton vulgaris, assembly GCF_964263255.1. Classification (NCBI taxonomy): domain Eukaryota; kingdom Metazoa; phylum Chordata; class Amphibia; order Caudata; family Salamandridae; genus Lissotriton; species Lissotriton vulgaris. The sequence continues at coordinate 82,148,479 of NC_141687.1, read as the reverse complement.
ATAAGAAACACGGCACTTCGCTGGCTCACATCCTTCCTTAAAGACAGAACCTTTCAGGTCTGTGAAGGTAATGAGCGATCTGACTTCTTCCCCCTCCAGTGTGGGGTCCCTCAGGGCTCTTCATTGAGCCCCACACTATTTAATACTTACATGGCCCCCCTGGAGGAAGTGGTTACCCCATTCGGGATAAAAACCATCACATACGCTGATGACACCCAAATGGTGGTCTCATTTTCGCTAGAAAGTGCCCAAATCAAAAACCTTCATGACTGCCTTGAAGGGATCTATCAGTGGATGTGTGATTCAAGGCTGAAACTGAACGGCTCTAAAACTGAGCTCATGCTACTGGGACCCCAAACATCTCCCCTCCCCAGTGCAATGCGGCCATCCTGCCTAGGTACCCTTCCTCAACCTAAGATGGAGCTCATAAGTCTGGGTTTCTGGCTAGAACAGGACCTTTCACTTAAAACCCAGGACAAAAAAACAGCAGGTACCTGCGTAGGCCTACTCCGCTCAGCCAGGAAAATTCTCCCTCTGCTCCCTGCACCTTCCCAAAAACTCCTAATACAAGGGCTGATATCATCTAGGCTAGATTATGGCAATGCCCTCTTCCTGGCAGCCCCTGAAACAACCATGAACATCTTGCAGAGAACTCAAAATGCCGCTGCTAGGCTCCTGACAGGCACCCCCCGTAGAATATCAGCCAAACCTGCATTGAAGACACTTCACTGGCTGCCAATCCGTGAAAGGGTCAAATTTAAGGCCCTATGCATAACGCACAAAGCTCTACAAGGCCAGGGTCCCCCGTTGCATAAAACCAGGCTCTTCCCATACAAACCCAACAGGTCTCTGCGTTCCTCTAATGGCAACTTGGCCACAGTAGACAAAATCAAGAAAGCCCGTACTGGAGGACGACGATTCTCAGTTGCAGCCGCAATATTGTGGAACGCCCTACCTATCCATCTACGCGCAGAAACGAATCACAACAAATTTCGTAAGCTACTCAAAACCCACCTTTTCCCTCAATAATCTGCATATACCCTTCCCGTTTCTGCTTCCCCCCCTCAGTTGCTAGTACAATCCCAGCGCTGGGACGCCCCCGGGCAGCCATGCGCTCTAGAAATCCCGTTTTCATTTCATTTCATTTCATTTCATGATAAGTGGGAGGTTTCTCGTTTTAGGCTTTGTATGATATGGTAATTTTTTGGGGCTTTTAGAGTTTCAGAATTGTTGGGATTGAGGGATCAGATGGGTATTCAGACCAGTGACATTAATTTTCAACGAGGGACATTGAGGATTTTGTTGAAGAAATCTAAAACTGATCAATTGGGCAAGGGAACATGGATTCACTTAAACGGTAGTGGTGTACAGTAATGCTACCCTCTTGGGGAATGGGAGTCATTCGCAAGTTTTCCTGATTTTCAGCATGGGTCTATATTTCGGCATCGCAATGGGGATCAGATTAACAGTGTTCATTTATTGACTGTTTTGCGGGAATCCTTGACTTTGGTTGGGAAAAACCCCTTACTGTTTGGGACTCACTCTTTCCGCATAGGGGCTGCTACTGAAGCGGCCAGATTTGGTTGGGGTTGGGAGGACATTAAAAGGATTGGTAGGTGGAAATCTGCTTGTTGTTCTCGTTATGTTAGAAAATAATAACAACTATCTACTTCAGGGCTGCAGTCTAATTTTGTTTTTTCCGCCTAGGTCGAGTAAAAAGTTCTTTATCGACGAAAATGCATTCATTAAATGGTTAGCCACATTTGCAGACCGGCAGATTTATGGCAGAGTGCTTGGAATTCCCAGCAAAGGTCACAAAGTCCTCTGGAAAGGGAAAGGAGGGAATAGGAGGGAAGGTTTGTTTTCCCATGCTGTTAGAATTATCATCTGAAAGAGGTTTTCCGGATTTATTAATCATTCACTTAGGTGAAGGTTGGGAGAAAGGGAATTAGTTATGGGACGTTGTGATGTGTTGGGAAGCACAAAGTGGAAAGGTAAAGATAGAAGTGGGAGGGCTCTGTTTAAATGGCGGGGATTGAGCGAAGGAATAGATTAAGGTTGCAAGCAGTCGGGGTTAAAGCATGCTAATTAGCTACCGAGTGATAGGAAGCCACTCATGTGAATTTTACAAAGCGGGTTTGAGTATGACGGAGGCACTAGGCAGAATGAAAAGAATGCATTTCAGTTAAATTAATTATGGAGATTCAGAAGAGAGGTCAACTTTAAGCATGTTATGCTGTTGTATTTGTTCACTTACATAGACTGATGTAATATTAAAGTATGTGCAATTATTATTTTCAGTTTTCCCTGACGAAGGGCCCCAGAGGCCCGAAATGCATTGGATTTTAATAAACTGCTACGGATGAATTTGGCTTTATTCGTGTTCTTGAAGTGAGGTTCGGATGGCCCGTCAGGAATACTAGAAACCTGGGAAATGGCTTTTCCTTGCATGAAGACAAAAAAATATTTTAAGCATAAAAGCGGATTATCAATGGAATGAATTAACGTTATGAAGAATGGAAAAGAGGAACATGAGTTGAAGAATACATTGCAAACGCAATTTAGGCTGTGCCAATGGTATGGGGCAGAAAGTTGTCCCAAATATGTTTGTTGAAAAAGATCTAGTACCATTATCGGTTTTATCCCTCTTAAAACAAATGAAATTGGACTTAGCAGTGATAAAGAACAATTGGGTGAGTACATCACTGGTATGGACAGAATTTATTTACAGGCATCACTGGACGGGGGCTCGCAATCACACTGCGATGGAGAAGGCTCGCAGAAAGATAAATCGTGCGATGAAAATCTTTTGTTATGCGATGGGTATTCAGGTCTTGACCCAGGAAAACATCACAAGTGTTGAGTAATATCTTTTCCGGGAGGATGGGGTACATTTATCCCAAATAGGTCAAGCACATAATTTGATGGAGTTGAGGGACTTACTGGCGGTATTTTGGAATGAAAATCTTTGGTGTGATAAAAATTCAAAGTAAAGTTCGTTTTTTCCACAGGTTCTTGGGGTGGGGCCAGGAAAACTCTTTGGTTTTCCTGAGTGGCGCTTTTTGGGGGGGTTTGGATAGTCTGGAGAGGGCTTATCCTTCCCTCTGGGGTGGGGTGAGGGTGGACGAAAAGCTTGTTAGGAAAAATGTAAGGAAGGAAAAGGAAATGATGGGATTGTGCAGCACATGGGGTATTTTCTGAAAGTCTTGTTGGGAATATTTTGGTTTCTATTTATGATAAAATGTTTTAAAGCGTAATGACAAAGTAGATTTTTGTCATAACAAGGTTTTGCTCTAAGAAAGAGTTTTATCTGTTTACCTGCCTTAATATAGTGACCTTTTTTGCTAAGTTAATAATGGTGTGGATTGTTTTTATTGCGCGATGGGGACCCAGGGGGACTTTGGAGCGAGCCGGTGTCCCCCTGGGGTGATTCGCGGGGTGGAACAATCCACTCAGCGCGATAGGTTTAGGCAGGTAAGGGGCGGGCGTTGTGTGTAGGCGATAAACGGAAGTGCTTTGGCGGGAATGCTTCAACATGAGGAGATTTGTTAGGCGAACGTTTGATTGACTCACCCACCCTTTTTTTTAATGTTTATTTTTTTAAAAGTTTTTACGTGACGTTAGACAGGTAACAGTTTTATCCTTTCGCTAGTTGTTCTTTTAGTTAGGCCCTTTTTGGGGGGTTTGGATAGTCTGGAGCGGGCTTATCCTTTCCTCTCGGGTGGTAGGAGGGTGGAAGAAAAGCTTGATAGGAAAAATATAAGGAGGGAAAAGGAAATTGTGCAGTACATGGGGTATTTTCTGAAAGTCTTGTTGGGAATATTTTGGTTTCTATTTATGATAAAAATGTTTTAAAGCGTAATGACAATGTGGGTTTTTGTCATAACAAGGGTTTGCTTTAAGAAAGAGTTTTATCTGTTTACCTGAATAAATAAAGTGACCTTTTGCTTAGTCAATAACGGTGTGGATTGCTGTTATTGCGCGATGTCTTCTTTACAGTAAGATTGGTGGTTAGTCCTATTTTCATGACCATAGCTCGAATTCTCTTATGTATTCTAATTGTTTTGCATTTATATAGCGCTGACTACATCTGTCGAGTCGCTGTATCGCTATTTCGGCGAGTAGCATGCTACTCTGGAAAAGGATTAGTGGTGAATTAGTATGGTGAAATATGTAAGTAATTTGAGTGGTATGTTAGTTAGTTATTTGAATTGAGATGGATAGTGGAGGGATTGAGGAGGGAAAAAGGTTAGCATTTATATAGCGCTTACTACCCTTGATGAAGTGTTAAAGCTCTTTTTTGGCGAGTAGCACGCTACTTCGGAACCAGAAGAAGATTAGTGGTGAATTAGTATAATGAAATATGACATTAATTTGAGAGGTGGACATGCCTCAGCATTGCTGTAATAGTTGAGTCCGGAAATATTAAGGGAGCAAACGCTCCCCTAATACTTTGCCCACAGACAAATCCACATCGTGAATGTGATGCTGCTCACAGACTTCAGAGCACTGAGGCTGCTGGTGGGCGGCTCATTCTCAACTTTATGCTTTCATGGAGGGGTTGGGGGGGGGGGCAGCCAACCAAAGGGAGGTTCCCCCGGGCTATTTGGGAGGGGCGGAGGGGAGGGGGCTTGTGACAACAAGTAGGCATTTTGTTTTTGGGCTTCTTTTTGAGATAGCACAAAAGCAGCCCAACGTTTAAAAGCGTTGGGCTGCTTCTCCCAGCCACCATTGTGTCCTTGGTGACCTGGTGGCTGGGAGCGTAGTTAGGAACTTTTTGCTAAGAAAAGTTTTGCTTCAGTGAGTTTATTGTTAGTCAGGCATTTTGATCGCTTGCTCGGGGCATTCTTTAGTAAGTGTGTTTCTTAGCTGGCAGAAGAATATGGCGGCAGAAGATGTCCGAGTGCTCGAGGTCATTCGGCTTTTGAGTGAAGCTGGCCGTTTGGATTTCGTTTTGGGCGAGGTGGCCGGGCCGCCGCCCCCGGCGCTGCAGGCCCTAGGCGGGAGTTGCCGCGGCAGTGGCGGCTTGCACGTCGCCGAAAAGGCCTAGATTGGTGTCAGCAGTAGAACGCGTTTGTGGAAGTCGGCCCGGTGCGGCGTGTACAGCTGGACGGTCCTCGTAGCTCGGCGATGGTGAGTACTGGGGACCAGGATGGCGGGAGGGTTGCGGGCGGGGGGAGCGCTGTGGCATTGTCGTTGTTTGGACTGGCGGCCGCTTTTATAAAAGAGCAGCGGGCCCTATCTGCACCCGCGCGTGGAGCGAAGCGCGGGAGGGGCCGAGGCAGGAATAGGCGCTCCGCGGCCCTGTCCTCCGACCGGGCCTTGGCTGAAGTAGTGAGTGAGGAGCAGGGGAGGGGATTATGGTCCCTCCTGGCGCCCCTATTCAGGCGGATTGGTCCCAAAAGGGGGAGCAGCACCGGCAAGTGGTTCACCCGGCACAGATGGAGGCAATTGCAGGGGTGAGCAGGATGGCAGGGGGGGAGCCAAGGCCAGAGGTCCCCCTTTCGAGTGTCAGGGGAGCACATAGAGGTGGCCATTGTTAAGAGTGGGAGAGGGGAGTGTGCCACGGAGGCGAGGGCCCCAGCTGTTTCAGTTAACGTGTTACCCCGTCTCCTGCTCGGGGGAAAGCTTTTTCAATGGGGGGTGGCTCACCTGGGGAGGGGGAGTGGGCACAGGTCAGGGGGTGGGGGGGTTGCAGCCTTTGGGGTTGGTTCAAGGTCAGGTTTCTGGGGTGGAGGAGGGTGATGGGGGAGCATATGTGCTGTCTGATGAGGACTTGGACCCAGCGGCGTGGGCCAAGTGTGGGAGGGCCTGGATGTTTTCCCGTCTTGGTCGAAAGGAGTGCGGGACATGGAGGAAGGTGGGCTCAGTGAGTCGGTTTCCCTCTCACAGAGCAAGAGCGTGCTGAGGAGTGATAGGAAGGTAAAGAGGTACGGAGGGGCTAGGTCTGAATCCCCGGGGGTTGTTGGGGGGTGGGGAAGGGTTCCCAATTGGCGACGGTTTCTGCACCATCGGCGCAGACGATGTTGGAATGGAGTGAGGGTGAGCTGGAGGGGGGCCCTTCCCCCCCAGTTTGCCCCCGGGTGAATAAAGTTAGGTTGCTGGCCGCGGGTCAAGGCAGCGGGTGCGGGGGTGGATGCTTTTTGGAGTGGGCAGGAGAGTAGCCCAGATAGCTTGTGTGCGAGGTCCCAGCACACCAGTCCAAATTTTTTCTTCACAGGATAGGGAACGTCGCGGGACAGCAGGCTCAGTAGGGTGAGGTGCGGCCCAACTGCGCCGAGGAGAAGGGAGGGTGGAGCCTAGCGCAACACATTCCGTACCGGCGGGGGATCCCGGTGCGGCCAGCGCACGAAGGTCCAGCGCCACCTCGCTGGCCCCAACAACCAGCAGGACCCGTTGGTCAGCTGGACCAATGGATGGGAACCTTCAAGACATTCAACGCAGGGGGGAGTATTGGCGAGTACAATCGGCTCCCCCACCTGGAGCATTTTCAGAGGCCGCTAGGGCTGGTGTCAGCAATGTTAGGTCGGGGAAGGCCCGTAGTGTTGGTTTTGTGTCTAATCCTCTGCAGATAGAGAAAGCAGCGGAGGGCAAAAAACTTGAAGTCAGCTTTTGAGCATAAGTCAGTGGTTCAGGAAAAATTGGATAAGGAAGTGCGAGAAGGGAGAATGGCAGGTCTGTTTCATGACTGGCCCCTAGAAGACTTGATTGTGTCCCCAATCGGGGTGGTGCCCAAAAATGAAGTTGGACATTACCGACTAATACAACACCTATCGTGGCCTGAGGGGTTTTCTATCAATGATTTTATTGGCGAAGAGGCAGCCTCAGTGTCTTATTCCTCAGTTGACGTTGCTATGTCACTGGTTGTGACCGCGGGCGCAACTGCAGAGATGGCGAAATGCGACCTAAAATCTGCACTTCGTTTGCTGCCCATACACCCGGATGATTGAAATCTTTTGGGAATCCATTTTGAAGGTCAATGGTGCGTGGATAAGGCTTTGCCGATGGGTTGTTCAATGTCTTGTGCTTTGTTTGAGTGTTTCAGTACTTTTTCACAGTGGTATTTCACACAGCACACTAGCCAGAGGCTGGTAACACACTACTTAGACGATTTCTTTTTTGTGGGTTCCCCGTGCTCCGCGGAGTGCCAGGTAGCACTGGACAAGTTCCATGAGCTTATGGGGGAGCTGGGTGTTCCGTTGGCACCAGAAAAAAACGATAGGTCCATGTAAGACCATGTCTTTCTTGGGCATCGAAATTGATTCAATTGGTATACAGGCACAATTGCCAGTTGAGAAGAAAGAGAAAATGTTGGATTTGTTGGAAGACATGCTCTCAAAACACAAAGTAACGGTGAAAGACATACAGGTTCTGTTAGGACATCTCAATTTCGCCTGCAGGGTAGTTAGGGCGGGGAGGACCTTTTGCAGGAGACTGGGGCGTGCTTTGTCAGGACAACATCTGCCTCACCACCATGTCTGCTTGTCGACGGGGATGACAGAAGATCTGCGTATGTGGAGATCATTTCTGCATTCCTTAAATGATATACCATTGGCCAGGGAAGAGGATTTTCAGTGGGGTGTTCAGATTTTTTCAGATGCGGCGGGCAGTGATGGTTTTAGTATATACTGGCAGGGCAGGTGGTGTGCGGAGCAATGGCCGAAGCAGTGGAAAGATGGTGGGAGGAGCCTCGCCTTTCTAGAGCTTTTCCCGGTGCTGGTGGCGCTGATGTTGTGGGGCGAGGAACTGGCACATAAGAAGGTGTTGTTCAGGATTGATAACTTGGCAGTGGTTCAAATCATCAACAGACAGTCTGCAAGAGATGAGCAGATTTTGAAGTTACTGCGGGTGTTTGTTCTTGGTTGCCTGAGACACGATATTGCATTCAGGGCTCTGTATATCCCTGGTGTGGACAATGACATTGTGGATGCTTTGTCTCGTTCGCAGTGGGAGAGATTCCATGGGCTGGCCAAGAAGGCGGACAGGACACCGACACCAATGCCGGAACATCTGTGGTATGTAGGCAACATAGGATTGTACAGCTGGTGGTAGGTTCATTGTCAGCTTCTACTCGGACAGCTTATGCTTTGGCCTGGAGGGAATTCTTAGCATCAGGTGCCTGTCGGAGGGAGGAGTCAGGGAGGCGCTCAGAGGATGTGATTCAGTGTTTGCTAGATCTTATCGGAAAAGGTCTTTCTAAGGTCACCATCGCAGGAAAATTGGCAGGTATTTCCTTTATGGGAAAGCTTTTGTGGGGTTTATTCCCCTTCTGCGGGGGAGGGGGGTGGAGGAGGATGTTGGAAGGTTGGGAGAGGGAGCTGGGCAGTACACGTTTGGCACGAAGACCTTTATCTTGGCAGACTTTGGCGCGTTTGTTGGCAGTGTTACCTGTCGTTTGCAGGGATGGTTTTGAGGCATGCTTGTTTTCTACTCTAATTGTCTGGATGTTTTTTGGAGCCTTTAGGGTTTCCGAGTTGTTAGGTTCTGCAAGAGTAGGTATCTCTTGGCAAGAGGTTTTCTTTGCTGAGAAGGGCGTTCATATTTGGCTGGCCAGCGCAAAGACAGATCAGAGAAGTCGTGGAAAGGAGGTTTGGTTGGAAGCAGCATTCCCCGGTGTCGACATGCCCTTTACAATGGGCTAGGGGTTGGAGGAGGCTATCCAGCGGGGAAGATAGTGAGAGGGTTTTTCGACATGCTGACGGGGGTAGGATGACGGAATATCAACTGCGCATGGTGCTGCGTAAAGCATTGAGACAGATAGGCCTGGATGGGGCTCAGTTTGGGACACATTCTTTTAGGATCGGGGTGGCAACGGAAGCTGGTAATCGAGGCCCGTCTAGGGGGGATATTATGCGTCTTGAGCGCTGGTCATTCAACTGTTTTCAACTCTTCGTGCGCAGCAATGCAGAAGAAGCGCTTGCGTCAACCTCTTTTTCATGAAGCTCATATTGTTTTTCTTGTTTCAGTTTCTGTAGCGGGTCCCCGCTCTCTGGAGTTGACCATTTGGATAGTGGGGCACTCTTTCGGAAAATGGGCCCAAGTCCAAGCTGGCAGTTGTTATTTCGGGAGAATGTTGGGCTTTAATGAGCGCCGGTTCAAAAATGTTTGGAAAGGGAAGGGGGGGATGTTATGGAGGGAGTTGGTTCCGGCTTTGAACAAGTGGTTGGTCGTGGGCCAATGTCCGGATGTTTTGTTAATCCATTTGGGGGAAAATTACCTTTGTGGGGTAAAGGGCGTTGTTTTTGTTAAGGGCAATGAAAAGGGATCAGGCGCTTTTGAAGGAGAAGTGGTCTGGTTGCCATGTTTTGTGGACTGAGCTTGTGCCCCGTAGAATTTGGAGGGGCGCCGAAATCCCAGGGAGATTAATAGGGCGCGTAAGAAGGTCAATATGGTGATCTCTAGATTTTGCAGGAACCTAAGATTTGGGAGAGTGTGCCATAGGGACATTAAGTTCGAGTCTGTGGAGTTTTTCAGGAGCGATGGAGTCCACTTATCCAGGATGGGTATGGATCTCTATTTGGTGGAGGTTAGAGAAGTTCTATCTAGGTGTCTTAACGTGCAGGAGCATTCGAGGGTGGACTAATTGAGGGTTTACAGGCAACTGAGAGTTTAGTGGTATCAGTCAGGCGCTAATAACGTTTTGGTTGAGGGGCAGAAAAGGGGGGTGGTCTCCTCCCCCCCCCCCGGCTTTCTGGGTGGCAGGGATTAGTGGAAGTTTTGCCAGGGTTGGCAGAGTTTTTGTGTTGGCTAGTTTAAAGTTGGGTCATCGACAGGGATTGTTTGGGCAGGTTGATTGTTGGGGCACTTACAGAAGTTGGGTGATCGTTTAGTGGTGCAGGGGCAGGCTGGGGAGTTTTGGTATAATAGATGTTTAGTTTTATAAGCCTATGTGTTATGCATTGTATTATGATATTGTATTTTTGTAATGTTGTAATGCTTGGGTGGAGGGCGGGTTTCAAATAACTGTTAGGGGCGGGGGTGGGGAGGAGGGGTTAGGTAAGTGTTTTATTTAGTGAGGTTTAGTTTTGTAAGGCACTGGGCGAGGAGTTTTTAATTGTTATGTGCACCTGTTCCAATAAAGCGGCCTTTTACACACACAGAAGTTGTTTGTGGTCTGCTCCCCCCCCACCCCTCCTTCCCAAGGAGGGCTTGGGGGGGGGGGGGGTTGGCGACCAAAGGGAGGTCCTCCCCCAGGCTGTTTGAGAGGGGTGGGTGGGGGGGGGGGGGTTGGGGTTAGGGGGCTTGTGACGACAAGCGGGCATTTTGTTTTTGGGCTTCTTTTTGAGATAGCCCAAAAGCAGCCAACGTTTAAAAGCGTTGGGATGCTTCTCCCAGCCACCATTTTGTTCTTGGTGACCTGGGGCAATATGTATTAAGCCAATTTGCATTAGCAAACGCCGAAATTCGCAGAATTTCGGTGTTTGCTAATGCATTTTGGCCAAATGGTATGTATTAAGTAAATCTGCCTTCAAAATAAGGAATCGCAAAATTTGCAATTCCTTATTTTGCGATTGCATTTAAGGAATCGCAAATTTTGCGATTCCTTATATGCAATGTAAGAAACATTTAAAAAATGCAAATTGGCCTTAAGGAATCGCAAATTACCACCAACTTCAAGTTGGTGGTAATTTGCAAATTCCTTGAAAAATGCACCTTTTTGCATTTTTCAAAGTGCACTGTGAAGCACATACATGCCCTTAGGGCATGTATGTGCACCCATGCTAATTTCAGGGGTGCAACAGGGTGTCCTTTGGACACCCCTGCGCCCTTGAAATTATTCTCAATTTGCGTTTCTCAAATTGCAAATCTCAAATTGAGAATAACTTCCCATTCATTCCTGTGGCCCTCCTGGCCCATAGAAATGAATGGGAAAGTATTCCTTAATTGCGACTCGCAATTTGCTAATGGCAATTATGGAATTTTAAAAAATCGCAAAAAAAATGTGAATTTCTACATACATACCAATTTGCAAATCTCAAATACCGATTTCTAAAAAATCGCTATTTGAGATTCGCAAATGGGTACCTTCATACATATGGCCCTTAGTGACTGGGAGCGTAGTTAGGACATTTTTTACACCTCCTTCCCTCCCCTTTTTGTTTTTGGTTTTGTACATTTCCACCTCCCCCCTTTTTTCTTAGTAGTATTTCTTTAGCTTAAATTTATGGGGTCCATTTCTTTTTCCTCATTTTTCCCCCTTTTTTCTCCTATGGTTTTCTTTGTTGGTTCTGGTGCGCAGGGTAGGTCTGTTGTATTGTCGCTTGGAGCAGGTGCTGTGCAGTGCGGGGATTAGTGGAAGTTTTGCCAGGGTTGGCAGAGTTTTTGTGTTGGCTAGTTTAAAGTTGGGTCATCGACAGGGATTGTTTGGGCAGGTTGATTGTTGGGGCACTTACAGAAGTTGGGTGATCGTTTAGTGGTGAAGGGGCAGGCTGGGGAGTTTTGGTATAATAGATGTTTAGTTTTATAAGCCTATGTGTTATGCATTGTATTATGATATTGTATTTTTGTAATGTTGTAATGCTTGGGTGGAGGGTGGGTTTCAAATAACTGTTAGGGGCGGGGGTGGGGAGGAGGGGTTAGGTAAGTGTTTTATTTAGTGAGGTTTAGTTTTGTATGGCACTGGCCGAGGAGTTTTTAATTGTTATGTGCACCTGTTCCAATAAAGCGGCCTTTTACACACACAGAAGTTGTTTGTGGTCTGCTTCCCACCCCCCCTCCCCCCCCACCCCCACCCCTCCTTCCCAAATCCAGATGGGGCCTCTGTCAGAATGGCCCGGGCCGCCTCTGACGTTCCTGCATTGTACTCGGGAGGTGGGCGGGCACAATGATTCCATTCTGAGGGACCGTGCGCTGACAAAATGACGTCAACGTGGCGGCCATTACCTGCGCATGCTGCTGACTTTACTCAGACAGCCATTATGAAGCCATTAAGGTGAAGCTTGGACTTCGTAATGGTTTTTGAGGTTCAGCAAACCTTTTATTCCGCAGATGATCATCACGCGCAGTCAAGGCAGCAGGCCAAGCCGGGCTCATTTCAGAACCCTTTACTTGAGCATTTTTCCAGACGACAAATCGTCAGTCATACTTTTTTTTATATGAACATCTGCAGCCGGTCTGATGTGAAGAAGCCGCAGAGGTATGTCTTTATCCTCACAATACCTTTCACCCTGACCTCAACACCACCAGCAGATCTGCGTTTACATCTGGTATTCGAGCAATTAACTAGAAGGCCGGATCCCATATTCCCCCCTGGTGCACTGTGTTATCAGACGCAGTTTAGCCTTTCTCTCTGTGCCTCGTGGTATCAGTCCCCAATGCAAGGGTTTGGGGTGAACCATAGTTAAGGTTGTGGAATGAGCGAGTGAGACTGGGATTTATTGGCTCACTAATGCGAGGCACTGTATTTTCTTGGTTCCATTCTCTTTCTTAATTTGTAATCCATCCAACAAGGTGGCATAAGGCATGCTGTGACTATAAATCTAATATTACGTGCCTTTGCCATAAAAAGGAAGTGGAGGTGAAAAATGTAATCAGATGATATTTATCATTAAAACAGTTGGGATTTTAGGTGCAGTGTTCATATGTAAATAAGGATTTTTTACGCACGCTTTATGCACAAATCCTGCAAATTAGTCCTGGATGCCAGTATGAGGCACGGCGCTCCTCTTTCAGTTCTGCATTCATTGCTGCTGCCTTTCAGAGTGTCAATTAGACTGTCCCGCAGCACACGCAGTGTGCCCACCCAAGAGGAGTGCCACATTAGGCACAGCAACATGTCTAGTGGTGGAACCCTCGGCAGTCCCCTAAGTTGGCGTGGGCCATGTGTCTCTTTCGGCGCATCGGAGGGTGGGGATAAGGTATTTATACCTGCCCCCGCCCATCTGGCTAAGGCTTCCCTTTTGTGCTTTCTGGTCACGCCGATGGACGGGACAGATGGACAGGAAAGAGGCAAGACGGGACTTTGCTCAGAGAGCGCTTCCGATGGAATCAAATTTGGCACCCTCCTTTCAGCTCTGAATGGTCTGGTCATGGCGGCTGGTGATGTTTGAGAGGGGTGAGTGGGATTTAATAATATACAAGAATTCTATGGCAGGACGGAGGCTCCGAATATGCTTTCTCATTTCTTTACTGTAATGCACAGCAGCCAATCAGAACTCAGTAAAAAACACAAACTACATTACCTATGAATACCCTGGGCAACCATAGAGAATACACGCTATAAAAGGTATTATAGAGGACAACACTTCCTCTTTCTTTGCTGCTCCGCAGCTAGTTAAGTGCACTTTCTATCATTATTGATATATTGCATTGTACTTGAATTCCTTGTTGCATTCTTTGCATTACCTTCTGTGCGCGCCGCGCTTTATGCTCGTCTGCCTTTAATGGTTCCGCTTTGTCTGGGGCTTCGGCTCGTAGCATGGTTGGTGGTTTTGTTGTAGCGGCCGCCGGTGCAGGGAGCGTGTGTCACCTCCCCGGTTTCGGGCGCGCTGTGCCCGCGCCTGTGTTTCTGTGGAGTGGGAGATTGGGGGCAAGGGACTGCGCCCGACGCTTGCGCGTCCCTCTGTGGCTTCAGGCGGCTGTCAACGCGCATGCGTGACAGTTTGATTACTTTTCGCTACCGTGTTCTTCATGGAGCATTTCTCACGGAGCTGCGTTCTCCTCAGTTTAGCCCACAGCCTGTCAGCCTCTTGCCCCTGCCTACGCCCTAATAAAAACGGTTATTTGGGCAGTAAAATAACGCGTAGGCTTTGCCTAGAGTGGCTTAGTGTGCAGCAAGCCCTCCCTCCACTTTCAACTTCAGTTTTTTGGTGCAGTCAGGTTTCTAACCTGCATTTTGCGTGGCTTCCTTTGGTGTTCCACTCCCCCTGATTTTGCCTTCGGCTGTTGATATTGTTCCTTCCTCCCGTGGGCATATTTACAACTTGTTGTTGTCATAATGGGAGATTACTATGAGGAGGACGGCTATTATGATGAAGATGAGCCCTCTGGCTCTGTGGAACATGAATTGATGAGTCAGGCGTTGTTCCACGCCATTGCCCTGTTGAAGCGTCATCTTTCAGAGTATGCGACGCAACAAGGTTGGTTGCCTCCGTCTTCAGGGAGCTCTAAAAAATCTCCCAAAAATCCACACCACTTGGATTTTGCAAAATTGGCTAAGTCTCTGTCCTCAGTGCAGCCTTCTAAAAGATCATCCAAGTTTGTACGCTCGTCCCCAGTCTCTCCTTTTGATGATGGGGATTCCACTTCTGATTCCTCTTCCTCTGGTCCTGTGGTTCCTCCTCCTTTGAAGAAGGCTCGTAAGGAGCATTTTGTAGACGTGCCTTCCACTCCCCAATTGCTGACTTTTGATCCTTTGGATATTATCCATCCTAATTCCTCTTCTTGGCTACCTTCTCCTGAAGTGGCGGATTATGTGCAATCTCATATTCGCTAGCCGTTTGAGAAAGATGTGCGGGCCCGACTACGATCAGAATGTCCGCGTCCTGATCTACCTAACAAACTAGCTGATACTCCAGAGGAGGATCCCACCATGGTGACGTACCTCAAAAAATACTCAAAGGATCCTGTCAGGATAAAATGTTGGATCTTCTGGGTCCATTGACGAAGATCTTGGACTTGGGCTTTCGGGTCAAAGAATCTGGTGCTGTCATTGACCCTGACGAGTTGGTAGATTGGTCCCAGAGGGCCATCTGTCTGTTGGGAAACGCAAATTGCGCTATTTCCTGTGAGCGTCGTCGCTCTATCCTTCTCAAACTGGATCCAAAGCTCACTGATTTGGCCTCATCTGAGTCTGGTTCCCTGGCCCAAGGTTTATTGTTTGGGCATCCTTCCCTCAGGGAATTAACTAAGTTTCTGGCCACCTTAAGTGGGCTTGACAAAGCTCAATCTTCACTTCGGCGGGCCTTCGGCCCGGTTTTTGGAAGGGCCGGACGACGGGGACGCTCGTTCGGCCGAGGGTCCAAACAGCAAAATCAGCGTGGTTTTCAGTCCCAGAATGGTGGTGGACAAGAGTCCTCCTTCTATCCCTCCCGCAAAGGGAGAGGACAGTTCAAGAAAGGCGGATACAGTGGAAACCAAGGAGGTCGTCATGACTCCTCTAACTCAGGTGAGTTTAATTCCAGCCTCAGAGGTTGTTTTGGGAGGCAGGTTACGTTTTTTCCTCCCCAACTGGCAATTGATCTCGAGCGATGCCTGGGTGTTGGAGACGGTGCAGGGTTACAGAATAGAATTTTACAGTCGCCCTCTCTAACACCACCTGCCTCTACCCCTTGTTTTTTCCCAACGAGATCAGGAGTTTATTTCCGTGGAAATCAAGTCTCTTCTGGCCAAAGGGGCCATAGTTCCCACATCTCGTCACCCACAAGGGTTCGTCAGCAATGTTTTCTGGTGGAGAAAAAGGGAGGCGGTGCACGTTTGGTCCTCATTCTAAAAGAGTTCAACGGCGGAGTAGTGTACCGTCATTTCAAGATGGAGGGCATCCATCTTCTGAGGGACCTTCTTCAGGAAGCGGACTGGATGGTCCTTCTCGACCTGAACGATGCTTATCTGTCGGTTCCGATTCACTGCCCTCATCGGCGCTTCCTCCTATTTCAGTGGCTCGGGACTTGGTTCGAATACACTGTTCTCCCCTTCGGCCTCTCGTCAGCTCCGTGGTGCTTCACAAAGCTTCTGCGCCCGGTGATGGAGTCCTTGCGAGCCCGCGGGGTTCGCCTGATTGTATATCTTGACGATATTCTCATCATGGTGCAATGTCCTCTTCTCTTACAGACTGATTTGAATTGGTCAATAGATCTGTTACAATCACTAGGTTTTCTCGTGAATCCTCAGAAGTCCGCTTTCGTTCCCTCTCAGTCGATGGACTTCCTCGGTTTTCGGATCGACTCGGTCTCCTGTCAACTCCTCTTGCCCGGTCAGAAAATCAGATCCATCAAGAGGGAATTGAGGTTGGTTTTGTCCAGATTGTTTCATTGAGATCGGTGGCTCGAATTGTAGGTCTGCTGTCCTCTTCGATCCAAGCGATCTTCCCAGGTCCGTTGCAATATCGGGCTCTTCAGCGTCTCAAGATCAGGCATCTCCAGAAGGGTCTACGTTATTCCAATCACATTCCTATAATGGAGGATGCACGATGGCAGATGTTATGGTGGCTGGAGCACATGGACTCTTGGAACGGCTGTGCGCTGTTCGGGAGGAGCCCAGATGTGGTGATAGAATTGGATGCCAGTCTGTGGGGTTGGGGAACCCGGTGCGGCCCAGTTTCGACGGGGGGCCATTGGTCCCAGGAGGAATTGTCTCTTCACATCAACTGCTTGGAGCTTCGAGCGGGCTCCTTTGCGATTTGTTGTCTGGCGCCGCAAGCAACACTTGTTGCATACTCCTCGCATGGACAATGTCTCAGCGGTCCGGTATGTCAACAAGCTGAGGGGGACCAGGTCCAAACTTCTGGCGGAGATTGCGAAGGATTTTTGGCATCTTTATCTGCAACATCAGATCACTGTTATTGCAGAGTACCTTCCGGGTCGCGACAATCGGATAGCCGATTGGAACTCTCGCCATCTGAGGGATTTCAGCGATTGGAGGCTTCATCCTCGTGCATTTCGGGCGCTGTCCTGGATTTGGGGGCGTTGTCACATCGATCTGTTTGCCTCTCGCCTCAACAAACAGCTTCCCCAGTTTTACAGTTGGCGTCCGGATCCGGAGTCTCTGGCCACGGATGCATTTCTCCAGGTCTGGCCTCCTCTCCTGTGTTATGCCTTTCCCCCTTTTGTGATGATTCCCAGGGTCTTGGCCCACACGAAACACTTTCAATCGGAGCTCATTCTGATCACTCCTCTTTGGAGGGCTCAGGCTTGGTTTCCAGTTCTTCTGGAGATGAGTTGTTCGACGCCGCTCCTTCTTCCCCACAGGTGGAACCTGTTGCTGGACCCTCTACTCGAACCACACACCTTGTTCTATCAGGTCAACTCAATCCGGTGGCGTGGAGGATTCCGGGGGATGCTGGCAAATCCCAGGCCTATCTAGCGACGCTGCCAAATGTATCAGTGAGGCTTGGGCCCCCAACACACACAAACATTATGCCTCGGCTTGGAAACGGTGGTGTGATTGGTGTTCACAACGGGAGGTGGATCCCGCTTCAGCGGATATCGCTTTGATAATCAATTTTCTGGCTTCCATTGCTTCGTCAGGTCTGGCTTATCGGACTGTCAATAATTTTCGTTCTGCCATTTCAGCTGGGCATGTTTCTATCGATGGCAAACCTGCTGGGGAGCATCCTTTGGTTCAAAATTGCTCAGCGGCATTCAGATGATAAAACCTCCATGTCCTAAATATGTGGCTTTATGGGATGTATCTGTTGTTTTGCGTTTCTTGGAATCCTGGCCTTCCAACTCTTTGTTGACCCGCAAACAACTTTCAGCTAAATTGACAATGTTACTGTGTTTGGTTTCATGCAAACGGGTCTCCGATGTTCCAGCTTTGGACCTTGCTGGTCATACGTTTTCACCCGAGGGTGTTACTTTTACGGTCTCCAGACGCACCAAATGTAATATGGCTTCAGTGACTTATCCTTCTTTTCCACATAATCACAACTGTGTGTGGTTCAGTGCATTAAAGATTATGAGGTAAGTACTGCACCTTTTCGACAAGATTTACATGGTCAATTATTGATTGCTTTGCAAAAGCCTTTCAAACCTGTGACTCCTGCTACGTTAGAGAGATGGGTGCGTTGGCTAATGCTAGAAGCTGGCATTGATGTTTCCCTCTTTGGTGCACATTCTGCACGGGAAGCTATGGCTTCTAAAGCTTTTTTATGGGTGTCAGTCTACATGATATCATGAAGGCCGCTGATTGGTGTTCGGATTCTGTGTTTAAAACCTTCTATTTCTAAACCTATTGTTGATATTGCTTCAGTTGTGGTGGCTAAGCTTTGAACAAGCATAATCGGAGCCTCCGTCCTGCCATAGAATAAAAAATTTGCAAACATTTGTGACAAGAATTTTTAATTCTATTAAGGACAGGAGGCGAAGATTATCCCACCCTTGTTCTATACCTGCATATCTTCTGTTGATTGCCTTTTGCTTGTTTGCAATTGTACTCTGCTTTGTTTCATGATGCTCTTTGCAGTATTTTATCCCCCCCCCCCCACTATCTTTGTTTTTTTATATGCTTTTACTCCATTGTGGGTATAGTGTATTACAACTCTAATTTGCTTTTCAGGTTCTGATCCTAAATGAAGTTCTTGCTGCACGTTCTCTGTTACCTGAGGACTGTGGTTCGCCCCGGAGGATGTTCAGCTGCTGCTTCTTCGATTCTGCCTTCCGGTGGTCTGTGACTTCGTGATGTTCTTCATGGATCCTTTGTTTCGTTTGAGACTTTGACTTTCTTCTGTTGAACTGTTTTCTTATGGACAAAGAAAGAGGAAGTGTTGTCCTCTATGATACCTTTTATAGCGTGTATTCTCTATGGTTGCCCAGGGTATTCATGGGTAATGTAGTTTCTGTTTTCTTTACTGTGTTCTGATTGGCTGCTGTGCATTTCAGTAAAGAAATGAGAAAGCATAATCTTCACCTCCTGTCCTTAATAGAATTGAAAATTCTTGTCACAAATGTTTGCAAATTTTTAATTCAAGCGGGTGTGCCCAGGAGGGCATGGGGAGAATCTCCCTCAGAAAATATATAAAAAAATATATTCAAACAGTGTGTCAAAAGGGCTGCAGGTACATACTGTTCAGGTAAGTTGTAGTAGCTTTAGTAATGATGACCACCCACAACATTAGCGACCTCCTGGCTCGACATCCAAACGACAACTGCCGGATGTTGCTCGAGCACTCAGCCAGTGTCCGCTCCATGCATGGCCATATTCAAACAATAACATTGCATTACATTTACTGCACCCACCATCGCGCGCACATAACATGACCAACACATTACAACACCTTCCCCCCTAAAAACAAAAACAAAACAAGCATTAGCAGTGAAATAGGTCTCGCATTACCTTAAGTTTGAGCTATTGGCGTTGCATTATTATTTGCGACACCCAATAGCTCAAACTTACAGTAGTGCGAGATCTATTACATTGCAAATGCTTGTTTTTTTTGCTGGCAGGAGGAAGGAAGGGTCTCTGTTTGCCAAGTTTAAGTTTGTATTTTTGCGAGTTTGACTCTGCTTGTGTTCGTTTGTGGGATGTGTAGCTATGTGTAGAATGGCTCTTGGTCTGCAAGCATTCCTTCCATCATTTCCCTTTTCCTTGCAGCATTTTATTTTGTCCATCTGCGCACCTCTCATTAAATTTAGTAGGGCCGCAGACTAGTTAGGTTACTCGCAAGTTTCCCTAAAAAAATTAAGGAAATTAGAGCATGTGATTTTGCAAAGACGATCATTTTCATTAGCCTAGCGCATGTTTGGGTGTTAGTTCAATCTTGAAAAATGTGTATTAGACTATAAAATGATAGGAAAGACAATAGCTTTCAAAAATGTTGGAATTAAAAATCACTATGCTTTTTCCTCTAGCACAAATGGTACATAGCAGTGTTGGTTTGGAGAGATATCTTCTTGTGAATTCTTTCCTGCAGTGCCACTTGCAGAGTGTGTATATTATGATTCAACCTTTGAATAGCTCTCATGCATTGTGACCTCTCAGAAGGGTACAGATCTCAAAATATATTCAAGAACTTAAAAGCATGTATCATTAAAATATCCACCCTGGCACTAATGTGGACTGACCATACTGCTATTGGTGGGTATGGGAAGCTCTACTACCGATGGTGAGCTTGATGGGTCTGGGTACTAAGAGTGACTAGGGGCTGTAGTGCTGACTGGAAATAGGGCTCCTAATGGTGACTATTGGGGCACTGGTGGAGACTGAGGGCACTAGGAGTAATGGTGACTGAAATCACTGGAACTAATGGTGAATGGAAGGCACAGAGAGTGATGGTGACTGGAGACAGGACAGCTGATGGTGACTGGGAGGCACAGAGTGATGGTTACTGGGGCACCGGCTCTGATGGGGACTGGAGGCAGTGCAGGTGATGGTGACTGGGAGGCACATAGTGATGGTTACTGGGGCACCGGCTCTGATGGGGACTTGAGGCAGTGCAGGTGATGGTGACTGGGAGGCACAGAGTGATGGTTACTGGGGCACCGGCTCTGATGGGGACTGGAGGCAGTGCAGGTGATGGTGACTGGGATGCACAGAGTGATGGTTACTGGGCACCGGCTCTGATGGGGACTGGAGGCAGTGCAGGTGATGGTGACTGGGAGGCACAGAGTGATGGTTACTGGAGCACCGGCTCTGATGGGGCCTGGAGGCAGTGCAGGTGATGGTGACTGGGAGGCACAGAGTGATGGCTACTGGAGCAACGGCTCTGATGGGGCCTGCAGGCAGCGCAGGTGATGGTGACTTGGAGGCACAGAGTGATGGTTACTGGGGCACCGGATTTGATGGGGACTGGAGGCAGTGCAGGTGATGGTGACTGGGAGGCACAGAGTGATGGTTACTGGGGCACCGGATTTGATGGGGACTGGAGGCAGTGCAGGTGATGGTGACTGGGAGGCACAGAGTGATGGTTACTGGGGCACCGGATTTGATGGGGACTGGAGGCAGTGCAGGTGATGGTGACTGTGGTCACTGGAATTGATGGTGACTGGAGGCAGTGCTGCTGACAGTGACTGACTGGGAGGCACAGATAGTGAAGGTGACTGGGGGCACCGGAGAGGATGGTGACTGGAGGCAGTGGTAGTGATGGGACATGGGATAGCGGTATTGATGTCGGGTGTGGACCTAGTAGTTATAGTGACTATAGAATACTGGTGTTGTTGTAACTGGGGGCACTTATGAGGATTATGGGGGAGGTGGTATAGAATGTGATGTAACTAGAGGCACCGATGATAGTGGCGTGGCACTGACAGTGATCAGGGTTATTTGTGATGGAGTTGGAGAACTATCACTAATGTTGACTGGTGTCCCGGATAGTGATGGTGAGTAGGGGTACAGGTTCTGATAGCGAAATCAGTTGCGATGGTGTCTGGGTACCACTGTGATTATGGTGACAGGTAACAGAGGCACGTATGGAGACAAAGGCAGACGTGTTAATCGCGACTGGAGGTAATGGTACTGATCGAGACACTGGTCGTCATTGTCACTGCGGACACTGGCATCAGTGGTGACTGGGGATAGTGGCACAGATGAGCATTGTGGGCCGTGGTACTGATGAAGACTAGTGGCCGTGGCACTGATTGTGACTGGGGGCTTTAGTAATAATAATAAAGACATTATTAAGCGCGCAGATACCCGAGAGGGGTGGGGGTGTCCCGGCGCTTATACAGACAGTACCCAAGGTAGAGGAGAGCGCAAATCTGACTGAAGAGCCAGGTCTTCAAGGCCTTTCTGAATTCCTGTTCGGACTGCATCATGCGTAGGTGGGAGGGAAGGTTATTCCAGCATTTGGTGGTCCCCACCTCAAATGTTCTACCCCTCCCATTCTTGCCTTCGCAAAATGGGTGTGGAGATGTAACGTTTGTGGTTAGACCTTAAGGGTCTGACCTGTTGATATGGGCTAAGTCTCTTCCTCAGGTAGTTAGGACCTTTCCCTTGATACACTCTAAAGGCAAACATCAGGGCCTTAAATTCGATACGTTTGGCTATCGGCAGCCAGTGGAGCTGCCTGAGGTGGGAGGGATGCGTTGGCAGAATGGGACCTTACCGACCAGTCTAGATGCCGCGTGCTAAATAATATCATAACACAACAGGTGTATTTGTAAAGCGCACGATTACCTGAAGGTGTCCTGCCGCTGAATATCCGATTTTTATTGTTACCCAACTCAATGGTACTCATGTTATTGACCTCAAATGGATGAAAGGCTGAGTGGGCCAGCCGGGATTTGAACCTGTGACCATGAGGCCGGACACAGGCCCCTGCAGTGGCTGCTTTAGTCCACTGAGCCATCTGAAGTCTATGCATAAAGCCTCACTCTGGTACCGCAGGTTGCTGGAGGTACTGTCAATACAGGTGACTAGGGCACCTGCTCTGAGGGCACTGGATTCGCTAGCACCGATAGTGATGGTGACAGTGGCGCTGGCAGTCTTAGTGGGTTGTAGCGCTGGTGCCTGGCGCATTGGCACTGGCAGTGACTTCGGACTGTGGTGCTGATGGAACCTTGGGGCACAGGCGCTGATGACGGGACAGTGGTACGGGTGATAAAGGGGGGATTTATAGCAAGGATGGCTTGAGGTCACTCCTACAGTGATTGGGGATTCTAGCTGGTAATGATGGTGAGTGGGGGTGCTGGTACTGGTTGTAATTGGTGGCAGTGGTACTGAAGTTCAGTGGGGAGTAAGGTACTGATAGTGGCACTGCTACCGTCTGTAACTGCAACCCCTTTTATTGATCGTGACAAGTGAGTGAATGGTGGTGACTGGAGATCTCTTGAGTTTTGATGTCTCTACATCGATATTGGCCTTTTAACATGGAAATCTAGTTTGCTTTGGGCCATACACCTGTCTGTTTTTGTGGTTGACTTTATTTTTGCACTTCTGGCCAACAAGCGCTTATCGAGCACATATAGTTTCAACTCACTAGAGAAGTTACTGCTCCAAGTGAGTGCTGCACCTTAACACACCACATAGAGCCCCTTTGAACATCAGGAATTATTAGGTTCTTAACAGCTCACTGATCGTATCTGTAAACCTGGAAGTGCCATAGGAATACCTTTCCACCCCCACCACAGATATGAAACCTTGCTGAGTCCTGCTCTAAGATGAACTTGATGACGATGTCATCTACCGGCGCCTGCTATATAATTGTTGTATTTTCATTGTGTGCTATCTGTTCATTTCCCCTTTAAGTCGATGATTCCATTTAGATCGTTAGTTGGCTGAAGTTCTGTACTTTGTTTCCTGTGGGCAGTTGTCTTCTAGTCTTGTTAGGAGAACCAGCTAATCTCTGTATCTCTTAATAAACCTCTTATTCTTTATATAAGCTTCCTGGTATTAGTCTACTTTTCCCTACAACAATAATCCATACAGGAGAGGCCACCACGTCTCCCTTTCTTCTGAAAATTACGAAAATGCAAAACAGTTTGTTATACTTTTGTCAAACCTCTCCTAGAGCCTCTCCGTGGCTATTTCTGGTTCTGTGCAAAAGGGAATGTGTGCTATATCGATTACCGGACAGTTTCATGCTTGCATGTCTTTAAAGTGAACTGCCATGATGGTTTTCTTGAGAGTTTTACCACAGTGTCAAAACACCTGGCGTAACCTCTAGAAAAAATGGAAGCGATTACACAGAGCTAGAGGATTATATTCCCCAGTGACATGATGCCACGGTAACAATTGTTACATATATACATAAGTGCATAATAAAGATAATATCCCTGTATATAAAAAAAAGGCATTCGCCCTTTTGTGATATATCTGATGCTCACGTAAAAGCATTCGGGTCACGTAAGAGCAACAGCAAACTTCAAAAATAGAAATAGGGAGTGAATCAGTCCTTGAAATAGGAAAATAGAAGTACAGGTCTTAGATGAACTTGATGATGATGTCATCTACCTGCGCCTGCTATATAAACTATACTGGAGGGACGTGAAGTTGAGTACCTGCTTGTTTCTGAGAAGTGGTGGCACTCTCCAATGAAACATATTACGTCTGTCTTGAGAAGTGCCGGGACTCTCCCTCTCAAAATACAAAAGTGTTGGTACTACATACCGGACAGTACCGGCCCATTTAAAGCACTGAAGTGGATGAACCCAACGGAAGCAGGGATTTGGTGTGGGCAGGAGAGAAAGGCCATCAGGTGGCAGTGGAGACGCTCACAAGGAAGGCAGCAAGACAGTAGGGAATGGAAGAAGCACAGGGGCGAATTAGAAACATGGACTTCTTCAGCTATATTAAACAAGAGCAATACATTTATTTATGCCTTTTTATATCGCGCAAAATTTACCCAGAGGTGTCAGAGCGCTTTACATTAGGGCGAAGTAAATTAGATAAGGAATGAGAGTACATGGAAGTAGGTAAAACTATATATAGGTACTCATAGCGAAAGTTACATATTGACTAACTATGGCCCCTGGTTTTGAAAAAAGGTAATTCTACTTGCTTTTTCATGGCAGTAACTCCAGCCTGTGTTCATTTGTGGAACGTAAATGTACTTGCGGCTGCGCCATAATTGCAGTAATGTGACAGACTTCAAGAACCAAGCGTAGGACCTGAGCAGCAAACTCCAAAACCGTGGGTACCCCAAACATATCACTGAGAAAGCCAAGAAGCGGGCCCGGAACCAGAACCGTGAGGCTCTCATTGAAAAACACCCACGAGAACCCCAACCCACTCCGTAGACCTGTGTCACGACATACAACACAGCCTCCACTAAAATCTCAAACATTGTCAGGAAACATTAGAAAATCTTAAAGACTGGCAACCTCAACTGGGGTCTTCCTTTGGTGTTACACAAAAAAGCCAAAGCAATCAAAGACGCTCTAGTATCCACCAGGCCGGCACCACAACAAAGACATGACAACACCATCCTCAACGCTTGGGGGCTCCCAAGAGTGACCGGCCATTTTCCTTGTGGAAACTGCAGTGTTTGCCACCTGACTGAACCCACCAAAGAACTCTATCTGGAACCTGGTAAAACGTGGGAACTATGAAAACACAGAAACGGCAACACTGCACATGCCATATACCGTATTGTATGCCCATGTAACCTTACCTACATTGGGAAGACCAACCGAAAAGTCAGGACCAGAATCTGTGAGCATCGTAGCACGATAAGATGTAAAAAGAATGTGACCAAAATGACCAACCATTTTTTGGAAGCAGGGCATACCACCAACGACATGCGTTTGATCATCATAGAAACTCTTGACCCCAACATGCCTAACATCCAACAACAGGTATTCCAAAAGGAACAGAGATGGATATATCGCCTATCCAGTCATAAAACGGGATTGAATGACAATATACCGTGGAACAGCCTCAACAGAGCCTAACGCAGAGCCAATAGATAATTTTTCCTGAAATCAACTATGTAGCTGGCTGCTCTATGTAACTTTGCTCTGTTCTATATAACTTTGAATTCACCAACTTATTCGTCAGGACCTCTGCCAAATCATGACAGCCCCCTGCGGTCACCCCCGACTGGCAGGGACACTACACCCCTCCTTCCACTCCCTTCGTGAAACCATAGGTGCCCCTCCAACTGGCACCATCTGCCGTACTAGTGGCAGCTTCTGTCATACAGACAACAACACCTTGTATTCAATACACTACTCCGGCATTCAACGTACCGAGCAGCCCACTAGCCACATTTGAAATAATTGGGGCCAGCACTTTTTCATCCCTTATAAATTAGTAATTTTTTCAGACTCTGAACCTCTCTGGGACAGGTACCTGGCAATCAATATCCCCCCACAAGCCACTTTGGAGTGAGGCCTTTAAAAATAACCTTCTAATGAATCTTTTCAGCGTTAGGACTGTTTCCTCTGAATCGCGTTTTGTCCTTAACACTATCCCCATAGGAGACGCATTCTGCCACATATACCTCCCTAAAATGGCCGCCATGTAAACGCTCTGGAATTCCAGCACCAGTGTTTACACATCACATCTTATGCCTCGTCATTGCGAGACCCGGACGTGCAAGCTCCCGCGATCCGAGACTCACTTTCTCCCGTTATAAGTAACATCCCCTGGCACTCCCAGCACCAGCCGGGACTGCGAGGGACAATGCCAGGTTTGCAGCGGAGGGACCCCTTTAATCAAGTAAGACTAGGCGTGCTCCAAACAGACCTTGAGCGCACACCCCCACATGCATCATTGCATGGTTTTGCGATTCCTTATTTGCGATTTTTAGGGAATCGCAAATAAGGAATCGCAAAATGGGATGCATGATTTAAATCGCATAATATTTGCGATTCAGTAAAAATCGCAATTTTTACCGAATCGCAAATATTATGCGAATTCTAATTTGCGATTTCGCAATTCCCATTGATTCCTATGGGCCAAAAGGCCCATAGGAATCAATGGGAAGGCATTGACATTTTGCGAATTTCAATTAGCGATTCGCAAAATGTTAATGCATTCCATGGGTTCAGGGGGGGGTCCAAAGGACCTCCCCCTGCACCCCTGAAATGTATTTTGAAGTGCATGTTTCACACACACATGTCCTAAGGACATGTGTGTCTGTAACATGACAGTGTTTTAAAATGCAATTTTGAGCATTTTAATACATTTTCGCAAATTACCACGAGGTTCACCCTCGTGGTAATTTGCACCCCTAATTGCAAATTCGCAATTTTAAAAGTAATCATGCATTGCTTTTAAGGAATCGCAAATTTGCGATTCCTTAAAAGCAATCGCATTTTTGGAATTCGCTAAAAATAGCGATTTTGCCAAAAATGTTTGATGCATCCCAAAAACCTATTTAGGAATCGCAAACGGCCGAATTTACCGATTCGCACCGTTTGCACTTCCTAAATAGGTTGATGCATGTGCCCGAAAGAGTCCGCCACTAGACTTAGCCTTAATACCAATATCTTTGTGTTTTTATATTGATTACTTGGATGAGCAACCCTCCCCTGAGTCCTTATTTCTTCCCTATACATTGTAACTACATTTACCTACTTATTACTGTGCATGTTTTTTGTGAATGGCATTTTGTGAATAGTCTTTTTCACGGTTTTTAACAGTTTTTGTAACTACACTTAGTGTCTAGGAGCATTTTCTCACGGTATAGCTCACACCGCGCCTAGGACCAAAGTACTAGTGGCTCGTTCCCTACAAAACCAGGATCGTATTTACTGATCCCTTAGCCTGCACGGGGTGTTTTTCACTATTGCACATGGCCCTCTGTTGTACTTGCATTTTATTAGTATTGTATTATCCATGTGTTCTTTCCAGAGAGCTTTCTCAGTTTGTTTTCCATGTTTACTGGGTTACGTCACTGCATTCTCTTCCGAACGCTCGGAAGTATTTATGTGACGTCATTCTCCGTATCCCGCATTCCGCTCTTTCACCCTGCCCTGACCTGACCTTTTTTTACCCTCTTCCCAATGGGCCTTTGTTATTCTTTCACTCATTAATAAATCATTTCTCACATCAACTTGAGAGTCCTTCTTCTTGCACAACAACTTGGCGATGAGGGTTCTGTAGAAGGCCCACATAAAGAAGAGAAAAGCTTCGGAAAAGGAAATTACGGAAAGCGCTTTGAGGTGAACCTAGAATATGCGGTCATCCGAGAGACGGTAAACTGATGCAGTACAAGCAAAACAAAGTAAGTACGCATCGAAATTAAAAGCTTGTGAGGATAATTACCGACAGTGCGCAGTCGAAGGATTCTGACTGGAACACGCAGTGCATGACAGGAGTGACTAGGGGCTAATCCCAAAATTGTAATTGGGTTAGACCCGGGCACGTCATACCGACGTGCGTGCGTGCAGCCATTTTGAAGGCAAAAGGGAATTCTGACAGGAAATGTCGGCGCTAGAACGAGCTTTAGCGCGCATTGAAGCATGAAGTAATGTAATCACCTCAAGCGTAGTAAGTCTAATCAGCATTACAAATAACGAAGTAAGGCACTTAAAAAAAATAAACAAACCTGGCAAAGTGGTAGCAGTATATTGCAAGAGCAAATATAATAAGAATAACATTGATGTTTATGAGATTATTGAGGAAAAGCAGAAATCTATATCTATATCTATACTACTATTATAAAGAGAGAGCTGAAACCTTTGAGGCGGGTAAACTCAAGAAGTACAGCACCAATCACAACACCCAATACAGCATTGTAAAGGGGAGTTGCAGCAGATGGACATAAGCTATACAGGTGGCCACCATATACATTAGAAACGTCAAAGAAACTTAGGGGTAAAGTAGTCCCTTGTGGGCGTGGGCGTGTCGGGCGTGGTTGTGGGCGTGTCAAACTACACACATTTTACTTTGTGGCCATAACCGTTGTCAGAGGGGCGTGGGCGTGTCAAACTACACACTCAGAGGGCCGTGGGCGTGTCAGGGGCGTGTTCGTAGCTGTGTCAAAGTACACACATTATACTTTGTGGCGTAAACGTTATCAGAGGGGCGTGGGCGTGTCAAAGTACACACTCTGAGCGTTCTCAGAGGGGCGTGCCACAAATTTTATAACAAAAAAAAATGGCCGCATCATTCAGTAACGCGCCTTTCCATTCACAAGTTGTAATCACTTATCATATGTCCGTATAGAAGCCACAAGGTACGCCGCATTCACGCACATTGCCATTCAGGCGGAGCTAATAATATAGCTCAACCGGGATTAAAACACATTTACAATAAAAAGGGGCGCGGCTGACGCAAGCAATGTACGCGCACATTCACGCTCCACCTTGCACTTCTCATGATGACACATTACTCATATATAGTGCGCCGATAAGTTTGTGCGCCGATAACTTTGCGGGCGTTAGCTTACTCACAGGGGGATGCGCTACAATTACGATAAAAAAGGGGCGCGGCTTTCGCCGAAGCGGTTCGGATCACTTCTCAAACGTACCTCTACAAAGAAGCTGCGCCGCATTGACTGATCCTTCACATGCAAACGCCAATTCTTGAATAAATACATTCAAATTCACTCATTTACTTACGTTACATTTAGAACAAGTGGCTGCACAAAGAAAAAGAATATAGAGGCGCAAAAGCGCAACATTCACTGACCGCGACATTCACGCTCCAACGGCTCCAGTGGGAAATAAAGGCAGCCTGACAAAAAGACGATCAAACACACTTCACTATTTAGTTTGACTCCGGGGCTCACACGGGGCCTCAAAACAGCTTTCGCAACCACGGGATCACGCTGCGCACTCTCAAACTACACACCTTAACGACAAAGACAATGCGCGCGCTGGGACTCAAACCAGCACTCACAAGCACAGAATCACGCTGGAAAACACTTACACCTGAGGACGCACACATAAACAAAGAGATGCAAATACGGCCCAGCTAACAAGCCACATATGTCAAACACAACGCGTGCGCTGGGACTCAAAGCAATCCTCGCAGGCCAATAACTAAACCTGAGGACGCACACACAAACAAAAAGCTGAAAATACGCCCCAGATACCAAGCCACATATGAAAAACCATGATAACAACACTGCATGCAGAACATGGGAAAAATAAACGGTACAAAAAAAAGACAAACTGAAGGGGCACTATCACATTAACGTCTAACTCAACGCGCTTGCAAATTAGATTAGCAACTCACTACACAACACAGAAAAGAACACAATTTTAAAGCTGAGAACGCAAACAGAACAAAGGACATGCAAATGCGGGACAGCTAAACAGGCACATATAAAAAAAACGGTTACAAACAGTGCATGCACAAGCGGACAAAGCCCTTAAAAAAACATTAGTACATCATCCTTAGCCTATAGGAAGAAGTCAAACAGCACGTGCAACATAAAAATTTAAATACACACATTACCCCAACAATAACAATTACAGAACACTTAACGTCAGACGCAGTATCTTTCACATTTTTTACTTAAAGTGTACTGCAAGGAAAATTAAAAAATGGTGAAGAGGAAGACACAACTTTCAACATATAAAACACGGGCACAGAGTAATAAGCGCATACGCAAAACACAGGAAACACATGGACAAATGTTAACAAACATCTCTGGTCCCTCAACCTCTGCTGTTTCAAATCAACAAAATATGCAGCGTTCAGAACGGGTTGCTCACAGGAGTGCAGACGCAACAACATCCACTACTACAGACACTAACAGCATTACAAACCACATACCTCATACTTTAAGTCATACTCACCAGCAAAACACACACAACATACCTCAAACACAAACTTTACAACACACAACACTGCAACCACAAACACAACTTACACAAGTACTTTTACTACAAACACTGCAGACTGTACACACTCTCAGATCTGCATTCCACTACAACCCACTTACTGACTACATCAGCACTCCACATGTAAACATTGGGAATATAGACAATGTCTGTAACAAGTGCTACACACTTAAATGGAAAGCTGAACCTCAAGGCCTTTGCTGCTCCTCAGGAAAGGTAGTTCTCAACAACATTAAAGATCCACCTATACTGATTAGACAACTACTTGATGGCACTCACCCACTTTCAATACATTTCTTAACAAACACACACCGTTACAATACTCTATTCCAAATGACATCCATTGGGGCTAATGAAGTAAGGTAAGGAAATGTTATGCCTACTTTTAAAATACATGGCCAGTTATACCAGTTAATTGGCAGTCTGCTTCCACAAGAAGGCAAGCTCCACAGTTTCTACAAATATATTTCCTATCGCAACAGCAACAAATAGAGGTACTGTCACACATGCTGCCAAATTTAAACAGACAGCTTATTCAACAACTACAAGACACATTGCACAATAATAACACATACATTCAGTCACTAAAATACAACTATGAGATGAATTTACACAAAGAAGACTTTA
Source organism: Lissotriton vulgaris (assembly GCF_964263255.1). Classification (NCBI taxonomy): domain Eukaryota; kingdom Metazoa; phylum Chordata; class Amphibia; order Caudata; family Salamandridae; genus Lissotriton; species Lissotriton vulgaris. Next base: position 82,118,021 of record NC_141687.1, on the reverse strand, counting down.
AAACTATTATACACGCAGATCAATGTCCTGCAAATACACATCCTGGAAGATATAATGCACCAACAACGGATGAGGTTGCAGTTCTTTTAGTCAACGAAAACAAAGGCCCACAAGACATTGTCTTACATACCTGAGACGGACAATTACGTAAAGTGTCTGAATTGCATAGATCATATGATCCTTTAAAATACCCCATTCTATTCAGTAGACGGGAAGATGGTTATTGTCTCAATATACCACAAGCATACTCTGTTACTAACAAACGGTACCATGCATGCAGTACTATGCCTATACTCTTAAGGTTAGATCCACAAGTTTCAATACCTTGCATTGGTTCCGCAATCTCTTTAATCAATACATTGTGGATATGATGGCAAAGATGATCACGGGAAGACTCGACTTTATCCGGCGCAATCAAATCCAACTACGCGCAGACAACTACATCAATTTAAAAGATGCCCTTAATCAAGATCAAAACGTTCATGCTTTAGAAATTGGACAACACATTATTTTACCCACTACCTTCACTGGATCACCAAGCTACATGCACAAAAAAACACAAGATGCTATGACATACGTCAGGCAGTATGGAAGACCAGATTTGTTCATCACTTTCACATGCAATCCTGAATGGCCAGAAATTAAAGCACAATTATTTCCAAAACAAAGATCATGCGATATACATGACATTGTTGCATGTGTTTTCAATTAAAATGTGAAAGCATAGTGAAAATTATAACACAAAAAGCTATCTTTGGATCTGCTAAAGCTTACATATTTACTATAGAATGGCAAAAAAGAGGACTGCCTCACGTACACATCTTATTGTGGCTTGAACCTAAAATACAGCCAGACGAGGTTGATCTCATTATATCCGCTGAGCTGCCTGATCCTATCAACGATCAACATCTCTTTATAATCGTCAAAAAAAACATGTTACATGGGCCATGGGGTGAACACAGCATTCTTTCACCATGTATGAAAAACAGGATTTGTACGAAGAAATACCCACGCCCTCTCACTAATGAAACAGAAACTGGTGTAAATGGTTATCCAATTTACCGTAGGAGGAGCCCCGAACATGGTGGACATACAGTCACAATGACTGTTAGAGGACACAAAGTGACTGTCAATAATGAGTGGGTGGTTCCATATTCACCTGTACTATCTAGCACTTTTAATGCTCACATTAATATTGAATACTGCCAATCAGTTAAAGCTATAAAATATATTTGCAAATATATTAACAAAGGATCAGCTCAAGCAACTGCTGCTATTGAAAACAACCACAATGAGATCGAAACATATCTAAATGGACGGTATATTAGCACATCGGAGGCAGTGTGGCGCATTCTAGAGTTTCACATTCATGAAAGGCATCCCACTGTCACACATCTAGCTGTTCATGTACCAAACGGACAATGAGTATACTTCCATGAAAAAAACATGAAACACAAAGCACAAAACCCAACACCCACAACACTTACTGCATTCTTCAAATTGTGTGACAATGACACTTTTGCTAAAACCTTGCTATACCAAGAAGGACCGCAATACTATACATGGTCTAATTCAACGTTTACACGTAGGAAACGTGTCCAGGAGGTATTAGGACATCCAGGGGTAAAGAAAGTCTCAGCTCTTGGTAGAATGTACACTATTCACCCAAACCAATCAGAGTGCTTCCACTTACGCATTCTTTTACAACATGTTTGTGGACTTACCGGGTTTAACAGTCTTTTAACCGTTAATGGACAATTAATGCCTACCTATCAGGCAGCGTGTAAAATACTCGGACTCATTGAAGACGACGAACATTGGAAACATACATTAGGTGATGCTGCACTTTCCGATTCTCCATCAAAGCTACGTCAGTTGTTTGTTATTATTCTGTTGTTTTGTAACCCATCTGATCCTATGGCTTTATGGGACGAATACAAACATCATTTATGTGAAGATATATACACACTAAGGGTAAACAAACACATGATAACTCAATGCCAATTACTAATGACATTTTTAACCAGGGACTAATAGAAATCGAAGACTCGCTCTATGTACTAAGTGAGAAATCATTAACAGATTTCAAACTTCCGGCAACAGACGGGACAATCCATAGACCATACAAACACACAGAAATCGGAGACTCAATACACAACCTACATGAATACGTTGTGCAACATTTGCCAAACTTAGTTCCTGATCAAACAGTCACCTACAACACCACTGTTCAGAGTGTAGAAACAAAACAAGGAAAACTATTCTTCTTAGACGCACCAGGAGGAACTAGCAAATCTTACTTAATCAACCTTACACTAGCTAAAATACGCTCTTTAGGACTATTGGCTCTTGCTGTTGCATCGTCAGGAATAGCAGCTACTTTGCTTACTGGAGGGAAAATTGCACATTCTACTTTTAAATTACCTTTAAGTGTTTCACTTGAAAAGGATTCTACATGCTCTGTACGCAAAAACGGCTTTTTAGGCATGCTGCTACAAAGGGTGTCTCTTATCATGTGGGACGAATGTACTATGACACACCGCGCTCATATAGACGCTGTGAACACAACTCTACAAGATATTAGAAGTTCAACTCTAATAATGGGTGGTGTTACTTTTGTGTTTGCTGGTGACTTCCGACAAACTCTTCCTGTTGTTCCAAGAGGAACACGTGCTGATATACTAAAAACATGTTTAGAGGCATCACACCTATGGGACTCAGTACAAACTCTCACCTTTCGCACTAACATGAGGACACATTTGGGAGGTGGAGATACTCACTTTGCAGATCTTCTACTACAGGTTGGTAATGGAGAACTACCTAACAGTAATGGCAATATTAAGATTGAAAACTTAGGTACGCCTGTGTCGAACTTAGATGAACTCATACATCAAGTATACCCCGATATTGAACACATTCTTACTAAACACTACAAATGGATTTGCGAAAGAGCTATAGTTGCACCACTGTAAACCATATTAATGAGCACATACTACTACAAATCCCAGGTGAGGCTAAAGTCTATAAATCCATTGATACGGTATTAGATACTCAAGACGCCATACATCATCCTCAAGAATTCCTGAACTCACTTAACCCTTCTGGACTTCCACCTCATTTACTACAAATAAAAGTTGGCATTCCTATTATGTTATTACGGAACTTACATCCGCCCAATCTATGCAATGGGACACGCCTACAAGTTACAAATCTTTTGCAATATGTAATTAAAGCGACTATTCTCTCTTGCCCTGCAGCAGGACAGTTAGCTCACATTCCTCGCATCCCCATGATCCCTACTGATCTACCATTTCAATTTAAACGCTTGCAGTTCCCTATTAACAATGCTTTTGCTTCTACCATTAACAAATCTCAAGGTCAAACATACAAAGTCATAGGCGTAGTCTTAAGAGAGGACTGCTTCACTCATGGACAGTTATATGTAGCACTCTCTAGGTCCGGCAATGTGCAAAATCAATTTATTCTACGCCCACATTCAAATGAGACAAAAAATGTTGTATACCGTGATAATTTACAATAATGTACAATTTACCATTACAAACATTACACACATAACATTTCATCCCCGGACAACGTCGGGACGGGCTGCTAGTCTACTTATATAAGGAGCAAGTGATCCATCATTCTAATAAAAGGAAATATAAAATAGTATAGCAACAAGGCAACAATGTATGTGTACCACCTCTCTTCTTGGATGAGCCAGGAAAGCCACAAATGAAATGGAAAAGTTGGCTGAGAAGTTTTGAAAATTATATAATCTCAATTGATGGAAAAGAATATGACTCAGAGAGGAAAAAAGCACTACTGTTTGGGCTTCTAGGAAAAGCAGGGCAGGAAATATTTGATAGCCTTCCTGAGCATGAAAGTCCACCAGGGGTTTTCATACCATTAAATGAGTACCAGGAAGCTTACCAAGAGACTTGAAAAACAATTTTCAGAAGAGAGTAATATTATGGTAGGAAGGCACAAGTTTGCATTGAGGAAACAAGAGGAGGGAGAAACCATTGAAGAATATGTTGCAAACTTGCGCGTATTGGCAAAAGACTGAATTTGAGGAGATGACAGATATACATATATAAGGGACCAGCTAGTATTCTATTGTTATTCAAAGAAAGTGCAAGAGCAGTTACTAGCATGCAGAAATCCTACCCTACAAGAAGTACTGGATATTGCTAAGGGTATTGAGAGGTCGCTTATATCTACAAAAGAATTAACCTGCACCAGTTCTAATGCTAATGTGTTTTATTTACAGGGGAAAAAGAAATATGATAATAGAAACTACGAAAGATGTAAGGGTAATAAGAAGGTTGAAGGTAAAAGTTTATGCTGTTTTAGATGTGGTTCACAGGAACACTTCGCAAACTGTAAAACGTGCCCTGCCATAAGCAGAAAATGTAGTAAATGTAAAAAATATGGGCATTACACTACATTATGCAAAACTGAAAGAATGTTAAGTGATGTTAAAGTTAATGCTCTAAATGACTTTGATGAAGATATGTGTGCAAATATAGTCCTGTCCATAGATCTAGTCGATGGAAAAATTAAAGGACCCATAGGGAAAGTGATGATTGGAGATGTTGAGTTGCAATTTACTGCAGACTCCGGATCGCCAATAACGATAATACTTGATTTCTTTTGCTCCCCTGTACCTCCCAAAATTTGTCGCTTTTCTTTGACTACCAGGACCTTTTTGTGTGCTGTTTCAATGGGGCTAGATGTTCCTTGACGCCCAGTTGTTCACAAGGTTTTTGGCACCTATTCACAAGACACCTGGCGAAACCTGTGACATTATAGACTGGGATTGGCAACCTGTATGAATGACCTCAAAATGGTGGCCATCCATTCTCCTCATGAGAGTGACTCCCTGTGGAGCCTCCATGAACCCTGACCTTTCAAGGTTTTGGCGCCCTTTTACTTGGTGCGCATTCCTGACAGGAATTACTTTATTTCCCTCAGGTACACAAAATGGCTGCTCTAGAACCCCAGTATGGTGGCTGTTAGAGACCCAAATACCCCAGCAGTGCCATGTCATTGGCCTAACCCAAAGAAGGTTTTAGAACCTACTGGCACGAGCCAGCACCTCAGGGCACTGGCTATATAAGGTCCAGTCCCTGGCGGCCATTTTAGATGACCAAAAGACTAGATAGGATAATGACGTTCCAGATCTAGGTGAAGAAGGAGATTCCAGACTTGACACCAGATTGACACCTGCCCTGTTGACCCCTGAGGCGGCTGGTTGTGTGGCAGTAGAGCAAGCAAGAGTCACTGGCGTGGATCCTGACTGGCGTTCCAGTCAGCTGTGTGTGCGGTGACCTCGCGCCTACAGCACCTGCCCAGCGTGTGCCTCGTCACCCCCAAGAGACTGTGGCAGATTTTTCGTGTGCCTCCCCGCCCCCCCCCCGGTGGCGAATTACGACTGACTCGGGTTGCGAGGCGAGAGCAAGTTCGCCGGGACCACGAGCGTCTTCTGTGCCCCTTGTGTGACAGGCGCCTCCAGCGAGGAGCTCGGACGTCTCCGAGCTCACCCGGCATAGAGTGCTTCCTGCGCAGACTGAGGTGAGGTGGTGCGCCGGGGCGGGGAAAGGCCGGCCTTCGTTGGGCGGGACTACTGTCTCTGCCCCTTCCCAGTGGATCGGCGGTTGTAGCTGTGGGCGGGAACCATCCCTGTTTGAGGAAGTCGGAGGGAGGTCCGTGGAGCCCCTGAGAACCCGTCGCTGGCGAGAGAAGTGCTGAACCCGACTGAATCGCTTTTCGATTGCAGCCGATGTGAGGTGGGCCCGTTTCTTCAGGTGGGAAGCGCTGTTATAAAGGAACTGTGAACCGGCATTTACTTGACTGAGCGCGAATATTGTGTGACCTCTCCGGCAGCCCCGTTCGGCAGTCTAAAGACTTGGAACTGGTGCCGCCTGAGTGCTAGCGGGGATAGAAACCCCTAGGCGCGCTTAGACCCCCACCGGCAAACAGAGATCTCAACCCGGTGGCAGCAGAGTATAAATGAAGTGTTCACTGTCTTTCCTTGCCTTTTAGATATACGCGCATAACCCCTGTGTGATTCTTAAAGAGTCCCAGCACTCCCTGTTAAGCCCAGAGAAGCCTGTGTACGCTAATGGTGAAATCGTCATAAACTGTAAGAGTAATCTTTCCAACCTGAAATGTATTTGTAATGTAGTGTTCCTGAAGTATTTAATTGGTGGCAGCGATACCAGAATGAAACTGTAGGTGTTCTTGAACTGAACCAGTGTTTATTCTATTACACGGACAGTGATATTTATTGAAGATATTTATTCCCGATATTTATTCTATTTATTGACAATATTTATTCCTGATATTTAATCTATTTATTGATGAACTGTACTCCTAAGCTTATTTATTGAATCTATTCCAAAATCGAAACCCAGCAAATTGTGACCCAAAAGAAATGTAATTGTGCTTTCCTAATTGATCCCCATTCACAACAGAGAATTTTTACATAAAGGAATCGTATTTTTCTACAACAGTGGTGTGGTGTCCTTCTTTTTGGTGGTTGTTCAAGGAGATATTATTGGGTCGAAGCCGGCTTAACACGATAGCCTTCACTTGCCTTGACACTTGAGCCAAGCTACCCCCTTTGTGCTGGGCTTGCCCATCGCAGGTCCAACATAAAATTGGTGCTCAGCGGGTGGGATTACGAGCCGTGCTTGTTTTGGACCCCATAATAATTCCGTGTGCACCACAGGTACACACCCGGAGTTTTCTCCCAGCGGCCCTCCAATTCCATATTTTGTTTTTTCCAAATTCTCTTCTGGAGGTGGGTGGAGGTGACCCTCAGAGTTCCTATCCTTGTAACCTACTTCGAGGTGGTTGTCCACACTTTTCACTGACAAGATGGAATTCGATATGTCAGAGCTGGAGACCTATACCGTGGCGCAGCTCAAAGAGTTCTGTCAGGAAAGTGGAGTGTTCGTTAGGCGAGGGGCCAAAAGAGAGGAGCTCCGCATTAGTCTGCGAGCCTGGGTGGAGGCGCATCCAGAGGGTATGGTAGAGGAGGAGGAGTCAGACAGGGGTACTGTCGTTGAGAGAGCTGCGGAATGTCCCCTGGGGGCGGGTGATATGATAATCAGCCCCCAGGTAGCCTCACGGGAGGGCAGCAGTGCATCAACAGGAGGGTTGTCAGAGACCGAGTTAGCTGATAGAAGAGAGGAAAGACAATTGAGGTGGGAGTTAGCCAAGCTGGAGATGGAAGGGAAGAGGATGGAACACGAGTTCAAGCTGCGAGAACTCGACCTCAGAACCAATAACCTCACTCCGGAGGGTGTCAAGTCTAAAGAATTTGCCAGGGAGCTCAGGCCTCACTTACCCAAGGACGTGGTCGCTAGCTATACTGTTGGAGACGACATAGCTAAGTGGCTGGCAGCCTATGAGGTCTCCTTAAGAGCCCATGCGATCCATGAGCAGTATTGGGGTGGTGGATTGTATCGCTACATGCCTCCAACAGGTAGGGATGCCCTATTGGCCCTAGACCGGGAGGATCAGGTAGACTACCCCGCCATGAAGGTGGCGCTCATTAGAAAGTTTGGGTTGACCCCCGAGAAATACCGGCAGAGGTTTAGGGGCAGCCATAAACTGAGCTCACAGAATTGGGTTGACTTCCTGGATTATGCCAAGAAAGCCCTGGATGGGTGGGTCCAAGGTAGTGAGGTGGAAGACTATCGAGGGTTGTACAATCTCATACTCAAGGAACATCTCCTCGAGAAATGTCTTCCCGAGCTGAGGCAGCACCTGGTAGACAGCAAACTTACTTGCCCCCGTAAGCTTGCTGAGGAGCCGGACATTTGGGTAAGTACCCGAGTGTCCACGAAGGGGACGGGAGGAGATTCTCAGAAGTCCGGACAGGGCGCTCCCCAGAAGAAAGAGGGGGGAGACAATAAGAAACAGGAGTTCTCCAAAGGCCCCCAAAATAACTTTAAGGGGAAAGGTTTCTTCTCCAACTCTAAGGCTAGCCCGCAAAAGAACCCTAATCCTGGCCAGAGTCAGCAGCCAAGGGTTGTCCATTGCTTTGAGTGCGGTGGTATTGGACATTATAAGGGAGACGCGAAATGCCCAGAGAGACCACCCCCTCCCACTGGAGGAAAGGCCCCGGGAGTTGCTAGTGTAGCGCTCGGGGAGGAGATGCCCTTAGTTAAGGAGAAGGAGTGGGCGGGTGTCACCTTAGTGTCCCTGGGTGATCGGGAGATGGTTCCAAAGATCCAGGTGCCCCCAAATACTACCAAGTATGGGCAATGGGTCACCATCAATGGCCATAGAGGGGAAGCTCTGAGAGATACAGGAGCCAGTATGACTATAGTTAGGAGTCATCTGGTGTCCTCAGAGCAGGTGATTCCAGGCGTACTTCATCCAGCCGCGATGGCTGACGGCAGAATGAGCCACTATCCCGTGGCTGAGGTTCCCTTTGAGTGGGGAGGGGTTGCAGGTTCACTTCGAGTTGCCGTAAGCCCCGCCGTGCCAGTCGATTGTCTGCTGGGCAATGATATGGAGCACAATGCTTGGAAGGAGGTGGAATACCGGACTCATTCTGAGATGCTGGGTACACCTGATTGGGCCTGTGTGAGTACCAGGTCGGCGGCTGCTCGGGAGGAGAAGTCACATGGGTTGGAGCCTGGAACAATGGCCCACCCAGCTGCCGATGAGGGAGCATCTCGAGGACAGGAAGAGCCTGCCTCGATGTCCGTGCCCCGTGAGACGGATAGGCCATCGGAGGAGATGGACCCGGAGTCCGCGGAGGAGGACATGGTTCCATTGGAGGATCTGCCTATCCCCGCTGAGTGGCGGGTGGAGGGAGGACCATCCAGGGAGGAACTGAGCAAGGGACAGAGGGAATGTCCCACCCTCGAGGGTCTGAGGCAACAGGCTGAAGCCCAGGCAGCAGGTAACGAGTCTGGGAACTATCGTGTTTACTGGGAGGATGGACTCCTCTACAGTGAGCCCAGGGCGCCAGTGCACGGACTGTCACGGGCCCTGGTAGTCCCACAGTGTTACCGAGCCTTCCTATTAGAGTTGGCTCACGAGATTCCCTTGGCAGGACACCTGGGACAGGACAAGACCTTTGCACGGCTTGTCCCCCACTTTTATTGGCCTCGAATGAGGGTGGCGTCCGATACATACTGTCGGTCGTGTGTGTCATGCCAAGCCAGTGGGAAAACAGGGATGAAGCTGAAGGCTCCCCTGGAACCACTTCCCGTCGTTGGCACCCCCTTTGAAAGAGTGGGCATCGACATTGCTGGGCCCTTAGATCCGCCGACAACATCCGGTCACAGGTTCATCCTGGTACTGGTGGATCATGCCACAAGGTATCCGGAGGCAATACCTCTGAGAACCATTACTGCACCGGTAGTGGCGAAGGCCCTGATGGGGATCTTTACCCGAGTGGGATTCCCCAAGGAAGTTGTGTCTGACAGGGGGACCAACTTCATGTCAGCGTACATGCGGGCAATGTGGAAGGAGTGTGGGGTGACCTACAGGTTTACCACTCCTTATCACCCACAGGCTAATGGCCTGGTGGAAAGGTTCAACAAAACCTTAAAGGGTATGATCAGAAGTCTACCCGAAAGCCTGCGGAGAAAATGGGACGTCCTCCTACCCTGTTTGCTCTTTTCTTACAGGGAAGTGCCGCAGAAGGGAGTGGGCTTTAGCCCCTTTGAGCTTTTGTACGGGCACCCTGTACGTGGACCTCTCAGCCTGGTGAGGGACTCCTGGGAAAAGTCTCCTCGGAAAGTTCCCCAGGACGAGGTGAGCTACATGCTGGCCTTCCGGAGCCAAATGGCTAAGTTGTGTAAGCAAGCTTCTGACAACTTGGAAGCCAGCCAGTCTGTGATGAAAGCGTGATATGACCACAATGCTCACCCAGTGGAGCTGGAGCCTGGTCAGAAGGTGTGGGTGATGGAGCCTGGAGAGCTGAGTGCCCTCCAGGACCGTTGGACAGGCCCCTATGAGGTGTTGGAGAAGATGGGCAAGGCTACCTACTTGGTGGACGTGAAGACCCCTCGGCACCCACATCGGGTGTTACATGCCAACCGCCTCAAGCCCCACTACGAGAGGCCCGAAGTCATGTTGGTTATGGTGACTGATGGATCAGAGGAAGAGGACACAGAGCCTCTCCCTGACCTTTTTGCGTCTCAAGAAAAGGATGGGTCGGTTGAGGGAGTGAAACTCTCGCCATCCCTGACTCCTGAGCAGCAGGAGGAATGTCGCCAGGTCTTGGGGTCATTCGCTCCTATGTTCTCCCTTGTCCCGGGTAAGACCCACCTGTGTACCCATGACGTGGACACAGGAGACAGCCCACCTGTGAAGTCCAAGTCTTACCGGCTGTCTGACAAGGTGAAGGCCAGCATTCGAAGTGAAGTAGCTAAGATGCTGGAGCTAGGGGTCATTGAACCTTCAAGTAGCCCTTGGTCTAGCCCGGTGGTTTTGGTGCCCAAAGCCGCTCCACCTGGCGCCACACCAGAATTACAATTCTGTGTGGATTACCGAGGACTAAATTCGGTAACCAAAACAGATGCTCATCCGATCCCACGGGCGGATGAACTGATTGACCGGTTGGGAGCTGCCCAATATCTCAGTACCATTGACCTCACTGCAGGGTACTGGCAGATTCCCATGACTGATGGAGCCAAGGAAAGGTCAGCCTTCTCCACACCTGATGGACACTACCAGTTCTGTGTCATGCCCTTCGGGCTCAAGAACGCTCCTGCCACTTTTCAGCGGCTGATGAACACGATCCTCACCGGGATGGAGTCCTTCTCTGCTGCCTACTTAGATGACATAGCTGTCTTCAGTAGCAGTTGGGAGGGCCACTTGCAGCACTTGCAGGCCATTCTCCAAACCCTGGAAAGGGCTGGCTTGACAATCAAGGCCAGCAAATGTCAAATTGGACAGGGGTCGGTAGTGTACTTAGGTCACTTGGTGGGCAGGGGAAAGGTGCAGCCCCTTCAGGCGAAGATTGAGGCAATCATGGCCTGGAAACCCCCCAAGACCCAGACTGAGGTCCGAGCCTTCCTGGGCCTCACAGGCTACTACAGACGGTTTGTGAAGGGGTATGGCACTATCGTGGCACCCCTTACTGAACTCACGGCCAAGAAGCAACCCAGGAGAGTCATCTGGACGGAGGCTTGTCAGCGAGCCTTCGACACTCTGAAACAAGCATTGTGTAACGCTCCCATCTTGAAGGCTCCAGACTTCACAAAGGAATTCATTGTCCAGACAGATGCATCCGACATTGGCATTGGGGCGGTGTTATCGCAACTCAATGAGGAGGGTCTGGATCAACCCGTTGTCTTTCTGTCACGAAGACTGCTTCCCCGGGAATAGAGGTGGAGTACCATTGAGCGGGAAGCCTTTGCTGTGGTCTGGGCACTGAAGAAGCTGCGACCATACTTGTTTGGTTCGCACTTCCTTGTTCAGACAGACCACCGACCCCTTCGCTGGCTCATGCAGATAAAGGGGGAAAACCCCAAACTGTTGAGGTGGTCTATCGCCCTACAGGGAATGGACTTTCAGGTGGAACACCGGCCCGGAGTTGACCACGCCAATGCAGACGGTCTCTCCAGGTATTTCCGCCTTAGTGTTGAGAACTCCCAAGGGGTTGGGTAGCTCTCCCCACTTTCAGCTAGGGGGGTCGTGTGTTAGACCCGTCTGCTTCTGAGAGTCCCCTCACCACTATGATTTCTTTTGCTCCCCTGTACCTCCCAAAATTTGTCGCTTTTCTTTGACTACCAGGACCTTTTTGTGTGCTGTTTCAATGGGGCTAGATGTTCCTTGACGCCCAGTTGTTCACAAGGTTTTTGGCACCTATTCACAAGACACCTGGCGAAACCTGTGACATTATAGACTGGGATTGGCAACCTGTATGAATGACCTCAAAATGGTGGCCATCCATTCTCCTCATGAGAGTGACTCCCTGTGGAGCCTCCATGAACCCTGACCTTTCAAGGTTTTGGCGCCCTTTTACTTGGTGCGCATTCCTGACAGGAATTACTTTATTTCCCTCAGGTACACAAAATGGCTGCTCTAGAACCCCAGTATGGTGGCTGTTAGAGACCCAAATACCCCAGCAGTGCCATGTCATTGGCCTAACCCAAAGAAGGTTCTAGGACCTACTGGCACGAGCCAGCACCTCAGGGCACTGGCTATATAAGGTCCAGTCCCTGGCGGCCATTTTAGATGACCAAAAGACTAGATAGGATAATGACGTTCCAGATCTAGGTGAAGAAGGAGATTCCAGACTTGACACCAGATTGACACCTGCCCTGTTGACCCCTGAGGCGGCTGGTTGTGTGGCAGTAGAGCAAGCAAGAGTCACTGGCGTGGATCCTGACTGGCGTTCCAGTCAGCTGTGTGTGCGGTGACCTCGCGCCTACAGCGCCTGCCCAGCGTGTGCCTCGTCACCCCCAAGAGACTGTGGCAGATTTTTCGTGTGCCTCCCCGCTCCCCCCCCCGGTGGCGAATTACGACTGACTCGGGTCGCGAGGCGAGAGCAAGTTCGCCGCGACCACGAGCGTCTTCTGTGCCCCTTGTGTGACAGGTGCCTCCAGCGAGGAGCTAGGCCGTCTCCGAGCTCACCCGGCATAGAGTGCTTCCTGCGCAGACTGAGGTGAGGTGGTGCGCCGGGGCGGGGAAAGGCCGGCCTTCGTTGGGCGGGACTACTGTCTCTGCCCCTTCCCAGTGGATCGGCGGTTGTAGCTGTGGGCGGGAACCATCCCTGTTTGAGGAAGTCGGAGGGAGGTCCGTGGATCCCCTGAGAACCCGTCGCTGGCGAGAGAAGTGCTGAACCCAACTGAATCGCTTTTCGATTGCAGCCGATGTGAGGTGGGCCCGTTTCTTCAGGTGGGAAGCGCTGTTATAAAGGAACTGCGAACCGGCATTTACTTGACTGAGCGCGAAGATTGTGTGACCTCTCCGGCAGCCCCAGTCGGCAGTCTAAAGACTTGGAACTGGTGCCGCCTGAGTGCTAGCGGGGATAGAAACCCCTAGGCGCGCTTAGACCCCCACCGGCAAACAGAGATCTCAACCCGGTGGCAGCAGAGTGTAAATTAAGTGTTCACTGTCTTTCCTTGCCTTTTAGATATACCCGCATAACCCCTGTGTGATTCTTAAAGAGTCCCAGCACTCCCTGTTAAGCCCAGAGAAGCCTGTGTACGCTAATGGTGAAATCATCATAAACTGTAAGAGTAATCTTTCCAACCTGAAATGTATTTGCAAATGTAGTGTTCCTGAAGTATTTAATTGGTGGCAGCAATACCAGAATGAAACTGTAGGTGTTCTTGAACTGAACCAGTGTTTATTCTATTACACGGACAGTGATATTTATGCTATTTATTAAAGATATTTATTCCCGATATTTATTCTATTTATTGACAATATTTATTCCTGATATTTAATCTATTTATTGATGAACTGTACTCCTAAGCTTATTTATTGAATCTATTCCAAAATCGAAACCCAGCAAATTGTGACCCAAAAGAAATGTAATTGTGCTTTCCTAATTGATCCCCATTCACAACAGAGAATTTTTCCATAAAGGAATCATATTTTTCTACAACAGTGGTGTGGTGTCCTTCTTTTTGGTGGTTGTTCAAGGAGATATTATTGGGTCGAAGCCGGCTTAACACGATAGCCTTCACTTGCCTTGACACTTGAGCCAAGCTACCCCCTTTGTGCTGGGCTTGCCCATCGCAGGTCCAACAGGAACCCATTATTCTAGATGAAAATTATGTGGGGTCAGTTATTGTGAAAGATTTATTTATTTATTTATTTTTGATATTTGTAAAGCGCAGCATATACCCTAGGGCGTCTTGGCGCTAAGAAACCAGTTACTTGTGGTGAGAAAACGTGGGGACGGAGGAATCATTGATCGAACAGCCAAGTTTTTAGAAGCTTACGGAAGTGAAGGAGTGAGGGGCTCTGCCTGATGTTTAGGGGTAGAGTGTTCCAGAGCTTTGGGGCTGCCACCAGGAAGCGTCGATCACCCCAGGATACTGTCTTTGTACGAGGAATGACCAGTTGGCCAAGGGTGGCTGAACGTAACGTTCTGCTAGGTTTGTACGGTTGCAGCTGTTCTTTCAAAAAGTGAGGTCCTTGATTATGAGCGCTTTGAACACCATACAAAGTGACTTAAAATGGATTCTGTTTCGGACGGTGAGCCAGTGGTAAACCTTTATGCTTCCTGATATTGATTCATATTGATGATAATCTTAAATTGTTATTAGGAAAATACAAAGACGTCTTCAAAGATGAAATAGGGTGTGTTAGGGGGTTGGAACATGAGATAGTACTAAAAGATGGAGCGGTACCTGTTAAACATAAGGTGAGGTCAGTACCATTGTCTGTGAAGCAAGAACTGAAAAATGAAATCTACAAACTATGTAATGAAGGAGTCATTTAGGCAACTGATGCAGCAGAGTGGGTATCAGCTATTGTTGTATGTAAGAAAAAGAAATCAGGTGAAATAAGGTTGTGCATTGATCTTAGATCACTCAACAGGAACATTTTGGTAAACTGTCACCCACTGCCTAAGATCCAGGAAATACTGACATCTATTGCAGGTTCTAAATTATTTTCGTTAATAGATTTAAAAGCAGCATACCACAAGGTGTGTCTCTCTGAAGAATCCAAAACATTAACTACATTGATAACTCCGTTCGGAGCATTTAGGTATATTAGAATGCCTTTTGGACTTGGAATATTTCAGAAATTAATGGACATTCTATTCGGCGACATAAAAGGCGTCGAAGGATTTCAGGATGATATATTGGTACATGCCAAAGACGAAAAGGAACACTGTGAAATAATGGAAAAAGTATTTAAAATACGTAAAGAGAAAGGAATGACTGTAGCAAAAGATAAATGCATTTTCATGGAGAGAAAAATTGAATATTTAGGACATGTTCTGACATCTGATGGTATCAAACCTAAAAATGATCTTGTGAAAGCAATCAGAGATGCCCCCCAACCTAAGGACAAAGAAAGCCTAAAATCTTTTATGGGGCTTAGCGAATATTATTCTAGGTTTGTACCAACTTACTCAGAAAAAGTAGAGCCATTAAGAAAACTATTGCCGAAAAATGTGAGATACCAATGGAATGATGAGCAAACTCTGGCATTTGAAACCGTAAAGATAGACATAGCAGAGGCTTCCGCTTTGAAACCATTTGATCCATCACTAAAAAATATAATAACAGTAGATGCAAGTGCTAAGGGCATTGGTGCAGTGTTCTGTCAAAAGCAAGGACAAACTGAAAACACAATAGCATTCATTTCGAGAAAATTAAGCGACTCAGGGAGAATTTACAGCACCATAGAACGTGAGACATTGGCTTGCGTATGGGCTGTAGAAAAGTTGAAAACATTCTTATGGGGGAAAGAATTCAAATTGGTCACGGATCATAAACCATTGATATATATGATGGATGGTTCAGGACGAGGTAATGAAAAAGCAAGTTCAAGACTAATAAGACTACTATCTAAGTTGCAAGAGTATAACTACAGGATAAGGCACATAAAGGGAGGTCAAAATTGCAGGGCAGATTGCTTGTCAAAGCTACCAATAAGTGATGATAATGACAATGGTCTAGATGACACAGAATGTGTGGTAGTTCACGTGGATGCCACAATAATGTGTAATGGATCTATAACAGAGCAGGATGGTTTGAGAGTCAAGAGAAAGACAGAGTACTAACAAAAGTTCTTGACTATATAACTACGAAATGGCCTCCGATCAGGAACCTACAGGGAGATCTAAGAGGTTATCAACAAGTCAATAATGAGTTATCCGTTGAAAATGGATTTGTAAAAAGGCATGATCTTTTCATACCACCCACTGAGTTAAGGAAAAATAATACAAATGGCACACAAAGGTCGCCCGGGAAGCACTGCAACAATTAAAATATTAAAAGAGTACTATTGGTGGCCAGGAATAAGCAGTGATGTAAATGCGCATGTGGATGGGTGTGAACAGTGTCTTAAAGCAGACAAACATTGGAAGGTCAGTAAGGAAAAAGTACAAATGGTTGAAATTCCTAATGGGCCATGGTCAAAGATAGCAATAGACTTCGCTGGTCCATCTAATGCCTTTCAAAGTGATTGCAGGTTTTGATAGTACTATTAGATTATTATTCTAAGTGGTTGCATTATGAATTTGTACAAACAATTACTACTGAATCTGTGTTACAATTTCTAAAGAACATTTTTGCAGTAGAAGGACAACCCAAAATCTAAGTTTTAGACAACGGAACGCAATTTGTGTCGAAAGAAATGTCTAAATTTCTCAAAGAACTAGGAATCAAACAAGAAAAAACGCCATTGTACAGTCCCAAAAGTAATGGGCAAGTAGAAAGGATGAATACGTTCTTAAAGGAGGGGATACAGTTAGCCATTGCTTCAAAGTTACAGGTGAAAGAGTATTTAAGGGACAAAGTAAGCAGTTACAACAATACCAAGAATGATACTACTGAGCATACGCCATTCTATCTCATGAGGGGAAGGAAGTGCAACAACAAACTCACCCCCAAATTCAATGAGTGGTATAGGAAAAACACTGAAAGGGAGTGTCATATAGTTGCTGCTTTTCTATATACTGTGTTAAGTTAGCATGAGCTTATTGAATGTTTAAACACTATTTTTCCTTTTGCTTCATTTTGCACATAAGACATAATTGTTATTTTAGCTTTCAACCTAGAAGAGCGTTGTGATTTACTTGAGAATAATATGTTATTACTCTGATATCAGCTTTGCTTGGTACACTGTCTGCACAGTGAGTGCTGAAACCTCCAAGGATAACTCGACACAGTGTTATTGTGAGGTCTGATCTTCGCACCTTCCTAGACATAACACAAATGCAGCTGCTGCCAAAATCTGGCTTTACGCGGGTTTTATATTGCTTTGCTTGGAACACACGTAACACACTTGATGGTGCTTTGCATGCAGAGAGCTGGTGGAAGATGATGTGATCCTCTGCCACTGAGATTTTGAGGTATGGGCCAGCCCTGCTAAAACCCAAAAGAGACCTTCATAGATATAATATAATATGCTAGTTAGGGAGGGTGAGAAATAGGTGTTGTTAATTCCTATTCATTTCAGCATTTTAGTATGCTGTCACCGTTCGCTTTCTATGGACTAGTAACTATGCTGATAACTTTGTTTCTTATAATATGTTAGCTTGTATTATATAAGATACTGCGTTTGAGAACCCTGCATTAGTAAATAAATATTTCAAATATGCACGTGTCCTCATTTACTCCACGTTCTGGTTTGAAATGATTATATAGCGAAAGAGTGTTCATGTGTTCCACGATATCTGAGGTATTCTAAGTTCATGTTCTGGTCTGTCTAAACATTAGGAGTTTGTTATGACCAATGAGACACTGTAGCTAGCTCGGTAAGGGGATTTTGGGTACTAAGGTGAGTTTTGGGCCATCCTAATTCACTGAAGTTCCAAGTCTCTATGCACAGTTCTGTAGGAGAACGGAATTCCCGCTACAGGAGACAATAAATGATGATGAGAAGAAAGTAAAAGAAAGGATAATTAACCAGGAAGTGACTAAGAATTACACTGACATGACAAATAAAGCAAAGGAGAAATTAATCGGAAGAGGAGATTGGGTCATTGTTAAAAAACCGTACAGAGTTGCCAAAGGAGAGTCAGCATTCACGCGCCCTGTGTGTGTGGAAAAAGTCTCAAAGGGTGCTGTATTTCTTGGAGCTAAGGGATGGAGAAGCAAAGACGATATGGTAAAGTTAAAGACTGGTCAGGAAAAAATCATTATGAAAGGTAACGCCAGTGAAATGGAAGGAAGTAATGGTAATGTATCTGACTATGAAGATAGCGTATCTTTTGACCAAAGCTTCTATGACGTGAATGAAAGCAATAACTCATACGCAGGAGTCACAGACTATTCTGTCGCGAACAGTGCTAGTAATAACTTTGTTGAGGATATAAATAGTACGATTAGACTTAACGAGACTTGTGACACTGAAGGAGATGCGGAGCAGATAAGCACCAACCAAAAGACTATCGGTGACAATGATGGGCAAAGTGTTGCACACGGTACTGTGCAGTCAATGACCAGCTATGGGAGAGAGATTAAGTTTCCTAAGCGTTTTGATGACTGTTTTCTTTTGATCTACCTTGTAGCACATTTTATTGATATGTTTTCCTTGTCTCCACATTGTGTCTGTGTTGAAGAAAGGGAGAGGTTGTACTTGCTTTTTATTAGTATTGTATTATCCATGTGTTCTTTGCAGAGGGCTTTCTCAGTTTATTTTCCATGTTTACTGGGTTACGTCACCGCATTCTCTTCCGAACGCTCGGAAGTATTTATGTGACGTCATTCTCCCTGCCCAGCATTCCGCTCTTTCACCCCGCCCTGACCTGACCTTTTTCCCTCTTCCCCGTGGGCCTTTGTTATTCTTTAACTCATTAATAAATCATTTCTCACATCAACTTGAAAGTCCTTCTTCTTGCACAACACCCTCCGGCAACAATAATAGTTACACAGCTCCTATATGGCAGTTTGAGACCTGCACACTGGGTCTCCTACACTATGTGCGCACACTATGCACTTGCCCTTGTCGTCCATTATGAAACGTAAACGCAGCATGCATAGTCTTTCCTGCACGCAGCCACCAGCATGGGCTACATATCACTGTGGTACACTGAACCACATACCCGTTACCATTAAGATTGCATTTTATTGGGGGCGCTAGAGGGCGCACTGCGGGATGGCTGGCTCTTGAGGCAGCTCCGCCGGACGGGAGACTGTTGATGTAAATACCGTAGTGCCGCTGGAGCTAAAATGTGTGGACTCTGCTGATTGGGGCGTCCGAATGTCTGTGAACTGACCAGCGGATGTTTCTAATGCCTGAAACTGTCCAAATTAATAACTATGAGGCAAAACAGCGCGAACCGCGGCCGGACCTTCAAAATGGCGGCGCACGCGGAGTGAGTGGACGGCGAAGAAGAGCTTCCTAGGACGTCGGACTATGCCCTCAACTGTGCTCTCAGGACTTTGAGGGGGTCGGAGAACCTGTGGCATCCGGCGATCGCCTCCCGACAGTGTGCAACGAGGTCTGTGTGTACTTTGCGGTATGCGTTCCACGATGTGCTGACAGGGTGCAAAATGGCGGCCCTGGTGAAACGCAAAATGCTGGAGTGCGCGTGATACCTATAACGGATTCCAAAGTGCTGTTTTAATATCCCTGATTACTGTGTGTGATGGCCCCTGGCAATCTACAAGCCCCGCACTAGCGCCGAGACCGCAACTGCGCCGAGTGAAGTTGCCTGAATCAATATGCACACGGAGGTCTGAATTGCTGTGTATCACTCCGTGTAAACAAACGGCGGCAACGGGAGACTCGCAAGGCACGGACCCTCACAGAGCGACTGAGATTGAATGGATTGATGTCCTTGCAGCAGCAGCCACTCCATATATGCACACAGGGCGGGCTACAAGGCCATCAACCCAACGCAGAGCTGTGGTCGGTGAGAGTGCTTTGCGTGCGCAGTAAGCCAAGGGACCAGGTCTACAAGTCTGCTGACACTGCATAGAATATAAACTGCAGGCATGGACGTCCTCGCCTATAATTGAATACCGCCTACATTTGCCTGCCTGCTCATGCCCAGCAGCATGCTGAGATGCACCCGATGGATGTAATGCCCAAGAGCGGAGGTGTATAGGAACGCACTACTTGCGACGTAATATGGAACTGCGCTGCCAGAGATGACTGTCAACACTGCTGGTGAGGCTGTATAAACGCTTATAGCTCTTTGTCTGTCCTGTCTCAGTGGGCCGCCATGCTGTAAAGAATTGCCTAACCTACTATTGACTCTGTGATCAGTGCCCCTATAACCACGTTTCACGTGTTTACAGCCCAGCTACCACCGGATGTCAACGACGACCAGAAGAGTGCACGCCGCCCACAGCGTGCCTCGCGAAGGCCGAGGCATACCTAATACAGCAGGCAACATGGGCAAGCCGGAGAAGCAGCAGACAAAGCTACAATTCGAAGCAAAAAAACAGACCAAGGGAGCTGCTGGCGGGTCGGAAGTGGAGGGGATCCTGACACCGAGGAGGGAGCTGGTATGGAGGGAGTACGAAGTGCCATACAGCGCAGCCTGCAAGAAATGAACGGGAAGTTGGATACTCTTACGCAAAGAGTTGACCACATGGCCGCCAAGATGGACAAGCATGGGGAAAGGCTAGTGGAGGCAGAAACGAGGATATCGGCGGTGGAGGATGTCTCGAGCACCAACACTAAGTCATGCGCCAACATGGAAAAAACGCTGGAAGCACTACCTAATAAGGCGGAGGATTTGGAGGCGAGGTCCCGACGCAACGATATTCGCATAGCAGGTCTTCCGGAATCAACAAACACGGGAAGGATGGAGCTGTATGTGGAAAACCTCCTTAAAGACCTTTTCGGGGCGGAGGAATTCTCGACAGTGTTCCTGGTGGAACGAGCCCATCGCTCCCTGGCGCCACGCCCGAAGCCGGGGGCCCCTCCACGCATCATCATAGGTCGTCTGCTGAACTACAGAGACAGAGATATGGTCCTCAGACGAGCAAGGGAAAAAGGAGACATCACTCACCAGGGAAACAAACTTGATTTCTACCCGGATCATACCATGGCTGTCCAATTGGCCCGCAAAGAATACCAGTCGGCGAAAAGAAGCTAAGAAGCTAAGAGACCTGGGAGTGGACTACTCCATGCTCTACCCTGCAAAACTCAAGGTGACTCATGTGGGGAGATCCACTGTTCTTCCCATGCCATAGGCAGCTCATGAATATATCAAAAAGCTGGGAAGGCGGAGGCGAACGTCAGGGCGAGAAGACCAGCCAGATGACGAGGGCTGAGAGGTCTGATCAGGTAATGGTGTATCGGAGTTGAATCAGCAGGGGCATGGACTTTATCGCCTTCTTACGTATGGACCTCGTAGCAGGTTTTATAATGCCTTAATTACATACTGTACATAGAGTCTATGTTTGAGCGAACTGAACTATGGCAGTTTTTTCTCACTGTGAAACAGCGCCCACACGGCAGCGTGACGTAAACATTTGTGTTGTCGTGGGGAGTAAGGACTTGCATGTTAGGTGGGCTGAGGCTCACTGTCTTGAAGCCACTTTGCTAGAATTAGAAATGAGAGGAAGATGTTGATTCTGCGTGAACTATCGTAGACTAATTGGCGACCAAGGTGTGCTTGACACGAGAACTATTCCAACATAGACTATGGGGGGAGGTGGCATCTTACTGATGGCACAGGTTCAGCCTACACCAATGTAGGTTTTTACTGTCTCGTGACCTGTTGATGAGTGACAATTGAGTGGCAGACACTTCGATTTGCAGAAGGTAATGGGGTTTCATAGTTCTATCCGACGGCTCAGAAACACCAGCGTACAGGGCAGACCGCGAAGACCAGACTCACGAACACTTCACTCTGCTACTATGCAAAAGTGTGGTCTTGACACGTTGCGTGCTGCCCTTGTTTCGCATGTTAGCTGGGCTGAGGCCTGTGAGTGAAATAGATCTGGCGTGTGCGAGGTGGGGCAGCAGTGCTTCATGCGTGCATGCCAGGTCCGCTCGAATGGCAGGATATGAGACCTTGACACAGGGTACACAAAAGAGAAAGTGTAGTAAATACACAGATTAGTGGCACTATGTTCACGTTTGTTGATCGAAACCGTCTACCCGTCCACATCCACAATGTGGGTGGAGATGTGCGCACCTGGTGGACCCCCTGCTTGGGTGTCCCCCAACGCATGTTGGTTTTATAGTTTATTTTGTTTAGGGATATGGCTTTGGCAGGATTGGGCTGCTGAAGTGGGTGGGGGGACGAGGGGGGCATTTGGGGTTGTTCATTACAAATCACTGTTTCTGAGAAGCATTGCACACTCCGAACTACATAGCATGTATGACATGGTGGATTTCCTTGTTGTTAATATGGGGCCTAATGGCAACCTGTTTAGGATAAAGGGCGCCGAGAGGATGAGATGCAAATGGGTTACATACTGAAGTAATGACAGACGCTAGACTGAACCTCATCACTTGGAACGTAAGGGGCATGAATAACCCCAAGAAAATTCGCCAAATATTTGCATATTTCACTAGACTCCGGATAGATATTGCATTTCTTCAGGAGACGCACATTGCGGCAAATGCACCGACAACAATGGCTAATAGATGGGCGGAAGCGGTGCACAGGTCCAATTATTCCTCATATGCACGTGGT
Source organism: Lissotriton vulgaris (assembly GCF_964263255.1). Taxonomy (NCBI): domain Eukaryota; kingdom Metazoa; phylum Chordata; class Amphibia; order Caudata; family Salamandridae; genus Lissotriton; species Lissotriton vulgaris. The sequence continues at coordinate 82,095,745 of NC_141687.1, read as the reverse complement.
GTAAGCATTCTCATTCGCAAGGGTGTTAATTTCAGGGTATTAAGGATACTAAAAGATCCGGAAGTTAGATATGTCATAGTGCTTGGTCTTCTTAGGAACCAACATGTAGCTCTAATAAACACGTATGGGCCAAACACGGATGACCCTAGATTCTTCACTAAACTATGGCACACTATTTCTGATTTAAATGTAACACACATGATGTGGGGGGGGCGACTTTAATATAGCCCTGCGTGATGGATTAGACAGATCGCCTAACACTGTAGAACCACGCAGACAGGCAAGAACAGAACTACAAGATGCTATGGCAGAATTACAACTAAGCGACATTTGGAGAACGCGAAACCCGTGCCACACACGTCTCGGCTGCACATAACAGCTGGTCACGGCTCGACTACTGGTTGGGGTCACGTGAGGTATCCCTATGGACAACCGCTATCAAGCATCTACTATGCACGCTCTCTGATCACAGCCCGGTGATGCTTTCACTACAACTGCCCCATTACGTACCACCTCCCTTAACCTGGAGATTCAATGCAACGGCACTTCTAGACTCCACATACATAGACACCATACACAAAGCTATAGTGGAGTATTTCGAACTCAACACCCCAACTACTGAGGACAAAGGGATACTGTGGGAAGCATTTAAAGCAACGATAAGGGGGACGTGCATCAGCACCACAGCGGGAATCCTGAAAGACATTAGACAACAATTACGCATTAGGGAATCTAAATTGAGTGAATTGGAGCAATGTTATGAGCGCACACAGTATGCCACCGTACTAGGGGATATAAAAATGACCCTGACGGAACATCAGGATTATGCCACTGCTGAACTTACACACGTCTCGAAATGGGGAAGAGCAAGAGCTTACGGGGAGGGAGGTAGACCTGGGAGGGCACTAGCTCAAAAGATATGCTCCGGTCATGCCCCGCAACACATTCACACAGTGCGAGACTCAGGGGGAACTAACAAATATGACATGAAGGGGATATTGGAAGAGTTCAGACTAACCTATGGCCAACTGTATGAATCGCAACTGCGCGGGACGTCAGATACCATGCAAGATTATATGGCTGATGTGGAAATTGCATGGTTATCAGATAGGCATAGAGAATTCTTATCCAGCCCTGTCACGGTTGAGGAAGTGATTGGCATCATTAAGACCCTGCCTACCGACAAAGCACCAGGACCGGATGGTTTCACTGGTGAGTTCTACAAAGCGTTTGCAGATCTGCTGGCCCCACGCCTGGTCGAAATGTATGGTGATGCGCAAGAAAAGCAAGTCCTCCCAGCGTCTCTTCGTGAAGCGATGCTGATCACACTGCTAAAACCGGGTAAAGATCCGGAGACCTGCGACTCATATAGGCCACTGTCACTTATTAACGTAGATACTAAGATTATTGCGAGTTTGCTGGACGTACGACTTAAGCCATTGATGCCGTTACTGGTCAGACCTGACCAGTCAGGCTTTATACCTGAGAGGTCCACAACGCACAATACAAGAACTCTCTTTGCGCTATCACATTACTTATCACCTGAGACCAAAGCTGCGGCGATCCTATTAGACGCCGCGAAGGCCTTCGACACGATTGAATGGGAGTATTTACATGCAGTATTAAGACGCATGGGGTTTCCGATAATATTTATGCAATGGATATCACTGCTGTACACGGACCTCTTGGCCCGTATAAAGGTAAACGGCTATGTCTCGGATCCAATAGTGATAGGCAGAGGGACCAGACAGGGATGCCCCCTGTCCCCACTGCTGTTCGCGTTGGTACTAGAACCACTAGCACGCAAGATCAGGCAACACCATCATTACTCGGCACTCCAGTTCCCACCACGACCCCTGCACATCTCCCTATATGCGGACGATATGGTGCTATATGTAAAAGACCCGGCCCAGAATCTCAACCCTTTAATGCGGGAATACATCAAATTCGGCCAGCACTCTAGATTACAAATTAACTGGGCCAAGTCTCAAAAACTGGCGTTATCGGACAGCACTACTCCATTCACATTAGACTACCCGCTAGAATGGCGGGAAGAACCCACGAGATATTTAGGCATCTGGTATCATCGAGACCCTGAGCTGGTCATCCGTATAAATTATGGGAGGGTCATTTCGGAGCTGGAAGGGAAAATTAACAGATGGATCAAGTTGCCACTTTCGCTGGCGGATAAAACAGCCATAGTGAAGATGGTGCTTCTACCCAAGTTTCTCTATTTATTTAACAACATTCCCATTAAGCCGCATGCAGAAGTCTTCCGGAATATTAACAAATTGGTCCTGAACCTCATTTGGGCGGGCAAGCAAGCTAGGTTGGAATTACAGACATTAACATTGCCTTATGCACGGGGAGGCTTCAGGATACCAGATTTCTATCTTTATTATCTATGCGCCCAGGCGCAGTTTGCACACTACTGGTATCATGAAATACCGTTCATGTCACATATTGCGATTGAGACAGGAGATGCCTACCCCATTCCCTTATCGGCCATACTACCACACAAACGTCAACCATTGCATGGACGGGACATTAATACTATAGACACCACCAACACGGCCTGGTATCTGATGGGCAAAAAGGCGGGCAAGCTCCCTATGCCATTGGCACATCACCCGGCCCTCTCGGTAACCGAAGAGGCAGTGGGCATGGAATTGCTGCAACGAGCAGGAATAGATCAAATGGGTGATCTCTATGAAGAGGGGCGGTTTAAGACGGTGGAATCATTGAGTTATATCAGTAACCCGACATTAATGTTCAACTTCACATACTACAAGTTGCCGAGAGCGATGAAAGAACTATACACGATGTACCCTGAAGAACCTCAACAACTGCTCTCACTGCAGTTTCTGTTAACGGCACCTACAGCAACACACATAGTATCCAGGCTATATGCTCGGTTACAGAAGGACATTGCGGGTAACACTGACAAAATGAGACAAAAATGGAACGATGTAATGCTTGAACCATTATCCATGGAAGAATGGTCCACGACATGTATGCTAACTGATATGCTAACCCCGAATGGCAATTTAAGAATAATCCACTATAAATACCTACACCAAATGTACTACACGCCACACAGATTACACAGATATGGTTTGAGTACAGACTCTAGATGCAAAAGGTGTAAGGTGGAAGGAGCTGATTTCATTCATTTACCTTGGCGCTGCCCCAGAATAGCTGACTATTGGAGGGAAGTGACGGAAGCACTGCATGTGATGTTAGATACACTCATCGAATGCTCGATCAGAGTGTGCCTGCTAGGCCTAGTCCCTAATATACGAGCGAGTAAACGTAAGTACTGTGGAACAGCACTGCTGATGGCTAAGCGCAGAATCTCGCTCCACTGGAACAGCACAAGACGTCCCACCCTGAGGAAGTGGCTAGAAGACCTCACATACTGTAAAGACACACTAATCACTTATGAGGAGGAACTACCTGCGGGTTCTAGGCCCAAAGACTACTGGATGTATCTAGTTGAATATCTAAAAGAGAAGCCACTGACAGCCACAGAGTAAACTGACAACTGACAGACATACATGTTTCTACACGAATACACGAGGTCTGAAAATAACAACACCACAATAACAATAACAGGAGGGAGAATGTTGTGATGCAGTGATCACTGTATAGTTAAAGGACGGCTATGTATGGTTGTTTTCCAAAAACTAAAATGAGTTCTACTGTAACGCCATGTCAGATGATTTTGTCACGACTACAGGACATGTAACAAGTATTCCTATCGAACGCCACCGGACCCCCGGGTTGCCGGTCAAAAGGCTGTGTTTATCTGTTGCATACTCCATTATCCTTAAACTTAACATGCTGCCGGCCTCAGGGTTGTAGGCACACAGCTGTGTACCGTGTGGAAGAATCAATAAAGCAGTTTGAACCCCAAAAAAAAAAAGATTGCATTTTATTGTTGCTATACTATATGTTTGTTGTTCCTCTTTTTCCTTACAGCTATTTTTCAACAGTGTCAGTGAGTACGCAGACACTTCTATACCACACACCTTAGCGCGTGTGTAGGTATCACATAAGGTTTCACGTGGCACTATTCACCTTTACCACTCACTTTCACCCACGTTTGGTCCTGAAGAAAGCCCTTGCATCAATTTTTACGGGCTGAAACATGTAGACCGCCACACAAACAGCAACTTACGGTAGATAAATCCAGACTAGTTGCACAGCACATATTATCTTTTTAACCATATCCAGAGCCGCCACTATTAAAGTTACTGGCAAGGATCCTCAGAGATATTTTTAACTGTAAATACTTCACCTCACATCACATTTATGCACAACACCAGCTCCGCTGTAGTCAGGCGTCGTAGCACAACCAGGAGGCATTCGGCCGCCAATGATGAAGCATGACACCAACTAGGTTGGTGTGTGAGGGGTCTTTTAAGAACACCTAATGGGTCCATGTTCTTACTACTCACAGTGATCTAATTGCATACACATAGTGGGTCCGTCCAGATTGTTTAAGTCTTGTACTGATTTGGGGAAAGGACGTGCCCCCCTTTTAGTCCCTAGCTCTCTCTTTTGATTTTGAATAGTTGAGTGAATGCCGTCAACTACTCGGAAATGTTTCTGCCATTTGTTTTTGTTCTAGCTGGCTGCACCACAGCCATAAAGAGGCAGGGACTACAGCAAGGAGTGAGGCTGAGGAAAAGAGAGAAAGAGGGGCAAATAAGAAAACAAGTCTATAAAACTTTCATGTAGTGCTAAGAAGGAACAAGGTTTTGGAACGAAGCGCTGTATAATGGATAAGTTGCACTATAATGAAATGTTTCTTAAAACTCATTTATCAGTTTTAGCTTGCTTTGCAAATAGGTTGAGACGCTAAGAAACCTGGTGGGTCCCTGTACCTACTGCTGAGCTCTTGACAAAATCAGTGAGCTGCAGGTTCTATTAATGGCACAGTGGGTTCAGTTTTAGTTCTTATGATTTCACGGCAGAAATCATTGAGTATAGATGGATAACCGCAATAAAGACTATTTAATGAGCTTTGAACCGACATGCCTGTAGTTACTTAGTGATATTAAATTCTATGTCAGGAAGCGGAGGCGAGGATTATGAATAATTTTTCTTCAATTTATTAACAGAAAGTTCAAAGGTAAAACAAAAACACACTCCTTGAACTATATATCCCATGAACATTAGCGGTAACCATGGATACCAAGTAACCAATCACAGTCCACTAACCAAGTCCATATAAGCAATCCTCCAGTGTAGTCCTTCCTCTTTCTTCATTGCTGCCCCCGTCAGTTAAGTCCCTTCACGCACTTATTTGCCTTGGGGATTTGACGCGTGGGCTATTTTCAACTGTAATTTTATTGGTAACTGTTTGTATTGCGGGTTGTTCAACCGCTTAGTGCTAAATGCGGTAGGCTTCGGCCCAAGCGTTTTAATTTCAATTTCGTGCAAGCGCGCTGTGTGGTGCCGCCTCGTGCTGCCGGCGCTTCTCTGTTCCTCCACAGCGCCCTTTGCGCGTTTGTGGTAGGAACGCGTAGGGAATTGCAGCGCTTCCTTTCAAGTGAATATCTTTCCCTGCCCCCTTTACCTAACACCGCTTTGCGGTAAGATTGAGGAGCTTGGCCCTTCCACTCTTTGTATTGTTTAAATGTCATTCAAAGAGCAACTAACATTCTGAGCATTCAGTTGCTGGGCACTGGTGAAGGGTGGAACCCTTTTATATTTCCACAGGGTGTTTTTCTTTTTATGGGTGCCCGACCCTCTGTTCAAATGCAGTCTCGCAATGAGCATGACTATGTTTCCTTACCCTCACAGGGGAAACAGCCCTCCCAAGGGCGCCCTCCTGCAGAGGTGGACAAGCTCCTTTCTTCGACCATTGCCCAGGAGCTTGCACCTCTGCAGGACAGTGTCAATAAATTGTCAGCACATGTCTTTCAGAATAGCACTGGCAACCTGGGCGACAGAGGAGCTGGGCCTAGTGGCATGCACTCTGTGCTGCCACGCAGGGCCTTAAAGCGTGACGCGGAGCACCTCGAAACTGAAGCCTTCCATAAGAGTGCGCGCACACTACGAAGCGCACCCTACCGGGAGGTAGAGTTCCCCGGGAATACTGGTGACGATGTTACCACAGAATCTGACCCTGAATACGGGTTTCCCGATGGCGGAGAGGGTGATGACATTGTGGACGAGGATGATTTCTCTGATGACTTGCAGGATTCTAGTAGATCCTGGCGCACCCAGTCTTCCTGCTCGGATATGGGGGAAGGAGAGTCAGTTCCCTCTGAAATGTTTGACCCTACATGCATTGACGTCCGCATTCTGCAGATTAGGTCCCTGACAAGAAGGTGGCTGACTACGTAGCCCTTAAAATTTGGCAGCCCCTTAATCAGGAAGTTAGGTGCCGTCTCCGGTCAGAGTGTCCTAGGCCTTCCCTTCCCAATGGTGTCACAGCTACCCCGGAGATTGATCCAAAGCTCTGTAGCTTTTTAGCAAAATATACGAAAGACCCTAAAAAAGGGATAGATAGGTCTTGGAGGGCTTGCCAGGACAAGCTCCTGGATATTGTTGGTCCCCTCACCAAGATTATTGAGTTGGCGGAAAGGTCACGTGAATCTGGGCAACCTCTCTGTTGTAAAGGAAATGAAGACTCCAAATCCAGTAAGGTGGCAGGTAAGCAGTTTAATACAGCAGACAGAAAAGTAACAGGACCGTTTCCTCATCTGGCCAGGAAGTAACTGCCACAGAATGGAATGGCAGATGGTGACACAGAGAGAACCATGTAAGCAGTCTAGAAGGTTGGAGCCAGGGCAGGCAGGGAGAGGACAGAAAGGGAAAAGCTATGTACAACACATCTCCCCCCTTTGGATACAAAACGAAAACAAGAGGAAGAAAGAGCAAAATAACAGTAACAACCATTATTGAACATAGTCACTCAAGTAAGCTGGAGGATGGCGGGAACGTGGACACCTTGAACAGACATTGGAAGAAGGAACACCAGAGGTAGTATCAGAACTCCCAAGCACATCATCACACACAGATGAGGGAGCATCGCCACCACCCACCTCCCCCCGTACAGCAGGTGAACCACACAAATCAGAATCCCGTCGAGCAGACAACATATAGCCACTACAGCCTGTCTCAGAAGAGTTAAGATTGGAATCTGGGGCATTTGAGACCTCTTTCTGATATAAGGCAACCCTTCTGTAGTTCCACTTAGCACCATTCTCAAGTAGAACAAAATGGGGAAAAGCTTTCTTAACCCGGAAGGGACCACTGAACTTAGAGAGGCCCTTAGAGCAGCGACCCGGCTTAACCGTGACCAAATCACCAGTGGATATGGGAAGCGGGGAAGCATTTAAAGGAGAAGAAAGCTTACCATCGTCCCTCAACCAGGAAGGAGTTAGCCTGGACACAGGGGAACGACCACGCATCAGTTCAAAAGGGGATTTTTCAGCTTGCCCATGGGGCGTTGAGCGGTATGCCCAAACCAGCTCTTGTACACGCTCATCAGAAAAACACCCGCTAGCAACTGACATTTGTATCACACCCTTGACCAGTCGATTGACCCTTTCACACAGACCATTGCTTTCAGGATTATAAAGACAGGTGCGGTGATGAGAAATACCACATTCACGCAAGAAACTGGCCATTTTGGTAGAGGTGAGCTGGGTGCCGTTATCCGTAATTAGAACTGAAGGATAACCCTCATTCATAAAGACAGACTTGAGAAAAAGAATAGTGGAGTCAGTTGTAATCTCCTTCATGAAACGTACAGTCAACCACTTGGAAAAGCAGTCGACAACAACCACCGCAAAATGTTGATTTAATGGTAATTCGCACATAGGGCCAATGAAATCCAAGCATATCGTATGCCAAGGCAAGCTTTTAAAGGAAATGCTGCCAACAGATTGGGAACCAATAACTTTGAGACGCTTCTCCCCTTCCATGCACAAGGAGCATTTGACTACACAGTCTACAGCATCACTGTCGATTGAGGGCCACCAAAAATTTTCCTTTACGCGCCGCTGAGTAAGAGTTTGGCCCAAATGACCCTCATGAGCTAAACTGAGAATCTTTCCCCTCAAAGAGCTTGGAGGGACATAGCGATCACCTCTCATCAGTACGTTTTTCCCGAACACAGACAACTCATTAACAACTTTAAGAAAGGGTCTGACAGCTGGTTCTAAGGTACTTTCTCTTCTCGCCCCCTTGAGAACAAGATTAACTACAGCTTTCAAAACATGATCTTCATCCATGCCCTTGGACCACTCCTCAGCTGAAAAGGAACTCTCACACAAAGACACGACATCGTGTAAGGAGGCAACAGCTTTGTCATCACACTGTTCACTCAAGGAATCCCCGGGGTTAGGGGAAGAAACCGGGAGGCGCGATAAACAGTCAGCTTGTACGTTCCTCCAACCGTGAACAAATTCAACCTCAAACTGGTAATCCTGAAGGCGAGAAGCTAACCTGGCTAATCTAGGGGAGCCCTTACCAGTGCCACCGGGTGCTAAAACATTCACGAGGGGTTTGTGATCCGTGCGAAGAACAAACCGAGAACCCCACAGATATGTTCTAAAGTAGTTAACCCCCCAAGCAGCCGCAAGAGCCTCTCGCTCGATAACAGAATAGTTGACCTCAGAGGTCGACAGGGGCCTTGAGGCAAAAGCAATAGTCTTTTCACCACACTCATGTTTCTGAAGAAGAACGGCTCCAAGACCAACACCACTTGCGTCAACCATCAGAACAGAAGAGCGTCTAATGTCAAAAGGAGTGAGAACACCTGAGGACTTAAGTTCAGATTTGATGCAGTTAAAACAAGACTCTTGCTCACTCATCCAAGAGAACTTGACTCCTTTCTTTAACAAAAATCTTAAGGGAGCAGTCTTCGAGGAAAAATCTTTGACAAACTTAGAATAGAACTCAATTAGTCCCATGAAGGACCTGAGTTGTTCTTTATCTACAGGAGGAGGTGCCAGCTCAATTGCTTCTAAGAGATTTTTCTTAGGCCTTACACCCTCAGCAGAGAGACAGAAACCCAGATATTCAACCTCTTCAACCAAAAACGCACATTTTTCTCGGCGCAACGTGAGACCAGCATCTACAATTCTACCTAAAGCACTGCGTAAAACAACATTGTGCTCCTCCAAGGTATTGCCAAAGATGAGAATGTCATCTTGGAAAAAGATAATTTTATCTAGCCCCTTGAACACTTCAGAAACCATGCGCTGGAAAACACTGGCAGCGGAGATTAGACCAAAGGGTAAGCGGGTAAACTGGAAAGTTCCCTCGCCCGTGATAAAAGCTGTAAGATGTTTTGAGCTATCATCCAGACGAATCTGGTGATAGGCGTGCTTAAGGTCTAGCTTGCTGAAAAACCTAGCTCCCTTAAGGGTGGAAACCAATTCGCCTATATTAGGTAAAGGGAATACATCGGCCACCACACATTTATTCAAAGAGCGTAGGTCAACACAGAAACGAATCTTATTGTCAGGTTTCTGTGAGATAACTACGGGAGAAACCCATGGGGAAGCTTCAATCGGTTCGATGATACCTCCCTGTAACATCTCATCTAGAACAGCCTTAACCTCAACCCGCAAGGCAAAAGGAACACGCCGCGCTTTGTGCTGTACTGGAATACTGCCCTCCTTTAACAGTATCCTGTGTGTGTACCCTTGTAGCTCACCCAGTTCCTCACGAAAAACCTGACTATGACTGGCAAGTATGTCATCGATGTAACAATCATCCACAACAAGAACGGGTTCATCAGCTCTGGGATTAACAATTATGTGTAGATCGTACTGATGAGAACGACCCAGTATTGCGGGACCATCCACAGACACATAAATCTTGCCCCGGGTTGACCTGTTCTTGAAAACAATCATCTCATTAAAGTAACCAAGGAGGTTGATTTTTTCACCCTGGTGTCCGGATGGAAAGATATCACACACTTCCAAATACTTGTTACCCCAAACCTCATGCAACATAGACGAGGGAATGATAGTCCACTTGGACCCAGTGTCAACCATCAAGTCGACATTTTTCCCATCAATCAAAAACTTTGCTTTAATAATACGCTCTCTCTTCTCATCACATGCACACACCGAATCATACAAAATTAGTATTTTGTTGACATCACGCTTCAGCTCATTGTAATCACACACTACAGTAACCCTCTGATTGGTTCTATTCTTACATACTTTTGCGAAATGGCCTATTTTACCACATTTTAAACATTCTTTGTTATTAGCGAAACAAAATTTTGCATCGGAAGAATGAGAATAACTCCCACATCTAGAGCACATTTTGGATACAAACTTGCTACCAGGCTGCGACTGTGGTCTACTGAATGACTGTTGAGGCATATTTTTCTTTTGTAATACATAACCTTTCTTTCTAACAATCGCAACCGCAGCAGCTTCATCATCACTGATATCGCTATTAACCATTTTATGAGATATTTCAGCAACTTTGGTGTCAGAACCACATTTTGATAACTCCTTAATACATTTCTCACTCTCCTCAACCACTTTAGCAAGTTCGATTGCTACTTTGAGAGTGGGGTTCTTCGCGGCCCACAAGCGCTCCTGGATTTTTCTATTGTTGACCTGTACAACCAATTGGTCTCTAATATGCTCGTCAGCCATTTGGCCAAAGTTGCATTTGACCGACAACTCACGAAGGCGAGCAACAAAGTCATCTATACTTTCGCCCTCAAGTTGTTTGTTTTTGTAAAACCTATACCGTTGAAGAATTAGGTTTTCTTCCCTTCCAAATCTGTTCTCCAGTCTGGCAATAGCTTCTTCGAATTCGTCCAAAGGTTGTGATGTGGCAGAAAGAACCTGAGGTAAATATTTAAAAAGTCTTTGCCCTTCTTTGCCTAATGTGGTCATCAGGATGGCTTTCTTTCTTTTGGCAGAGAAACCCTCCCCATCCAAGGCTTCAATATAGTCATTAAACATAATGACCCAGTCCTCCCAAGGGGTGGAAGGATTGCCAGGTTCACTCAGGAATTGAGGAGGAAGGGCAATATTTATAGATTGCGCCATTATAGTCTTGCACTTAAAAACCAATATGAATACTGACCACGGGGTACTGAGGATTCAGTGTAACACGTAAATGTACTTGCAAGAAATCACACCTTTTGAAAAAAAAATTGTCACAGAGTAGGTACAGTTCCTGTACAAAAATTCGTTTCCTTGAACTGGAGACTTTGTCTACCAAATAGGCTCAGCGCTGCACTTTCTAGCGTTAAAAGTAATCAATAAGTGACAGTAAATAACGTGCTTACTTGTTTAGTGAAACTGTTGCGTGCCAACGACTTTAAAATATGTTCGTGTAATCACTCCAGTGAAGAACTGTTCGCGTCGGACTGCGGAAGTGAACAAAGATGGCCGCCAGCGTATGTCGTCACGAAGGTCACGTTAATGACCTTGCGTAGACAACGCGTAGCGTCCGGAAGTTCTGTGTTCTAGCAGGTACGCGATGCACTAATGCGCAGTCCAGACACGAGACACTGCTCGCGGTTGCAGTAATTAGCGAGGCAGTTGCTATGGCTACGCAAGAGACACAAATGCGACGTTGGACTCCGTTGCTACGCACCTTAGGCCTGGTTGTCAGGTGACGCTGTCAGTAGCAACCACGGAGGAAAAAGGCAAAAACGCTGAAACAGGATGATACAACTGGAAAATCTCGACATCCGACAGTTGCAGGAGAAGAAGTCGTCGAGGATTCAAAGCGCTGACACTCGTGGGTTCGTCGAGGAACGGATCACTGTTTTGGTCGTCTTTTCTTAGGCTGTGAATAAAATTTGGCCAGATGCTCCCGTCCAGAAGTCGCCAAAATGTTGTAAAGGAAATGAAGACTCCAAATCCAGTAAGGTGGCAGGTAAGCAGTTTAATACAGCAGACAGAAAAGTAACAGGACCGTTTCCTCATCTGGCCAGGAAGTAACTGCCACAGAATGGAATGGCAGATGGTGACACAGAGAGAACCATGTAAGCAGTCTAGAAGGTTGGAGCCAGGGCAGGCAGGGAGAGGACAGAAAGGGAAAAGCTATGTACAACACTCTCCCTACGGATTAAGTCGCCTGGTGGGCGCAGAGGGCTATGTGCCTTTTAGGCAACGCCAACTGCGCCCTCTTGGCTGAACGTCGCCGCTCTCTTTTGTTAAAGATAGATCCCAAGCTTGGAGAGTTGTCTTCTTCTGCGGCCAGACCAGTGGCGCAGGGCTCCCTTTTTGGCGATCCTTTTGTTAAGGATTTGGGAAAGTTTGTCACCACCTTTTCAGCTTTGGACAAGGCACAAGCATCTATGAAAAAGATCTTTTCCAAGAAGGGCTGGACGAGGCTCTCCTGGCCGCCAATACAATCAAGGCCCCAACAGAGCGCAGGCCAAATGCAACAACGGCTGGAATGATGGTCATCAAGGCACCTTCTACCCCTCCCGAGGTGGCAGAGGAAAGAACAGAGGCCGTGGTGGAGGTCGTGCCAATTCCTTAGGATACAATGGTAAGCCTAGATCTCCTCTCTCGTGTTCGGTTGGGGGGCAGAATTTCTCTGTTTCTAGCAGAATTGGCGTCTCTCACATCAGACCCTTGGCTGTTGGAGGCGGTTAAAGGTTTTCATATAGAGTTCTACGGGACTCCCATTCAAACCTCCCGTCCACGTCCTTTAGTGTTTTCAGCCCTAGAAGTGTCTCTGATAGATCAGGAAGTTCAGGGTCTTCTTTCCAAAGGGGATTTTTCTCTTTCGCGTCTCCATCATCGATGCTTTCTAAGCAACATTTTTCTTGTAGAAAAGAGAAAAAGGCTTCAGACTGGTTATCAACCTCAGATCTTTCAACAAGTGGCTGGTTTAAAGTCACTTCAAGATGGAGGGGATCCACCTCCTCAGAGACCTCCTTCTCCAGAACGATTGGTTAGTTTGTTTGGATCTCAAGGATGCGTACCTATCGGTCCCCATCTTTCCTCCACATTGCAGGTTCCTTCAGTTCTAGTGGAAAGATCAGATATGCGAGTTCAGAACTCTTCCCTTTGGTCTGTCCTCAGCACCTTGGTGCTTTACCAAGCTTCTCAAACCGGTAGTGGAACATCTTCAGACAAAGGGCATCTGGTTGATTATTTACCTGGACGATATCCTTTTGATGGATCAATCCAGGGACCAGCTTCTTCTCCATCTGCGGACTACCGTTTCCTTTCTGCAGAATCTGGGCTTTACCATCAATGCTCAGAAGTCGGATCTTGTTCCTCAACAGAGCATGATTTTTCTGGGTTTTCACATCGACACACAGGATGCAACCTTGAATCTTCCGTCCCAGAAGATTTCCAAGATCAAAAAGGAGATTCGGAAGGTTCTCCGGCGAGACAGAATCTCCTTACGACAGTTGGCCAGGATTGTGGGTTTGTTATCGTCTTCGATACAAGACATTTTTCCGGGGCCTCTGCATTACAGGGCCCTTAAGAGGTTGAAGGCCTCCCATCTTCGGAGGGGCCTCACCTACTCGGAATTGATCTCCCTGACATTGGAAGCCAGGTCGAAAATTCATTGGTGGACAGACCACCTGGAAGCTTGGAATGGGAGAGAGATTTTCGGTTCCCCTCCGGATCTGGTGATAGAGTCGGATGCCAGTCGCCTGGGCTGGGGAGCCAGATGCGGGTCTCTCGCTGTGGGAGGCAGATGGACGGAGGAGGAACTTCTTCTTCATATCAATTGTCTGGAGCTCCTGGCGGGCTCCTTTACCATTCGCTCTTTCACAACGAACAGAGTCTCCTGTTGTGTACTCCTCAGAATGGACAATACAACGGCGGTGTAATACATCAACCGTCTGGGAGGTACTCACTCCAAAATACTGGTGGAGCTAGCCAAGGATTTTTGGAATTATTGCCTTCAGCTTCAGATTTCAGTAACGGCAGAGTATCTCCCGGGGGATCAGAATTGTGTAGCGGATTGGAACTCCAGACATTTCAGGGATGCCAGCGACTGGAGGCTGGGCCCTGCGGTTTTCCTTTAGATTACGAACCTTTGGCATCTTCCTCTGGTGGATCTTTTTGCTTCCATATGGAATGCCACACTTCCCCGATTTTTCAGTTGGAGAGCGGATCCGGGAGCGGAAGCTGTGGACGCTTTCCTTCAGGATTGGTCGGGGATCTTAGCTTATGCCTTTCCCCCATTCCTGTTCATCCAAAGAGTTGCTGCCCAGGTCCGTCGACAGAGAGCCTCTCTGATCCTGATTACCCCGATTTGGCGGGCCCAGATTTGGTTTCCTTCCTTTTGGAGTTGTCCTGGGACAGACCAATTCGACTGCCCTCATTTGATGGAAACCTGTCGGATCCCCTGGGTCAGCCTCACCCTCTGGTTCTTCAGGGCCATCTACATGTTCTGGCATGGAGGATTTCAAGGGACGATGGACTGACGTCTCGCTTTCGAGAGGCGCTAAGTTCCTTATCCAGCAGGCCTGGGCCCTGGCTACTACCAAGCGATATCGATCCGCCTGGAGGAGATGGGTTCGTTGGTGTGTGGCGAAACACCTGGATCCCGTGGGCGCCAACTTTGCTGAAGTAGTTAACTTCCTGGCGGAACTTTTTCAACAGGGGTTAGCTTATTGCACTATTAATTCTTTCAGGTCGGCCATTTCAGCTGGTCATTCTTTGGTGGATGGTGCCCCAGTTGGCGAACATCCCTGGGTTTGTAAGCTTTTGAATGGTATAAGACTTTCTCGTCCCCCAGAGCCTAGTTATGCGGGTCTTTGGGATGTTAACTTAGTTCTTCATTTACTGACTTCTTGGCAAGATAACGAATTTCTATCCAGGAAGGAGATCTCGGCTAAGTCAGCTATGCTCCTATGTCTTATTTACTGCAAGAGGGCGTCCGACGTCAGAGCACTTGACATTTCTGCTCGGATTTTTACCCCGGAAGGGGTTACATTTACCATTTCCAGGAGGACTAAATCGAATACAAGGTCAGTAATTTAACCTGCTTTCACTGATTCTCCAAAATTGTGTGTGAACAGATGCTTGAAATCCTACGAGGATATGACATCGGAGGTTCGGTCTCCTGGAAAACGGCAACTCTTGATTGCCATTAAAAAAACGTTTAAGGCTGTGTCCTCTCCGACCATCGCTAGTTGGGTCAAATGGATTGTCGGAATTCGGCATTGATGTCAGGGAATATGGTGCACATTCTACTAGGGGGGCTGTGGCTTCCAAGGCTTCGGAATCCACTTTTAAAAAGTTTTATTTCCGACCAATTCACGGAGCCGCACCGTTGGTGGTGAGTAAGCTTTGAACATGCATAATCCTCTCCTCCGCTTCTTGACATAGAATGCGAAATTTCTTAGTTAGCACAAAGGAGAGTTTCAGTTCAATTAAGGACGCGGAGGCGAGGATTATCCCCCCACCCCCCCAGGCAATCTTTATTTGCCTCCCACCCTGACGATCTGTCTGATTTCTTGGGTGTTCTGATACATACTTCTGCGTATCAGGGAAGTACTGCTGGTTTTATGATTATTTGCTTTCAGTTTAGGTACAGTGAACATTTGCATTATTGTTCTTGTGCCCTTTATGCCTTGCTTGATTCCAGTATATATTCCTATGTTCTTTGATTTGTGCTTGTATTCTTGATTACATGGTTCTTCTGCCTGATAGTCCTTTGCTCTTTTATTCATGAGTTTAAGCTGAACCTGGAGATTATAGTGTTTTCTGTTCTCCTAGGTTCTGATCCCAAAGCGGAATAGAATGCGGATGGCTTAACATACTGCAGCAGCGAAAGAGGAAGGACTACATTGGAGGATTGCTTATATGGACTTGGTTAATGGACTGTGATTGGTTACTTGGTATCGATGGTTACCGCTAATGTTCATGGGATATGTAGTTCAAGGAGTGTGCTTTTTGTTTTACCTTTGAACTTGCTGTTAATAAAGTGAAAAAAGATTATGCATAATCCTCGCCTCCGCGTCCTTAATAGAATTGAAACTTTCCTTCGTGCTAACTAGGAAATTTCTCATTCTACATCGGTGACTGAAAATGTTTAAAACTTGGTCATGTTTCTGAGTCCAAGACTATCTTCACTTTAATGTCTCTGCAGAGGAGGTGACTTAGAAATTATAAGAGTGGGTTTAAACAAGGACATTTACTCCCTGTGCTGAGCTGGACAGGCTGCTCTCAAACGGTGTTCTTGAAGATAGTGTCTTACTGTCACACGAGGATGAGCTACGCAGATGTTTATATTTACAGGAGAGGCAGGGGGACTGAAAGCCCAAGGAAGCGGGTAGGCTTCAAGACACTAATTAACTGGATGAGGCCTCGGTGGTGGATAATTTACTGTGACTGCAACCTGAGACCCACCCAGAGCAGTTCAGAGGCGCCTCTGATGCACTCTCACAGACCAGAGACATGCTTGCAGTCAGCCATGGCCACTCCCTACTCACAGCAACAGTGCGTCTTACAGAGAACATTTAATTTGAGCAACAGAAGCGTCTCGGATGCTAGATAATTAGTTCCAAGGCATCGGAGGCAGGAATGTAAAAGCTCAGCTGGCATACCAGGCTGGCAGCTGCTGGCTGAGGCCAGCCACACAGTCATCAGCTGTCCCGGGTTGGTGACAGGAAAAAAGATAAGAGCAAGATATACAAGCCTCTTTACAGAACCGTAGCAACTGACCAAGTGAAAACAGGACCATTGTGCCAAATGCTTTCAGCAAAAATTGCTAAAAGCCTAAAAAATATAACCACGAAGAGTGAGGCATGGCGAAAGAAGTACCCCCAATACAACTGTGGAATTAGGTGGAAGTGGGAGGGAGGAAATCTATATTTACATTTTATCAGCTATGGTGCCGAAACTACACACAGGCAAACAGAAACAGAGCAGGAAACAAAGAAAGAAAGTTGTCTCCCAGAGAACAGACAAAGAACTGTAGTGAGATGAGACAGTACTTAGTCCCTGCTGCATGGGAGAAGCGGAAGAGGGAAGAGAGAAAGGAGGGACAAAGACGCAGGAGTGACCACTAGCAAGCAAGGATTTTTGAAGGACACTGAAACAAACAAATTAAAAGCTGGGGGATGGCTTTAACCCAACATAAGAAATTCCACTTAATATCTAATGAAATCATCAAACTTTTTTGGTACTTTCTTAATACGATCACACCTCAGGTCATTCAAACTACTAGTGATGGAATCAATCTCACTCTCCTTGGACGCAAGACCTCATGCCGAGTTCTCTTCCCAGTCACCCGTCCCAGAAACATTTTCCGTCCCCGACTGCAACCAATGTGCCCAATCCTGGTCCTCCACACACTTTCTTCTTTGACGCATGATCATTGCTTGTTCGGGTGTCACTTTTACTAATTGCCTTGTGCTCCACCAACCTTTACCCACCATAAACGCTGCCCCTTTCCTTTCTTTGTTCACCTGTCCTGGCATAGAACATTTGTATTCTCCTTTCCTGACTCCCATGGGTTTCTTAATTAAAACCCAGTCACCAGCTAACACGTCTCCCTTGGTTGGGTGTCACTTCATGTCAAATTTGTCTTTCATTGCTGTTTGTTTCTCAACCACCCTGGCAGAAACTTCTTCAGCCCCAGGTCTGTCATGCTTTGACATGCTGTCTAACTAAGACGTGAACAAAGGAGTGTGTGTGCATCCCTGCTCCTCCACAAGGCAATGGGGGTTACCCCTGTGGTGGAATAAGGTGATGTGTTATAGCTCCAAACTTTGCGTTCAGTGAACTCTCTAACATTCAACCCAACAGCAATAGTCGTTTGAATCCCCTCTTTCAATATTTTATGTCCTCTTTCTCCTACACCGTTCGAACTAGGTGACAATAAAGCGACCTTTAAATGTTTTATGTCTCTAGAATAAAAAAAATTTACACAAAATGTACGTACCTTTGTCCAAACAGGGACTCTTGCTTCTAGTCAGGGTAAGCGGGATACACACTTTAGATAACCCCTGCTCACCCACTTGGGAGCTTGGCACGAGCGGACTGGCTTATCCCAAAGGCAATGTGTCAAGTATTTGTACCAACACTCACAGTAACATAGTGAAAACACCACAAATGGACACCACACCAGTTTAGAAAAATAAAATATCTTCATCTAAATTTAACAAGACCAAAATGACAAAAATCCAACATACACAATTAAAAATATGACTTTCAAAAGGTCTCAAGAACTTGTACCATAGAAAACTATGGATGTGTGACTTTTACTCAAAATACCTGTAGTTGCATCACAATTCACAAGCCCAAATAGCCCCAGAGCAGAGTGAAGAATTGTCAAAAACAAAGAGATGCAGTTCCTGAGATCTTGGGGAGGCGATGCAACAGTTCTGGTGCACACAGGAAAAGTGATCTGGTGAACCCAGTCTCTAGGGGGATGTGATGCGTTGGTTCTGGTCCACAGGTGGTGCGTCGGGAACACTTGTTGTATAGGTGCAATGTGTGGAAATCCGGGATGCGTCTGTAATCTATGCAGGGGTGGCGAGCGGCGCTGCGTCGGTCCACTTCAGCCGCGACCCCTCGATGCGTCGATTCTTGTAGTGGCGACATGCGCTGCGTCGGTTTTCGTAGCGGCACAGCAATGCATAGAAATTCTTCTCATGCCGTGGAGATGCGTCAGGAAAACAGCCGCAAGAAGAGCGATGCGCTGTTTTTGCAGTTCTTCAAGTTCCTTCTCTCTTCCAGCTCCCAAACAGCATCCACAACCTCCAGACGTCCAATACTGGCACAGGCACCTCCTGGCAGGTCAGAACTTACAGCAAAAGAGTTCAGGGGAGCTGGGAGTGAAGTCTTTGTATCCCTGAGACTTCAGAACAGGAGGTCAGCACACGCAGGCCCTTGGAGATCTCCTTCAAGCACGAGACACAGTACACAGCAAAGTCCTTCTACTTTTCTTGGTAGAAACAACAACTACAGGCCAACTAAACCCAGATAGCAAAGGGGCAGAACTTTTCCCAAGTCTGTCCAGCTCTTCTCCTTGGCAATGGTCCTCTTGAATACCAGGGATTATCTAAAAGTCTGGGGTCTGGGCCCCTCCTTTTTCACAGTAAATCTCTTTGTTCTCTCCTGACCCAGGGCTCTGAGCCCAGTCCAAACCAGTTCTGGGGGGCACTTTGCAAGTGCACAACATCCTCTATCGTTAGTGTGCGCCCCGGCTCCAGACACACCACAGCGGGCGGAGCCATCATTGTGGAAGGCAGGCACAGCCCTATTCAGGTGCAGGTGCTACTTCTCCCACCACTCCAAATGTAGACCAGGCCTTTTCTGCCTAGCGCTGACTCATCCAGACTCTGTGGAGCCCCTGTACCTCCCCAGCCTGTCACTCCAAAGCCAGACAGTCAATACACTACCCAGCAGAGGCACACTGGATGGCTTAGCAAGAAAATACCTACTTTGTAAAAGTGGTATTATCAAACACAGAATGTAAAATTCACCTTTCCCAAAAGATGCATCTTTAGATTCTGAGTTCAGGCATACTAAACTTTATATTAAGAACCTTATTCCCAGGGATAGTTATGTTTATAAGATGTTATAAGCAAACTCCCCACACTACTGCTGACGGCCCGCCTGAGGCGCGCACCACCGTAACCCTCACATGCATCCTCCTCAAAGTGCGCTCCATGCACTGACACGCCGTAGAAATCTAGGATCTGATCTACACCCTGTTGCCCAATGTCGCCTTCCTCACAAGCAGACAAGTCCGAGGGCTGATCTCCAGAGCCCACAAAGTACATACACATATAAGTATATACTAAAGTATATAAGTATATACTAAAATATATTCAAGAGGTCTCGAATGCTCAACCTAAAAAATGTTATCAATGCTGTGCTGGAGGGGTGCTGTCCGTCACACACCCCATGCCTGACACTGCTCACGGGTGCTGGAGGTGCTATGCTTGAGAGGTGCAGTCCATCACACACCCCAAACCAGGCACTGCTCACAGTGGTAGGGTGCTGTCCATCACATACCCCATGACCAGCACTGCGCACAGTTGTAGGGTGCTGTGCTGGAGAGGTGCTGTCTGTCATGCACCCCATACCTGGCGCTGCTCATGGTGATGCTGTGCTGAAGAGGTACTCTCTATCACACAATACATGCCCGGCTCTGCTCACGATGATGGTGGTGCTCTTCCGGAGAGGTGCTGTCCATCACACTCCAAATGCCCGGCACTGCTCTTGGTGATGTAGGTGCAGTGCAGGGAGAGATGTGCTGTCCATCACACACCCTGTGCTCGGCACTGCTCATGGTGATAGAGGTGCTGAGCTGGAGATGTGCTGTCCATCACACACCCCAAGCCCAGCACTGCTCATGGGTGATGGAGGTGCTGTGCTGGAGATGTGCTGTCCATCACACACACCATGCCTGGCACTGCTCACGGTGGTAGGGTGCAGTGCTGAAGAGGTACTGTCCATCTCACACCCCATGCCCGACACTTCTCACAGTGGTAGGGTGCTGTACTGGATAGGTGCTGTCCATCTCAAACCCCATGCCTGGCACAGCTCACCGTGGTAGGGCACTGTGCTGGAGAGGTGCTGACCATCACACACCCAAGCCTGGCACTGCTCACGGTGACATAGGTGCTGTGCTGGAGAGGTGCTGTCCATCGCACAGCCCAAGCCTGGCACTGTTCACTGTGGTAGGGTGCTGTGCTGGAGAGGTATTGTCCATCACACATCCCATGCCTGGCACTGCTCATGGGTGATGATGGTGCTGTGCTGGAGAGGTGCTCTCTATCACACCTCATGTCGGGTTCTGCTCACAGGTGGAGGTATAGTGCTGGGAGAAATGTGCTGTCCATCACACACCCCATGCCTGACACTGCAGATGGGTGATGGAAATGATGTGCTGGAGAGGTGCTGTCCATCACACACCCCATGCCTGGCACTGCTCACAGGTGATGGAGGTGCTGTGCTGGAGAGGTGCTGTCCATCGCACAACCCGTTCCCCGCACTGCTCACGGTGACGTAGGTGCTGTGCTGGAGAGGAGCTGTTCAACACACACCTCATGCCCGGCACTGCTCACGGGTGAAGGAGGTGCCGTGCTGGAGAGGTGCTGTCC
Organism: Lissotriton vulgaris; assembly: GCF_964263255.1. Classification (NCBI taxonomy): domain Eukaryota; kingdom Metazoa; phylum Chordata; class Amphibia; order Caudata; family Salamandridae; genus Lissotriton; species Lissotriton vulgaris. The sequence continues at coordinate 82,074,699 of NC_141687.1, read as the reverse complement.
ATCACACACCCCATGTCCGGCTCTGCTCACAGGTGGAGGTACAGTGCTTGGAGAAATGTGCTGTCCATCACACACCCCATGCCTGACACTGCTCATGGGTGATGAAAATGCTGTGCTGGAGAGGTGCTATACATCCCACACCCCATGCCTGGCACTGCTCACAGTGACGGAGGTGCTGTGCTGGAGAGGTGCTGTTCATCACACACCACATGCCTGGCACTGCTCATGGGTGATGGAGATGCTGTGCTGGAGAGCTGCTGTCCATCACACATCCCATGCCTGACACTGCCAAGGTGATAGCAGTGCTGTACTGGAGCGGTGCTGTCCATCACACACCCGGTGCCCAGCACTGCTCACAGGTGATGGAGGTGCTGTGCTAGAGAGATGCTGTCCATCTCACACCCCATGCCTGGCGCTGCTCACGATGGTAGGGCATTGAGCTGGAGAGGTGCTGTACATCACACACCCCATGCCCGTCATTACTTACAGTGGTCCGACGCTGTGCTGGAGAGGTGCTGTCCATCACACACCCCATGCTCGGCACAGCTCACCATGGTAGGGGGCTGTTCTGGAGAGGTGCGGTCCATCACACAGCCCAAGCCTGGCACTGCTGACGGTGGTAGGGTGCTGTGCTGGAGAGGTGTTGTCCAACACATATCCCATGCCCGGCCCTGCTCATGGGTGATGGTGGTGCTTTGCTGGTGAGGTGCTCTCTATCACACCTCATTCCCGGCACTGCCCACGGGTGAAGGAGGTGCTGTGCTGGAGAGGTGCTGTCCATCACACACCCGATGTCCAGCTCTGCTCACAGGTGGAGGTACAGTGCTGGGAGAAATGTGCTGTCCATCACACACCCCGTGCCTGACACTGCTCATGGGTGAGGGAGATGCTGTGCTGGAGAGGTGCTGTTTATCACACACCCCATGCCTGGCACTGCTCACAGGTGATGGAGGTGCTGTGCTGGATAGGTGCTGTTCATCGCACAACCCATGCCCAGCACTGCTCACGGTGATGGAGGTGCTGTGCTGGAGAGGTGCTGTGCATCACACACCACATGCCCAGCACTGCTCACGGGTGATGGAGATGCTGTGCTGGAGAGCTGCTATCCATCACACACCCCATGTCTGACACTGCCACGGTGATAGCAGTGCTGTGGTGTGCTGGAGCGATGCTGTCCATCACACACCCCGTGCCCGGCACTACTCACAGGTGAAGGAGGTGCTCTGCTGGAGAGGTGCTGTCCATCACACACCCGTGCCCGGCACTTCGCATGGTGATGGAGGTGCTGTCCATCACACACCCCAAGCTTGGCACTACTCACAGTGGTAGGGTGCTGTGCTGGTGAGTAGTGCCATCCCTTTCACAGGTACCCCAGGCCTGGCACTGCTCACAGTGGTAGAGTGATGCACACATGACACGCCCCTCTCTAAGGGATGAGTGCCTTACTGATGGACATTCAGGAAGTGCCCGCCTAGTGCCACTACTGTTGCTGAAGTACGGCGGTACGTAAATAAGTACTTCATGCCATAATACGTGTACCAACGGAATAGTGTGTGTCCCATGGACGTTATTTAGAACAAGCGCACTAATGAACACCCATTGAGACATGAGTTAGGGCACTGCAAAGGTCACTCCATGTTATCACCTCATTTGTTAGAAATTAGACATTACCAAGTAGCGCCTTGTCAAATTCCATGCATGTATATATTTATGGAGAAAACAGCTGGAGTAATATCACTGGCAAAGATGATGTAGCTAGCCACGCACCGCCTCCTAGAACATGCTGAGCCACCACAGGCTGCCCCTGGACATGCCAAGTCTTTGTTGTGTTGAATGCCGAGGCAGGAAACTCCCCTGATGAGCTCTGTTTGGTACAGTCCGCACACTTCTTATCAGTTCTCGGGTCACAGTGCAGGCCATTGATTGGTTTACGGCCCCATTAACTGCAAGATATACAATCTACTGAAATTCTTTTGAATAAGGAGAGTCCACTGGAGGATGGGGTAAGGGGTGGGGTAGGGTGAGGGTAGGGAGGGTGAATGAGTGCTCGTGAGTGGGCAGCTCTCATAACACCTCTCGCCCCACCTTTGCATGACTGGTCTAAGATGGTCCTCTTCTTTTATTTATTATCTTGTCTGCGCTTGAGTGTGACACCGCGGGAGTCCTCGGAGAGGCCGGCAGGGCTGGGATAGAGCTAGTCACCTGGCCCCAGTTGTAGGAGAGCAGTGTTTAATGAATTCGGATTTCCGTTCATCAGCAATTCAAGTTTCAACTTGGCGACGAGTGCAAGCGTTTTTTTTGTAATACACGTTATAGGATTGCGTCTTGATCGCCTAACTACTGCAGATGACACCAATCGTCTATGAGTAGGTCAGCACCGCGGCACGCCCCCCAGATTGAAAGGCGGAGCAGTTTTTTGTTTTTTTTACAAATGATTGGTTTTCTGCTGTAACTTAAATTGGAAAAGCCGTAGATTCTTAAATAACAAGCCGGACCCAGGCGGCCTGCGCCCACAATGCGCAATATTTATAACAGCGGGGACTGGATGCTTTACTGGCGGCAAAAAAATAGTCCCCATAGTGTCACGCCGCCAGTAAAGAATCCAATCCCCGCGTGGACATCTACTGTCTCTCCGCGTGTACGTTTTCCCTCGTTATGGCAAAAGCAGTGCATGCGCACTCCTAACGCCAGAAGAGACCTAAAAAGGGAAGCTTAGGGCCTAGCAAGTGGGTGCACATGCCAGGTTGACATGGCAGTTTACAAACTGCTTACAGGCACTGTGGTGACAGGCCTGATTTACCCTTTTGAGAGCTACTTATGTCAGTGGCACAATCAGTGCTGCCGGCCCACTTGCAGCATTTGATTTACAGGACCTAGCACACTCTGTGCACTTTACTAGGGCTTATCAGTAAATCAAATATGCCAATCATGGATAACGTCGTGATTCGGATGACTGAGCTGGTTCGAATAGGAGTTCTGGAGGTTCTGTGATGTATTCGCGTATATTTAACAAGGACCCCCTGTGTTCATAGAAATAGGATTCCTAGACCAGGGAAGGAGTAAGCATTTGATATTTAACAATCTAGGCAACCAGTGGAAAAACAATCAAAAAGGTTTTCATAAGTGGAAGGGAAGTAAGCTACGAAATTAATGATTGAATGCAACATTTTATTATAAATTAAAAGAAGCAATATCACATTACAAATTTCATATATATATATTAAAAAGTATAGTTTTGACAATCTAGGTATACACAGAATTGCATAAATCACATTATATACATCATATTACATATACAGACAAAGTTAAAAAACAAGGAGTGGCAGATTGGTACTCTACGCGCGTTTCGGCGACCAGCGCCTTCTTCTGGAGCAGCCACAAAAGTTTTTTTTAAATTGTTATATTGTTGTGAGAGAAGTATTCTGGTTTCTTAGTTTCCTTAATGAGCAATCATCATCATCTGGTTACAGGAGATATCAGGATGTAGCTTGTATGGCAGCGTTTATTCAAGGATAGTTAGAATTCTATTTTCAAAATGAATGGATTCCAAACCATAAAGCTGAATGGTAGAAAAAGGATTTTGAATTATTCCCGCCAACCGGAACCTTTAGATCTTGTAGGTCAAGGATGTGTTTGATAGCTTGGTAGATAACAAAAATCCTCCTGATGTGGGGATTTTAATGGAGGAGAGTCCCTCTAATAGGGTTCTTTCACCTCCAGATAGGTTGATTTAAAATAACTCCCTGTCCAAATTAATTCAACAGGGCTCTCGATTTCCGGCGGCGGGACACGGGTTGCTGCGAGCGTGGCAAGTCGATATCGACTTGCCACGCTCGCAGCAACCCGTGTCCCGCCGCCGGAAATAGAGAGCCCTGTTGAGTTATTTTAAACCATTCAGCTTTATGGTTTGGAATCCATTCATTTTGAAAATAGAATTCTAACTATCCTTGAATAAACGCTGCCATACAAGCTACATCCTGATATCATCTCCTGTAACCAGATGATGATGATTGCTCATTAAGGAAACTAAGAAACCAGAATACTTCTCTCACAACAATATAACAATTTAAAAAAAACTTTTGTGGCTGCTCCAGAAGAAGGCGCTGGTCGCCGAAACGCGCGTAGAGTACCAATCTGCCACTCCTTGTTTTTTTAACTTTGTCTGTATATGTAATATGATGTATATAATGTGATTTATGCAATTCTGTGTATACCTAGATTGTCAAAACTATACTTTTTAATATATATATATGAAATTTGTAATGTGATATTGCTTCTTTTAAATTATAATAAAATGTTGAATTCAATCATTAATTTCGTAGCTTACTTCCCTTCCACTTATTAAAACCTTTTTGATTGTTTTTCCACTGGTTGCCTAGATTGTTAAATATCAAATGGTTCTGTGATGTATTGCGTTGGACGCCTTAACTGATTTCTAACGAATAGGTGATGAGCGAACCAGGGAGGAGTTGATTTTACCCTGGGTTTGCAGCCACTAGCTCTTTAGATTCTCAACCTACACTTCTGAATGAATTGAAACATAATTTATAAGTGCCGGTAAGAATTTATTGTCCACCTGGGAACACAACCGTGACCTAGTAACTAGTTCCGATACAGAGGGATGTCCCGTGATTTTTCTGTTGTGACGATTCATTAAGTGAACTTTATATACAGACCCAGACCTGAGCATTTGTGCCCCGTGAAGTGCAGTACCCTCAGCATCCATATTTTAACAGTTTCCTTGTTTTGTCCCAGTCCTGATGAGGCACAAAACATGGGCTGAAACGCGTCGCCTTCATTAATTGGAGAAGCCCCATACAATTTGAAATTATGCTGAAAGAGATTTGTATATATAGGGCCAAATTTGGTAAAACCCAATTGGAAGTTCTTAAAAGCGACTTTTACTGAATCGCTATTAAGTCCGATGTAGCTAAAAAATTGCTAAAAGATAGCGAATCGGTAAGAATCACATATTTTTTTTTTTACAGATTTTGCATTTCCAAATCGGCGTTAGCGAATTTGCTATTTCAAAAATTCGCTAATTTGTGAATCTGCCAATTGGGTGCATCCTGATGACCTCACAACCAGTAAGTGGCCTGCCACCTGCTGTTACACTGAGCCTGAAGCTGTGGAAGAGGCAGGGAGCAGAACCAAAAACCCAGGAGCTGCACAGCAACCACCTTGCAGACACCCAAAACAATCATGGACATACTGGAGAAGGGAAAGGAGACCGGAGAGAAAACACAAATTTAGTGAGAGCGAGTTGGTGATACTAATTGAGGAGGTGGTGAAGGATCACAACCAGCTCTTCGACGAAAAATCCCTGCACGTTCCAGAATGTGGAGAAGTGTGGCTCAATGATTAGAGCGGCAGACCCTGATGCAGAGGTCTAGCCCGGGACCAGGGTTCAATTCCCCGCCTCGGCGGGTCTTGGGCTCAAAATTCCACGGACCTGATAATTCTCGCCTCGGTGTCTATTCCAATCATGGAGTTCCACTCTGCAACTCTGGACAATAGCTTGCTTAATCTCCACAAAGGCCCCCACAACGCTAAGGATGCCTGGCCTCCACCTTGGGGGTGCCCAGGAGTGGAGGCCTCACAGGGAAAGCCAGGATAGGTTCCACAGCGGTATTCGTACAAGCGCCTTGAGACCCTTGAGGGTGAGTAGTGCGCTATACAAGTATCAATTTACAATTTACAATCCCGAAAAAGACAAATATGGCTTGTGCTACAGGCGTCACCCAGCGCTCGATAGACGAACTTAAGAAGTGCTGGTACGACCTTCGCAAACGTGCCAAGGAGAGGGTGGCTGACCGGCTCAAACAAGCCAAACAGACAGGTTGCGGGACATCTACTGCTCTTGTGCCAACTCCCTTGGAACAATTGGTGGAGTCCACCTTCCAGCCGGAGACCGTCATTGGCATCGGAGATGCGGACAGCTCAGCCAGAGGAGACAACAGACAAGGTAAGATGCATGCACAGCATGCTGTGCCCCCCCTCCCTAACCCGAATCCCCAATGACCCAATATGAATCGCACTCCAGTCCATGATTTGCAAAAAAACAGCAATGTATCATGGGAGATGTAGTCCCAATTAACACATAGCATAACAGTTTGTCCACTGAACCCAAATGCATATCACACACATCAGTAAATAAGCAAGCGGGGGACAGTTAGTTTGATTGGCAGTCGTGAAATTTATTGAAACGCTAATGCTGCTAGACAAGTGAGTAAATGGACATTCTGTATCCACAGGAAACCAAGCGTGTAGGGTGCAGAAGGGGAGATAGAAGAGGCCCCCAGTGAGCCCAACGCCCAGGATGAGGAGGCCCTGTCACCTGCTGTGGTCAGTCCACCATCACCACCACCACCACCCCGAGAGCCAGGAGGTATACAGTGGGTAGCCTCCGGGCGATGGAGGGGTCAGAGGAGGAGAGCATGGGAGCCCAACAGTCCATGCAGGAAGAGGCTGAACAGACATCTGGAACACAGTCCCCCATGGAGCCTGGCAACACAGGTGCCCGATGACGCCGACCAAGGGCACACAGTCCTGATGCATAGAGAGAGGAGTCTAGTGTTTTTGCAGGTCTGGAGGGAAAGATGTTGAAGGTGCAGCGGCTGCAAGGTAAAACAATGCAGTCCATCCAACGCCAGATGGTGGCCATTAATGAAAACATGTGGGACATAAAGGAGGGCATATACTGCCTTAACAACACCGTGGCTGAGGGTATGCGGGACATGGCAGAGGCTGTAAGACTGTTGTGCAGCAAAATGGACAACGAACGTGGGGCAAGGCGCAGGGACAGACAGAGAATGGATGGGTACACTAAGGTGGTGAACTGGCTATGCAATGCCGTCTCTGTCCTTAGCAGGCGCTCTGTGGCCATGCAGTTAGAGATGGCCCACTGCAGCTGTGACGTCACAAGGGGATTGGTCACAGGCACCAGTGGCTTGAAAGTGCTCCAGACCACACACATCGCTGTCACTGGATCAGGGAATGGAGGGAAAGTGAGGAGGCAACAAGCTGCAGTAGTATCACTCCCCCAATACAAGAGTCCAGGAGGCGCAGTGGAAGACACGGACCAGCCGCAGGACAGACCTCTACGGAGGACAGTGTGCCTGGTGAACGCACCAGTGCTGCGCGTGGGCGCAGAATATAATACCAAGCATCACCTGACATTGGGAGATGGGGAAGTAACCCATTTGACCAAATGATGGTATTTGGAAATTTGCGTGGAGAGAATCTATGCCATGCTGGGGCTGTTGAGGCACTCTGAGGCCTTCATGATGCGGTGGTGTGCTGTCCTATTGCACTGTAACACAATTACAGTTACTCGATTTGTCTCATTGCTTACTCAGAAATAGTTGTGTGTGATCTCAGCCCGTCTGTGTCTCCCATCTGGTGGTGCTGTGGCTGTGGACAAGCCTCACACTCATCCTCTGATTCAGTGAGTTCCACGGGTGTTCCCTTCTTCGTGGCCAGGTTATGCAGCATGGCACATGTAGCTTTTGTTTTGCAGCAGATCAGAGGTTGGTACTGCCGTGCACCTCCACATTTGTGGAGGTAGCGGAATCTGCTTTTCAGGAGTCCGAAAATACGCTCCACCACATTCTGCGTAGATTTATTGGCAACATTAAATCTCCTTTCACTTGGGGTAGATGGGTTGAGGAATTGGAGTCAGGATAAATACATGCACTGCATATGCGCTATCACCTAACTGTTAAAGGAAGAAAGATTATTCACAGTCAGCAATAGATATATCAAAGGTATACATCAGGGTGTGTCACATAGATTTACCTAGCAGGTATCCTTCTCAAAATTCACCCCCAGCAAGACGGGTATAGATCCCACTGTTTCTGAAGATGTAGGAATCATGCGTGCTCCGGGGAAATTTATCAACGATGTCGGTAATGATGTGTGATGCATCACATATGACCTGTACGTTGATTGAATGTGTTGATTTGCGGTTACGGTAGATGTACACAGTAGCAGGGGGGAGGGGCAGATTGGTATATGTGTCTTTTCAATGCACCCTATTACATGTGGGAGCTGGGCCACTGGATCACTGATAAAAGTCCATCTTTGTCTTAAGCAGTTCTGCTTTTTTGCTGGGGAACCGGATGTAGTGGTGCATTCTTTGCCTCATGGCATCCAGGAATGTGTTGAAAAAGCGTGACAGGCAACTCTGTGAGACACCACCAGCCACAGCTATGAAACCCTGGTAACTGCCGGACGCTAGTAGGGGCAGGCAACAGAGGACCTGTAAATGTGGAGGTATTGCGTGGGCCCTTGGTGTCTGGTGCTCCAGGATTGGGTGCCGGTCACGTATCAGGTCTAGGATGGTGGTTGGCTGAAGCCCGTACCTCTCATGGATTTCTGCCTCTGTGAGTTGGAATAGTGTAATGCGCACTCTGTATACGCGTTCCTCTCGTCTCCAGATCCTCTGTGCTGCTGCTTGCATCCGCATCCGCCTTGCAATGACATAGAGGGCCGCCATTGTGTTCAGGGAGATGCATTCTGGAGCTGTTTATATGCTGTGCACCTGGTTACCACTTGCTTTGAATCAGTGTTAATTTGAGACTCCTAAATAGCGAATTTTCAAAAACTAGCTATTTGCAAATTTATGTACATTGATTTACGGTTTATTTAGCGATTCCTTACTTAGCTATTCGCTAAATGGGGAATTGGTGTGGCATATTCGCTATCTAACAAATCGCTAACTGTTTTCCCTATTTTTTTTGCGATTCTTTATTTAGAGATTCGGTATTTCTGTCTCTACATGTCGCATGGCTGAATTGCGATCGCAAACGTGGAAATTCAGCTAATTTCGGCCTTTGCGATCGCTATTTGGCTTCCTCCATCTGGCCCATACTGTTTAACACTAAAGAGGGTATAGACTTCCCCTCATTCTATACTTTATTGTGGTAGGGCTATCGCCACAAAGCGGAATGCTAGTGATAAATAAAATGTTTAGCATCCGCAACATGGGGTAAAAAGGAAAGTGTTATATGTACAGATTTATTATTGTTTTTTTGTTTATATTTATGTATATTTGTGTATATATGTATGTCATTTGTCTGTTAAAAATCTCATATAAACATATATATATAAAAAAACTTTTTGAACTACTATTTGGTGTTGGTTTTACAAATGTATATAAAATACTTTGGGATAATATGTATAAATACTGAAAAGGGATTAATTGATTGTTTCCTTCTAGTTTAATGATGTGGAGTATCCATTCCAATGCATTATTTTTGTTCTCAGAACAATCATGGATAACAAATCATAATACCAATTTGCACAGAAAGAATATGCACTTTAGCATTGATTAGCAGTGGTAAAGTTACCAGAGACCTAAAGCCAACAACAAAAGGACAGGAGAAAAATAGGAGGAAGAAGCAAAAAGTTTGGGAATAACCCTGAAAAAGGGCCATTTCCAACAACTCCACAGTCGAGTCAGTGTCAGGTGTCCCCACAAAACTATAGTACATCCATTTAGAAAAGTAGTCTATTGATTAAAGTTAGTACCTCATGTCTGAGCTTAGTTCAGAATATAGACCGGAAAAATCCAATCCTAATTTTTCCCATGCTGCTTTTGGAAATTGGGTCGGATGTAAAAGGGTTTGTCCTGTCCTCGAACACTTGTCCAACATGAGACATTCCGGACACTTGTCCACCTATAACTTAACTTGAACGTCCATTGCCAGCCACCAAAAATGCTGTTTTATTATCATAACGGTTTTTGTGGAACCAAGGTGCCTGTCGTGCTTTGTTTATGATTATACTTCATAGCCCAGCAGGTGGTACACACCTATCTCCCCGCCATACAATATCATTTTCCACAGAAAGTTCATCTGCTATCTGTTAAAAAAATTCAAATCCCCTTTCAAACATCTTGGGTCTGGCCAACTGTATTTAACATACTCGACTACCTTGGCCAAAATGTGGTCATTCATGTAAGACTCCTTCCACATCTCCTTCCATATGAGCGATTCATACTCTGCCACGGTGTCCACTGCTGCCACAAACTCAATGTCATCCATGTGAGAATTATCTTCATCATCCACTTCCATAAGCGTCCTAGAAAGACAGTCAGCCCTAAAATTCTTGCCCCCTGAAATGTGTTTAACAGTAAAGTTATACTCTTGCAACTTAGATACCAGTCTTGTGAGCCTGGCTGACATACTGTTATTAGTAACTTTACTAAATATATTGACCAATAGTTTATGGTCTGTGAAGAGTTCAAACCTGCGACCCCAAATATACATCTTGAACTTCTGTACAGCCCATACGCATGGCAGGGCCTTACGTTCTATGCTACTATGCTGTTGTTTTTACATGTATCAGGATATCATTCTGATATGCTTGCACCCCCTTTGTGCCATGAAACAAAGGGTCCATATGTTTCTGGAATTGCTGTCTGCCGATACTAGTCAGAATAGGCACCAAAAGGGGTAACAAACGTCATAAGATCCTGTGATTCTGCTGACAACACCACATGGTGGTATGCAGACCTCTGGTCAATGAGGGAAAACCACTTGGCTCTCCCCAGGACTGCTAGTAACTTATGAATCCTGGGCAGTGGGTGGCAGTCTGTGATGATATTCTTGTTGAGCGCTCGGACGTCTGCACAAAGTCTGATCTTGTCAGACCTTTTCAGAGCGACAACTATGGGTGCCACCCACTGTGAGGAATCAGTAGGTCGTATGACACCCTGAGATCACAGACATTGTAGTGTGTTCCTCGATTCTTCCCTGACACTCATAGGCACGGGGCGTGCTTTATGAGTCACCGGATGAGCACCAATCTTATATGGTGTTCCATGCCTTTTACTAATCCCACCTTATCACTAAACACTCATTGGAACCCCGCTAGAATCTCCGTTACTGCCCTATTCATGCAGTCCACCTGGCAAACTGGTAACTCCCCCACTCTGACCGGATTTTCATCATTCGGGACCAAGTACAGCCCCATGTGTGCCAAATCTCTCCATCCAATAATATATTTTCCTTTGACTGCTACATACACTTTAGACTCTGTTTCTCTCCCCAAACACTGTACTTTGGACACAAAATACCAGATCATTTCTATATTTTGTTCCCCAAAAGCTTTTGGATTTACATCCGATAAAGATAGAGGAACATTCCTTCCTCAGTATTAATAAAATGTTGTGTCTCTCAAGATGGTTATGGGAGATCCTGAGTCCGCCATAACCTGCAAAGAAACATTATCAATGACCGCCATACATAAAGGTCCCTTTACCACCACCAGCGTTAACAGCACATTACTAAGTGTATTTGAACAAGAAACAATTCCTGTTTCAACACTACCCACGTACAAGTTTCCTATTACTCTTGCAAATGTTCTGAAAATGCTCTACTTTTTTTACAGGTCAAACGTTTGTTAATGGCTGGACATCCCTGGAAATTGCTAAAATGGTTCTTTGAGCCACATCTGAAACAAAAATGTGTTGACCTTTTCTGTGTCAACTTTGATGCTCTCCCTTTCAAGTTGACAGCACACAACAAGTCTTCTTGAGTCAAGACTGGTGCAGCCTCTATCATAACACTGGATTCAAAATCTCCATGCATCACCTTAGTAAATATCACAGACCTTTCAATGCTTAGAGACAAGTTGATTGCTTCTGCTAGGGATGGATTTTTTGCAACTCAGCAGTCTCCTTTGTAACCATCCAAGATAGGACCAAATCCGTATGTAGTGTACTCCTCCACCTTTTCATCCTCCATTTGTTTTTGTTCGACAACAACACTCATAACAGCAAGGAACTCTTCAACATCGTCAAAGAATTCACCAACCCCACTGCAGCATCTAACGGCATCACTCCCTCCCAAGACCTCTGCGACGCGTTATCCTCCTTCTTCTACAACAAAATTGCCGACATCCACAACAGCTTCGCCAATTCTCCCAGCGATCAACCCTCCCCACCCCCCTCAGATCCTACCTCGCCAACTAACAACCTCAGCGCCTGGAACCCAATCACCACTGAAGACACCATTTGTCTCATGAACTCAATCCACTCTGGCTCGCCTTCTGACCCCTGCCCCCACCACATCTTCAACAAAGCTGACTCCATCATCGCACCCCATCTCCGTGATGTCATCAACTGCTCATTCAACTCTGCCACCTTTCCAGAAAACTGGAAACACGCTGAACTCAGCGCCCTTCTGAAGAAACCCACAGCAGACCCCTCTGAACTTAAAAACTACCGACCCATATCCCTCCTCCCATTCCCGGCCAAAGTCATCGAGAAAGCCGTCAACAGCCAGCTCGCCACCTTCCTTGAATCCAACAACTCCCTTGATCCATCTCAATCCGGGTTTCAAGCCAAACACAGCACCGAAACCGCCCTCATTGCAGCGACCGACGACATCCGAGCACTCCTGGACAACGGAGAAACAGTGGCCCTCATCCTACTCGACCTACCCGCGCTTTCAACACAGTCTGCCACAGCACCCTTATACATCGCCTCAGCAACATCGGCATACAAGGAAAAGCCTTGGACTGGATCATCTCATTCCTCGCTGGGAGAACTCAAAGAGTCCGACTTCCCCCATTCTACTCAGAGGCCACCGAAGTCATCTGCGGCGTACCCCAAGGATCCTCACTTAGTCCCACCCTCTTCAACGTCTACATGAGTCCTCTCGCCTCCATCGGGCATCAACACAACCTCAACATCATCTCTTACGCCGACGACACCCAGTTAATCCTTTCCCTCACCAAAGACCCCAACACCGCCAAAACCAATCTTCACGAAGGCATGAAAGAAGTAGCCGAATGGATGAAACATAGCCGCCTTAAACTCAACTCAGACAAAACGGAGGTGCTCATCCTAGGATCTTCCCCCTCAGCTTGGGACGACTCTTGGTGGCCTTCCACTCTGGGCACAGCACCCACACCCACAGGCCATGCACGTAACCTTGGCTTCATCCTAGACTCCTCTCTCTCGATGTACAGACAAGTCAACGCCGTCTCGTCCTCCTGCTTCAACGTACTTCGCATTCTCAAAAAGATCTTCCGTTGGATCCCCCTCGAGACAAGAAAGACTATCACCCACGCACTGGTCACTAATCAACTGGATTATGGTAACACACTTCAAGCCAGAATCACAGCAAAATTACAGAAAAAACTCCAGCGCATCCAAAACGCGTCAGCGAGACTCATATTAGACATTCCGCGCCAAGATCACATCACCGGACATCTAAAAGACCTCCACTGGCTTCCCGTCAACAAAAGAATTACTTTCCGCCTTCTCACCCACGCTCACAAGGCCCTCTACAATCTAGGACCCGAATGCCTCAACACTCGACTGCCCTTCTACAAACCCACCCGCCAACTAAGATCGGCCAATCAAGCCCTCGCCGCAGTCCCACGCATCCGGAAATCCACCATGGGTGGCAGATCCTTCTCCTTCCTGGCTGCCAAGACCTGGAACTCACTCCCCACCCACCTCCGCCTTACTCAGAACCACATCTCCTTCAGAAAAGAACTTAAAACCTGGCTATTCGACAAATAATGAACCCCTTCCCCTAGCGCCTTGAGACCCTCTGGGTGAGTAGTGCGCTATACAAATGCCCGAACTTGAACTTGAACTCTTGTAAAAATGGTGTCGCTCTGGCATAATATTAGGTTTGCTGAGAACTGTTACCTAAGTCTTTCTTTGCTTCCAAATACATGTTCCATTGTCTATCTCCAGACTGACCCTGAGGCGGTGGTATTGGTGTAAGACTGTCAAATATTCTCTGTGCCGCTTGCCCCAAGCACCCAAGTAGCATTGCAGGGCTGTAACCTATAATGTCATTAGCCTCTAAGTAATAGCCTAAACCACTCAAGCCAAATAATTGCTGGCTTTCCTGGCATGCTTAGAAAATGCGGTGGTTGTTTTAGAAAAAAAAGTCAATAAAGAAATCTTACACCCCAACCACATGCACTGATCAAAAACTGGATGGTGATGCCAGACTGTCTATAATTTTACAAACTGTTCAAATTGCTGGGTTAGCACCAGTCTATGTATCCCCAGTGATTTCCTCCTTGGCTCTGTTATGTTTATTAAGCTAGTGCTCCAAGCTAATGTAATGTGCGCGCACCCTGCTCATTGCACGCGTGACCTGCCGGTGTATTGTGACGTCAGGGTGTTCTACCTGACCACCGGCAGGATGACAATTCAGAGTGACAGTTGCTTTGAGTGGTGACTGCATATAGACGTGCCTTGGTGTTAGGACTACTAACTTGAATAAAGGAGTTACAACTTACTTGCTTAATGGGTCATTTTACAAGTTGGCGACGAGACGGGGATCCTGACACCACGAAGAACCCACCAGAAGCCTTCATAACTGTTGTTTGGGTACGTCTTATGCTGCAGAGTGTTGCCATCTCATCTGTTTTCCGCAATAGTGGAATTGGCGACAAGCAGAACCTTCAGGATTGCAGCTGTTCTGCCACGCAGGAATTGCGTGTGGTATTTAAGTCGCAGATAGTGACAGCGGTACTGCAGTGTTCGTGTTCATCAAGAGAGCATTCCTGGAGGCAGTATGCTGGATGTCGCGCTATTCACCTTTTTTAACGGGTGAGTTTGGATGTGTCCAGCAGTTTGTGTTTGCCCTGCACGGTGTCAGGGTTTCCGTAGTTCACCCTCATCGGTACGAGTGAAGGAGTTTTGCTGGAAGTTTTGACTGTTCTCCGGTTCCTTGGGTGATTGCCACCAGTAGGATACAAAAGACGAGAGCCAGAGTCCGAGGAGTTGTTTTCCGGATTGCCCACTCATCCACTGGCTTGTTAAACGTTCCGCGGGTGTGGATGACAGTGCACCCTGCTTGTGGAGATACTTCCTTCCGTGTGTGGAGAGGAGCGGATGCCTGAGGGGATCGGGGAGGAGCGGATGCCTGAGGGGATCGGTTTCCTGGAGGAAAGTTTTCGCTGTTCAGCTTCGAGGCGTGTGCTGCCTTCCAGACCGGACTACACGACGCATCTTGTGAAGAAGATTTTCCTGTCAGGATTTGGTGTGACGTCAGTGGAACGCATACGTTCAACGACGTCGGGCGGCCATTTTGGAAAAGTCGGACGCTGAGTTTTTGTGCTTGTCACTATTACGGTGATACCCACACCAGTCCTCATTAACAAAGCGTTTCTTCTAGCGCTAGTAAGTGTTTAAAAGAACGGAAATATATACAACAAAGCAAATAGTTGTGGAACTCGCGTGTTGCTCTATGCGGTGACACGCACACCAATAAAAGTATGTTTTTGGAAACTTAAAAGTATTTGTTCTCTAACACCATGCTTATCCCCAAGGTTTGGAACAATAAAAACACTAGCTGAATAACAATTTGATAGAAAAAAACTTTACAAGTTTGTTGGATTATAATCTAAAAAGATAATTCGAACATTGAATTGTACTTTTGGGTCTAAAATAGGCATTTACAAGGAAAAAAAAAATACTTACTTCAAAATCTGTCCTTTTTAGGAAATAGAAGTTAATTAGCTATGGCTTCAGGAAATGTGTGGAATTTATCTCCACCCATACCATTCATACCCTCTACAGGTGATGATGCCCTTAAATGGGAAGAGTGGCGGGAGTACTTTGAGAACTATTTATCCACTTTTGAAGGTGATGAAGAATTGACCCCTGAAAGAAAAAGAAAATTCTTCTTCATTGTTTAGGTGCTAAGGCTATGAAAATTTACAACCGCATCAACAAAAAAACTAGGACTGGTGATGTGTATATTGTTGAATTAGAAGATTTGACCATGTATTTCAAACCCACGATTTCAATTTCTGTCAACAGATTCAATTTTTTTCAACGCAGACAAGCCCCTGAAGAATCTGTAGAAGATTACATTGCTGCGTTGAAAAATTTAGCACTAACTTGCAGATTTGGGGCATTACATGATGAGCTGGTTCGTGACCAGGTCGTTATGAGGTCCTCAAATAAACATGTCCAGGAGAAACTGTGGGCAAAAGGTGAATTGCCATTAGAAGAAGTTGTAGAAATAGCTAAATGCACTGAATTAACTGGAAGGTGTGCAAAGGCGGTGTTACAGGAAGAAAAATCCTCTACAGAGGACAAATCTATGGTGGCAAAAGTCATTAGTTCTAAGAAAGAGAATAGTAAGCCTAATTCCAGTTACGTACAGAAAAGAGATACTAGCTACAAAGCTAAACTTTCAGATGACAGGAAATGTTTTAGATGTGGCAGTAGATACCATTTAGCTAACGACAGATCGTGTCCAGCAGTAAGACAAAAATGTTCTAATTGTGGTATGGTAGGACATTTCAGTGCCATGTGTCCAAAGAAACAAAAAGGGGGAAGAAATGTTAAAGCAGTAATTTATGAAGAAAAAGAAGATTTTACATATTCTGATGAAGAAAATATGAATTTATTTGTGTTGAATGTGGAAGATGGTGGTAACAAAAAAAAAGAAACCAGTATGTGACATGAACATTGGGGGGGTAGATATATCTATTGTTGCTGATTCAGGCTCACCATATACTATAGTTAACGAAGAAGTATGGTTAGAGAAATTTGTTCCAGTCATTGGGAAGAAGTTAAAGAACCCAGATATTTTCCCAACATCATTTAATTATGATCCCATTGAAATGTTGGGTTACAGGGAACTACAGTTCCAATTTAAGTCTCGCCAAACAGTTGGCAAATTGTATGTCTCAAAGGTGGGTCCTTCTGTGTTAGGGTGGATTGACCAAGGTGAATTAGGTATAATTCTGGATCCTAACAGTCCGGATCCCGTTCTTATCTTACAAACAGAGGACGAATGTAATAACTTCTTCAATAAAAGGTATCCTAAGGTGTTTTCAGAGAACATTGGGAAACTTAAAGGTTTTCTCCATGAAATTAAACTTTAAAAAATGCTGTGCCTTGTATACACAAGTCAAGAAACATACCGTTTTCCATCATTGGCGATGTAGAAGATGAACTAAAAAAATTACAGAAAGAGGGCATCATTGAGCCGGTTGAATCAGCAGAGTGGTTTTCGCCTTTAGTTATCGTGAAGAAGCCCAACGGCAAGCTCCGTCTCTGTATTGATCTACGCGATCTAAATAAAAACATTCTGGTGGATCAATTCCCTTTGCCAAAAATTAGTGAAATGCTGTCCCATACTAATGGTGCTAAATGGTTTTCTACCATTGATCTAAGTTCTGCCTACCACCAAGTGGCTTTACATCCCAAAAGCAGGAGCCTTACCACATTTATAACGCCCTTGGGGTGTTTCAGGTTTAAGAGAGTACCATTTGGACTGGCTTCCGCTGCGGCCATGTTTCAGAGATTGATGAGTGAACTCTTTAAGGGGGAAAAAAATCTCCTAATTTTTCAAGATGACATGGTGACAGGCACCAGCAGAGGTGAACATGATGCTAAACTTAACAGAGTCCTAGGGGTGCTAGAACATCATGGACTTACAGCGGATTTGCGTAAGTGCAAATTTGCTGCAAATAAAGTCACCTATTTGGGGCATGAAATTGATGGAAATGGCATAACACAAAAAAAAAGAGCTGCTATCAGCAATTAGGGAAGCACCCTCACCCAAGAACAAGGAAGAGGTCAGAGCATTCCTAGGCCTTTCAGAATTTTATGCTAAATTTGTAAAGAATTTCTCTTCAAAAACCTTACATTTGAGAGAACTGATAAAACAGAAAAGTAAATTTGAGTGGAATGCTACTTGTGAGGAAGCATTTAACAAGATTAAAGAGGACATTTGCGATGCCCCATCTCTCCAGGGGTTCAACCCATCTTTAAAAAGCATAGTGACCACTGATGCTAGCAATAGAGGGTTAGGAGCAATACTCTCACAAGTTAACGGAGAAGGAAAAGAGGTTACCGTTGCTTGGATATATGATCATACAACGCATGTTTTTACAACGCATGCTTTTACATAGCATTTTTTACAACGCAAATGCTATTACAACGCGATTTTTTACAACGCATACTACTACATCGTAAAATAGTGTTACTAATGAAAAAGTACCAATACAACGCATTCTATGACAACGCATACCATTACATCTATTTTTTTTAAAAATTCTTTTTTTGTAATCTAAAATCTGGCACGGGATGCAGGGAAAATAGGGGTTTTGGGTGGGTAAGTGTATTAAAATGATGTGAAAAACTACACGAAAAAAAAACAATTTTTATAACAATAATTGAAACGGATACCGATTTTTATTTATATTTATTTTTGTAATATAAAATCTGGCACGGGATGCAGGGAAAATAGGGGTTTTGGGTGGGTAAGTGTATTAAAATCTGGGCAAGAAACTACACGTAAACATACATATTTTAGAAAAAATAAATAAATAATTCGCAAATATGTTAAATTTATTATAAATATATAAATAATTAATATATATTATTTCATTTAAAAAAACAAGAAAATATATTAAAAAACTGCATAATCATACGAGTATTTAATTTAATACTCGAGTATTAAAATAAATACTCGAGTAACAATAAAGTTACTCATATATTTGAAATATTATATTTTTTGCGAAATAATTAACAACAAACTAAAGATATTACCTACCTATATTTACGAAAATGAAAATGAAATACATTTAGTAACAAATAATTAAATTATTAACAAATAATATATGTATTAATTTAATTTAAAAAATTAGGACTTTTAAATTTTTATATTAAATAAATAAAGAAACGGAATGGTCGAAAAAAAATGCATTAAATTAATTAACTATACTATAATATTATAAACTGCACGGAAATAAAGAAAAATCATGGTGATATTCTATTTAAAACGGGAGTAAATAAAAATAATCGTCGAGTAATTTTGAAAAATACTCATTGTTAAGAAATGTAATATATTAGATAAAAAAAGGACATAGCAAAACGAAAACGACAAAATGATTAATAAATAAAAGATATCTTTACTTGATAGACTAAAATAATGACTTTACGAACAGAATAGCGCCATTTTACACACAGTAAAAAGAAATAATGTCCATCTACTATTTCCATGACCTACAATATCAACAAGACTTTCAAAATGGATGCCAAAACGGAACGAAACAATGAAAAGCTTACTTCAAAGTAAAACATTTTAAATTATACGTTACCACATCAAATGAATTAAAATAAAATTAGAAACGAAACAATATAATTTAGATCAAAAATAATGATAATTAAGAAAATTTATAAATAGAAGTATCCCACCATTTTGAAAACAGTTGATTATCAACTAGCAGAGTGAGCAGACGTGAAAACCTGACCCTCTGACCTCTTGAAGTAAATCTCAACGAAAACGAACTTAGAAGCATTTCTATTTCATATTACAGTAAGTTAATTAAAACGAATTGTAAAAATGTTTAAGGTTAACATATCAGCAGCAATATATCAACAAAAATGTTTTTTAATTAGATTAATTAATATAATAGTAACCATTAATAAAGTTAAAATTAGAACATAATGTGTGAAATAGATACGAATAGTTTAAGAAAGTCAATGGTAATAATATGAAAAAAATTGTTTTAAGTAAAATACATTTATTTTATTGAGAGAAACAGAATATAGTTAATAAATCGATTTTAATTATTAAGTGTAGAAATAAACTGTTTTCTTACTAAGTTGGAAGATAAACCCAACATTTCCAAATTAATTTGTATTTTTAAACAACGATATTTCGTAATTAGTACATCAAAATCCATCGTAAACAAATTAGTAATAAATAATACATATATTTTAAAGGTGTTCTCAAATATCATCTCAAGCAGTACCAAGTCGAAAACACAAAGTGCTAATACCACTATACAAAGCGCATTTAAGAAAAATATTTGACCAATAATTGGACTATCAACAAGGTAAGTGCTGTATAGTATAAAAGTCGTAATAATATATCTTTTTCTAATTATATACATAAGTAGAGTAAATAATTTAGCATAATCGAAAATAAACAAAGCACGTTAATAAACGTACCCTCCCTCTACCCCACACCCTTTAAAAATTAACCCCAAAAATTATAAGTGAGTAATATAAAACAGAGAGATAATACAGTGTATAGATCGATTATATCTACATAGAATAACTTTGCGTAACACAACAGTAATTAATAATAAAACGTTGCATTTCTATTTATATACATTGCTTCTGATGCCACTCAACATTTATTTTAGATACTCCAATTTATGTCCTAAAGCAGTGTAAATTTTGAAAAAAACTGAAAATACTAATCTACTCTGCACGGCATAGATAAAGATAAAAAGCAAGAACTATCAGCAAGGTAAGTACATCGTAGTATAAAAGTGCCAGTACAAAATCGTACTAAAATAATGGGCATTAGTATAATAATTTCAGAAGCATAAACGAAAAAAAAACATGGTAGTGTAATAATGCCAATTAGTATTCCAACTCTGGGATATTGTATAAGTAGCGAAAATGCTAGATACTCAAGAGGAACAACTTAGTATTCCAAGTCCTAGAAAGTGCATGATTAGGTAAAGAGCAGGAAAGTGTGGAAGTAGCACTTAGTATTTTAACTCCAGGTAAGTGCATGATCTGAAAAAGAGCTGGATAATAAAAAAGTACCACTTAACATTTTAAAGTGTAAAAAAGTGCATAAGTAGTGAAAGTGCAAGATAGTCAATAGGTACCACTTACTACACCAACTGTAGTAAACTGCATGATTCAGAAAAGTGCTGGATAGTGTGGGAATGCCACTTACTATTTTAACTCCAGATAAGTGCATGATCTAAATGCAAACATGTGACTAATTTCTAAACATCCTTAAACATAAATGTTTTTTCCCAACGTTGAAAAGACACAAATAAATAAAACATTTTCAAAACATATAACACCTTTTCAAATCGTTTTGTTCACAGCCAAACAAAATCCACTGAAACCCAGAGAGCGCCTAAAAGACAGCCAATATCCATTCAACTTACAAGACTTTTAGGAAAACAACAAAACAACCTTCAAAACTCCAAGGTAATTTTCAAATATAAACACATTTCATTTTCAGATTACATTGCAAATAATAAACAATGTTAAAAGCATAATAAGTGCAGGATACTGAAAAAATTTTCACTTTCTATTGTAACTCCATGTAAGTGCATGTTCTGAAAAGTGCTGAATAGTGAAAAGGTGCCACTTACTATTCCAACTCCAGGAAAGTGCATGCGTAGGGAAAGTGCAAGATAATCCGAAGGTGCAACTTACTATTCTAACTCCTTGAAAGTGCATCAGTAGAGAAAGTGGTGGATAGTCAAAAGGTACCACTTACTATTACAACTCCGAGAAAGTGTATGAGGAGGGAAAGTGCTGGATAGTGTAAAAGTGCCACTTACTATTTTAACTCCAGGTAAGTGCATATTCTGAGAAAGTGCTGGAAAGTGAAAAGGTGCCACTTACTATTCCAACTCCGAGAAAGTGCATGAGTAGGGAAAGTGCTGGATAGTGTAGAAGTACCACTTACTATTCTAACTCCATGTAAGTGCATTTTCTGAGAAAGTGCTGGATAGTCAAAAGGTACCACTTACTATTCCAACTCCCAGAAAGTGCATGAGCAGAGAAAGTGCTGAATAGTGTAGAAGTGCCACTTACTATTCTAACTCCAGGTAAGTGGATATTCAAAGAAAGTGCTGGATAGTGAAAACATGTGACTAATTTCTAAACATCCTTAAACATAAATGTTTTTTCCCAACGTTTAAAAAAGACAAATAAATAAAACATTTTCAAAACATTTAACACCTTTTCAAATCGTTTTGTTTACAGCCAAACAAGAACAACTGAAACCCACAGAGCACCTGAAAGACAGCCAATATCCAAACAACTTACAAGATTTTTAGGAAAACAACAAAACAACCTTCAAAACACCAAGGTAATTTTCATAAATAAACACATCTCATTTTCAGATTACATTGCAAATAATAAACAATGTTAAAAGCATAATAAGTGCAGGATACTGAAAAAAAATGTCACTTTCTATTGTAACTCCATGTAAGTGCATGTTCTAAAAAGTGCTGGATAGTGAAAAGTTGGCACTTACTAATCTAACTCCAGGAAAGTGCATGAGTCGGGAAAGTGCAGGATAATCCAAAGGTGCAACTTACTATTCTAACTCCTTGAAAGTGCATGAATAGGGAAAATGCTGGATAGTCAAAAGGTACCACTTACTATTCCAACTCCGAGAAAGTGCATGAGTAGGGAAAGTGCTGGATAGTGTAGAAGTGCCACTTACTATTTTAACTCCAGGTAAGTGCATATTCTGAGAAAGTGCTGGATAGTGAAAAGGTGCCACTTAGTATTCCACTTCCGGGAAAGTGCATGAGTAGGGAAAGTGCTGGATAGTGTAAGAGTGCCACTTACTATTCTAACTCCAGGTAAGTGCATATTCTGAGAAAGTGCTGGATAGTGAAAAGGTACCACTTACTATTCCAACTCCGAGAAAGTGCATGAGTAGGGAAAGTGCTGGATAGTGTAGAAGTACCACTTACTATTCTAACTCTAGGTAAGTGCATATTCTGAGAAAGTGCTGGATAGTCAAAAGGTACCACTTAGTAGTCCAACTCCCAGAAAGTGCATGAGCAGAGAAAGTGCTGGATAGTGTAGAAGTGCCACTTACTATTCTAACTCCAGGTAAGTGCATATTCAGAGAAAGTGCTGGATAGTGAAAAGGTGCTACTTACTATTCCAATTCCGGGAAAGTGCATGAGTAGGGAAAGTGCTGGATAGTGTAAGAGTGCCACTTACTATTCTAACTCCAGGTAAGTGCATATTCTGAGAAAGTGCTGGAAAGTGAAAAGGTGCCACTTACTATTCCAACTCCGAGAAAGTGCATGAGTAGGGAAAGTGCTGGATAGTGTAGAAGTACCACTTACTATTCTAACTCCAGGTAAGTGCATATTCTGAGAAAGTGCTGGATAGTCAAAAGGTACCACTTACTATTCCAACTCCCAGAAAGTGCATGAGCAGAGAAAGTGCTGGATAGTGTAGAAGTGCCACTTACTAATCTAAATCCAGGTAAGTGCATATTCTGAGAAAGTGCTGGATAGTGAAAAGATGTGACTAATTTCTAAACATCCTTAAACATAAATGTTTTTTTCCCAACGTTTAAAAAAGACAAATACATAAAACATTTTCAAAACATTTAACACCTTTTCAAATCGTTTTGTTTACAGCCAAACAAGAACCACTGAAACCCACAGAGCACCTGAAACACAGCCAATATCCAAACAACTTAGAAGACTTTTAGGAAAACAACAAAACAACTTTCAAAACACCAAGGTAATTTTCATAAATAAACACATCTCATTTTCAGATTACATTGCAAATAATAAACAATGTTAAAAGCATAATAAGTGCAGGATACTGAAAAAAAATGTCACTTTCTATTGTAACTCCATGTAAGTGCATGTTCTAAAAAGTGCTGGATAGTGAAAAGGTGCCACTTACTATTCCAACTCCAGTAAAGTGCATGAGTAGGGAAAGTGCTGGATAGTGTAGAAGTGCCACTTACTATTCTAACTCCAGGTAAGTGCATGTTCTAAAAAGTGCTGGATAGTGAAAAGGTGCCACTTACTATTCCAACTCCAGTAAAGTGCATGAGTAGGGAAAGTGCTGGATAGTGTATAAGTGCCACTTACTATTATAACTCCAGGTAAGTGCATGCTCTAAAAAGTGCTGGATAGTGAAAAGGTGCCACTTACTATTCCAACTCCAGGAAAGTGCATGAATAGGGAAAGTGCTGGATAGTGTAGAAGTGACACTTACTATTCTAACTCTACAAAATGCATGAAAATTTAAGCTGCAGGATAGTCAAAAAGTAGCACTTACTATTCTAACTAGAGAAAAGTGCCTTTATAGGGAAAGTGCTGGATAGTGAATAAAAGCCACTTACTATTTCTACTCATATGAAGTGCTTAATTTTAAAAAGTGCTATACAATAATGAGCTGTCACTTTCTATTTCAACTTCTGTTTAAATAATGTTTTCCTAAAATGTCAAAAACATAATTTAAATATATTTTATATTTCCTTTTTTCAACAGAAAATGGCAAGCCAGACCACTGCTACTTATACCAAATCAAGAAAAGGGAACAGGCTCCTTAAACATTGTGGGTATATATATTGTAATGAGAGGCTAAGTGAACCAAGGAGACATTGGAGGTGTGTACAATATTATTCTGCCCGTTGCAGCGGCAGAGCGGTTACTGTTGGTGACAATGTGATCAAAACCACAGAACATAACCACTCTGCCTCTGCAATGGAGATTGAAATAAGCGATACAATCAATCAAATGAAAGATATTGCATCCACCTCCAATGAAACTCCTGGTCAGATTTTAAGAGAGGTTGCACAACATGTCCCTGGACATGTTGCTTGTAATATGCCAACCATCCCAAATTTGCGTAGAATTATTCAACGAAAAAAGCAGGCAAGTAACACACAAACAGTTACTCCACAAACTTTTGCTGACATTGTAATTCCTCATGATTTAACTCTTTCTTTCTCTAATGAACCTTTTCTACTCTATGATAACCAAAACCCTCTCAAACGCATTTTAATATTTAGCACTCCCCGTAACCTTTTTAAATTAGAGAATACTGAAATTTGGATGATGGATGGAACGTTTAAATGTACGCCCCATCCATTCACCCAAATTTACAGCATTCATGCTCAAATTAATAATAATGTAGTTCCCTTAGTATATAGTTTGCTACCAGATAAGCAATCTGCAACCTATACTGAATTTTTATCAGTTATTAAAGAGAAAACATCTGGAAAAAGTCCTAGGAAAATCATTTTAGATTTTGAATTGACTATGATGAATGTCATCAACAAATTGTACGTGGATACCCAAATTCAGGGATGTTTTTTTCATTTTTCCCAGGCATATTGGCGTAAACTTCAAAAAACATCCCTGGTTGCAGATTACTGCTCTGATAGCAAATTACAAGTTGAATTAAAAAAATTAACTGCACTTTGTTTTGTACCACCTGATAGTGTAGATGAGTACTACACTGCAATTTCAGAATCTGAATATTTTATAGAAAATGAAGAAAAATTGGCTCCCATTTTAAATTATTTCGAGGACACATGGATTGGGCGTCTAGGCAGATCAGGTCGCAGGAGGAAGCCACGTTACCATGTGGAGTGGTGGAACTGCTACTCAACCTGCTTGGAAGGTGGTGCTAAAACAATGCCATAGAGGGATGGCACAACTCCTTCAGTCATACAATTGGCAAACATCATCCAAATTTCTACTCTTTTTTGAAAACTTTGAAGAAGGAGCAAAGTTTTCAAGATATGAGACTTGCACAGGCATTTTCAGGTAGCCTAAATCCACGACCTTCAAGACAAACAAAGGAGATGTCCAAGAGACTATTGGGTGTACTACAACAATTTTCGTTGTGTGTGGCTTTGGACTACCTAGAGAATGTTGCTAACATATTACATTTCTAATTTTTTTTCTCAATCTTACTTTCCTGCTTTGCCCTAAATTTATTTTTTGAAAATTTAATTCAATTGGCATTTTTGTAAACATTTTTTAAATTAATAATTGTCGGGTTCCCTTACCTTTAAAAAGTCATTTTTTTTCCAACTGGACCAGTTAAAAATGGGATAAAATCCTTTTCATTTCTCTTTCCAAAGTAAAAACCCATAAAAACTAGTTAGTATTAAATTTTTTTATTATAAAAATGAATATTTTTTTTTCATTCCATTACTTTTAAAATGGAATATGTGTTCATGTTGTAAACATTTTGAACGTTCTAATTAAAGTGATATTATACAACATTTCTCACCACTTACTTTTTCAAAAGTGATGCTGGCTTGTTATAAATTAGATATGTAAACTGGTTTTTTGTTACAAAATTTTTTTTGGATTGGTTTATTTTAAAAAATTTCTGTACTATTTCAAACAGAAAAAGATCAAAAAAGCAAAGAAAACCGTATTCCTTAGCTTAAATTTTACCCATTCTTCAATTTTTTGGACAATCCATCAATTGAAAAAGTGACCTTTGCAACCTGTTAAAAAAAATTTTTATTGTTAAATCACATCACAACCTAACTGCATATGTTCTCGCTAACTAAATCTATTTGCAAAATCTACCCTTAAAAAACAATGTATGTAAATAAAAAACAATTTTGTTTTTTTTAACATTAATTTCCATTTTTAATGAATGAAATAATTTCACACTTTTTTTCAACCCAACCTAACTGCTGTTTTTCTCGCTGACTAAATAATTAAATATTTCAATTATTACAATTTAAACAAACAACTAGCAATCAAACCCATTTTTCTTAAATGTCAACAATTAATTTCAAAAATATCTGGCATCGATTTCAACTCTCGTAAATAAGCCTTAACAAATGAAATAAATTCCTTCATTTGTAAATATGAAACCATAACAACCAATTAAACCCCTCTTTCAAAAATATCAACTAACAATACAAAACATACCTTGCATGATGTTCAACTCTCGTAAATCAAAAAAACCAGTTTTCTACTTAACAATACAAGCCAAAAGCAATCATTTTTCAAAAAAATCGTTTCTAACCTTTGTATGTTGATCACAGTTTGAAAAACCAAACATTTCTTTCACTACACAAAACATATAACGTTCAAAATGTATACAATATGTATTAGAATAACATTTTTTTAATATATTTACCCTTTACTTTTCCCGTAACATAACCCGACGATGGCATATACAAGTGAAATGTTCGGCGACATGTTCAATTTAAAACAAAAGCAACTATTAGTTTAATACGCAACCTCTCCTTATCCTCTCATTACAATATATATACTTTTTTAACTATGTTTTACTGTAAATAAAGTTTTAAAAGTTTCCTACCTTGAGCGCAGATCAGCTTCCTGCTGCTTCCAGCAATCGATAAATCCAAGATGGCGGCTTACGTCGACGTGAACGTGACGACGTGATCAAAAAGTAGCAAAATTGAAAAAGGACTATTTCATTATATTGTATTATATTAATAATTTAATACATTATATAATTTATTTGAAAAGTTAAAATGTTAAGTAAATATTAAATATATAAATAAAAATAAATATATTTTTTTGACATGTTTATTTGAATAATAAATGAAATTTATTTCAAAACACATTGACTTTGTACTTTTATTTTAATTTTTTTTAACGTTATCAATTAAAGGGAAGTTACCAAAAATTATGTTTATAATCACTTACCATTATGCTACCCTTGTTTCCTTCTTCTCCATCCTGCTTCAGTTGTTTTTCATCCATAAGAACCCGTCCCGCGGATTCCAATAGAGTATTCATAGAAATAAATAAAGGACAAAAAGCTTCATTGAAATCAATACAAAAGCGTGGGAAAATGTCTAAATATACATATTAAAATTATCATTATAATTTCTTTAATTTTATAAAAATATTGTAAACATTAAACAATATTTAAATGATTTTATAATAACAAATATAACCTTCTAAAATGAATAATTATATTTTTTAATTATTTTTATTAAAAACAATGTTATTATATTTTTCAAAAAAATACCTGAGTATTAATACTTCATTTTTTAATCTCTTTTACTTTAAAATAAATTTATATATATTAATAAATGTATCCAAAAATACCGAAGTATTAATACTTCATTAATAAAAAATTATTTTTCAAAAAATACCTGCATATTAATACTTCATATTTTTAATCACTTTTAATTTAAAATAAATTTATATATATTATTAAATTTACCCAAAAAAACATAAGTATTAATACTTAATATTTAAAACATATTTAATTTTATAATTTTAAAAATAGTAAATTATTAAAATTTTATTAATATGAATATTTAAATAACTTTTTCAATCATTTACATTTTTTTATATTAATATATTTAATTTAAAAAAACAAAGTATTAATACTTAATATATAAAACATTTTTAATTTTAAATAAAATAAAATATTATTATTACAACATTAAAAATTAATACTAAATAAATAATTTTTTTAAAATATAAATATGTAAATAACTTTTTCGTTAATTTTAATTTATATATATTTATGTAAATACAAAAAAAAACCAAAGTATGAATACTATATTTTTATAACATTTTTAGTATTAAATACATTTTTAATATATTTATATATTATTCCAAAATTATTAATATACATTATTAATAATTATTAATTGTTAATATTAATATATAATATAAAAACCACAGAGCATTTAAACACATAATAAATAAAAAAATAATGAATATTATTATTAAACACATAATAAATAAAATAAATAATTATTATTAATAATAAATTTACATAATATAATAAAACCAAATAATTTAAATAAATACTTATTAAACAAATAAAACAAAAAAATATTAATTATTATTTAAATACGATGTAAAAGCATGCGTTGTAATAGCACTTGCGTTGTAACACCATGCGTTGTAAAAACATGCGTTGTAATAGAAATTACGTTGTAATACCTGCGTTGTAATAGCACTGCGTTGTAATGGATGTTCCCCCCGTTGCTTTTGCCTCACGTTCAATCACACCCACAGAAGGAAGGTATTCTGTGATTGAGAGAGAGGCACTAGCATGTGCATGGGGATTGAATCATTTTAGACAATACATTTGGGGATACAAAATCACCCTTAGAAGTGATCACAAACCCTTAGTGAAGGTGCTTTCTACAAAGGGACTTCAAGTTGCTTCCCCCCGTTTGTCACGAATTTCAATGAAATTGTTAGAATATAACTATGAAGTTGAATATCTTCCTGGTGTGAAAAACAAGGTTGCGGACTGTCTAAGCCGTTTACCTCTACCAAACAATGAAGATCAGGTTTCAGACATTGACACTTTCTGCATAGCTAATGTTGTAGAAGAGACACCATGTATCTCTGGTGCAGAGTGGTCAGAAAATATGGAGGAGGATGATGTCCTATTTGAGGTTAAGAAATACATAAGAGCGGGCTGGCCTGAAAAGAAAAAAATTCCTGCACAATTGTGACCATTTTGGGAACTAAAGGACGAGTTGTCTATCGAAGGTGATTTGATTTTGAGAAATGGCAAGGTTGTTCCTCCCAAGGGTTTACGCACTAAACTCCTTGATATTTGCCACGAGGGGCACCTTGGCATTGGTAAAACCAAGAGTAGAGTCAGGAATTCATACTGGTGGCCCGGTTATGACATAGAAATTGAAAGAAGTGTCAGGAATTGTACAGCTTGTGAAAATTCTGACAAATCTAAACACACACTGAGTGTAAATGTAAATGTATTGGCATTTATATAGCGCACTACTTACCCGTAGGGTCCCAAGGTGCTTCGACCGCTGCGAAACCCTTCCTGGCTTCCCTGAGAGATGGTCCCTTAATGGGTATCTCCAGGGTGAGACCAGGCATCCCCGGCGGTCTGGTGGGGCCGTTAGTGAAGATGAGGCAAGCTAATGCCCAGAGTTGCCGAGTGTGATCGCTGATCAGAGTGGGCACCGAGGCGAGAGAATTATCGAGTCCGCTGACCCTGGTCCAGAAACCTGCCGCGCCGGGAATCGAACCCTGGTCCCGGGCCGTCCTCTGCTCTCGGGTCTGCCGCCTCTAACCAGTGAGCCACACTACTTCACTGATACTGAGAACACCTCTTCAACCCCTGTCTTGTCCAAACATGCCCTGGGTCAGATTGGGTATTGGCATTTGCAGGCCCATTCGAGAACAGGGAGAACTGTTATATCTTATTTATACTGGTAGACCATTTCTAAAAATGGCCAGAGGTTGAAGTAGTGCAAGACGCAGAAGCTAAAAGTGTTGTAAGTTTTTTGCGCAAGCTATTCCTAAGAGAGGGACTTCTTACTTGCATTGTGTCGGACAATGGTCCACAATTCATGTCAACATTTTTTAAAGAATTTCTGATGAAACATGGGGTAGAACACAAAACCACGTCTGTTTATCATCCTGCAGGAAATGGTGCAGTTGAAAGGTTCAATCGGGTGATTAAAGGAATCATTCAACTAGCGAATCAAAATGACATGTCATGGAGAAAATAACTTATCAAAAATCTTTGGTCATTCAGGGTTACACCATGTGTATCAACAGGTACCAGTCCCTTTATATTCTTGAGAGGGAGGACTCCCATTACTAGGGATAACATAGGTTGGGCTACTCCCAAAAGAGAGTATTGGTCTCCGGAGGAGACACAAGGGAATTTACGAAAGTCTCAAACCATTGGTAAGAAATATTATGACACTAAGCATGCTTGTAAAAAGGTCGTCCTCGAAGCAGGTGACAATGTGAGAGTGAAAAATACCAGAGGTACTAGCAAGGGAAAATATCACTACTCACAACCTATGGAGGTAAAGAAAGTGTTTTGTAATTCTGCTCTTTTGAGTGACCGGAAAACTTGGCATTTTTCTGCTTTATCAATGTGCAAACAAGGGAAAGGAATGGTTGGTTCTCAATTCACTCCGGAAAATGATGGAATTTCCTGTTCGCTAGACTACGATTGGATTCTGAACCGTGAGGAAATTGGAGGGTCTCGGCCAGATGGTACTAACATTGTATCCTTAGGTACAAACGAAGTATCTTCTGAGAGTGAGAACACTTCAGGTGCCTCACGGGTGGAAGACAGTAGTAGTAGGCAGAGCAAGGAGACATTTGAAGAGTACAGGTATCAGACCAACAGCGATACAAATTCTGATTCCGATTATTCTGTTTATGAAGATGTTACATCTCAGGACGTCAGTTGTGAGGATAAACCCACTGTGAGCAGATATGGGAGAGTGATCAAACCTCCAGCTAAGTTACACAATTACATATGTG
This sequence comes from Lissotriton vulgaris, assembly GCF_964263255.1. Lineage (NCBI taxonomy): Eukaryota > Metazoa > Chordata > Amphibia > Caudata > Salamandridae > Lissotriton > Lissotriton vulgaris. Next base: position 82,043,928 of record NC_141687.1, on the reverse strand, counting down.
ATTAGCCGTGGTTTCTACTCTTCAACCATAAGCTTCAGTTGTGCACCCACGGTCCTTCTTGTTGTTTTGGGAAGGGAGATGTGTTATGAGAGAGAGAAACTCTGTTTATTTAGACCGTGGTCTTTAAACAATGAGATCGAAATGCATCACATCAATATCAAAACCATACAAAATTTATAAAATCAGGCTGTTACTCTCCATGCCGCTTTCTATATGTTATACAAAATTTAAAAAGAAAAGGCATTCTATGGGTAGCACAGACATAAAAATGTTAAGAAGAATTTAAAACACATGCTATACGTAATAAAACCGGAAGATATTACATTAAAAATAGGCAATTTTGATATGTTTCTCATTACAGTACTATCCGATATCTTATAGGCTTGCAATCCCTCGTAACTTAGCTTTTACTTGTATCTATCAATATAGGTTCCTTAATTTGATTTATTTTGTTGTTCCTGTGCTATGCGATTCACCTTTTTCAGAAAGTTCCCAAGTGCAATTGCTATTTCCAGATTTTCCATTCCTATCAATAAGTTTGTCGCTTGTACTCGTTGTCTTATGCCATATTTTATAAATAAAGGTCGTAAGAACCGTTTTCTCGCTTCTAGACATGTCAAGCAGTCAAGTAGTATGTGCAGCATTTCACACTTGGCCCCCAAGCCACATTTACATGTACCATCTGGATATAACATTTCTGCCTTAACTCTCCCTTCCATTAGCCAAGGGATGATGCCAATTCGGATTTTCAGTATCTCCCACCTAAATGCATAATTTGGCAGGGTTTCTAAGTATGGGTACCCAGTCTCGTTTTCCCATGATTCTAACATATTTACCACTGATTTTTTGTTTCTTAGATATCCTATATCCTGCCTTCTGGAGTACTCCCTTCCTTGTACTCTGAGTGCACTCTTCGTGAACTCTACATCTAGAGAATTTTGGTTTACTCCCACTTTTAGATTCCCGATTATTTCCTTTATTTTTCTTTTTGCGTCTAGTGCCCATCTTAGGTTACTGTGGCGGATTTCTTCACTACACCAATGTGAGACCTTTTCCCCTGCCCCCTGGGATTGGCGTTTCCAGAATCTTACCATCGCCATTTTGGCCTGAGTATTCCATCCAATCATATCTGTTTCCAGTCTAATTGCCTGTATCATAGATGTCTTAGGTAGTGACAATAATGTTTTCAGGGCCTTACCTTCCTCCCGATCCCAGCCTCCCTTTCCGCTTAGAAGGAGCACTTCTGCACCATACAGTACTTGGGGCGGTATCATGGACTCATATGCTTTTAATAACGGTTTGTGTGACATATCCCCATAGTTTTTATTGAATTTTTTCAGGCCACAAATGGAGGAAGATGCTTTTGCGTTTTGGTGTGCCAAATGTATGTCCCATTTTAAGGAGGATTCAAACAAAAGACCAAGATATTTATATTCTTTTACCGTTTCTAATTTTATTTTATCTAGGTACCAGCTAAAATTCTTGGTCCCTTTACCGAAGCACATGATCTTTGTTTTTTCCATGTTCACTGTCAGCAATTTATCCTTACAGTAATCATGGAATACATTTAGTTTTCTTTGTAGCCCGAGCTCTGTCTGGTCAGTAATCACAAGATCGTCTGCATACAGCAAGCAAGAGACCTTTCTACTATTCATTCTCGGGCTCGCGCTTCTTTCCACCTCTAGTGCTGCTGGAAGATCCGCTAGAAATATTGAAAAAAGGAGCGGAGCTAGGACGCAGCCCTGTCTCAGTCCATTCCCTATTTCAATTTTCTTTGTCAGCGCCCCTTGTATATCTTTAATGACTTGGGCCCAGTTCCCTCTGTGTAATTCTTTCAAGATTTCAAGTAAGCACACAGGAATTTCATATTTAATCAGGCACTCCCATAGTTTCCCCCGGTCCACTGAATCAAAGGCTGCCCGGAAGTCGACGAAACAGCAAAACAGGTTCCCCTTTTGTTCTATCGACTTCCGGGCAAGGGCCCACAGGGCATAACAGTGATCCACGGTGGAGTGCCCTTCTTTAAAGCCTCCCTGTTCCACCGGGATAATTGAATTCTCTTCCACCCAGTCCTTTAATTTGCCAAGAACTATTTTTGCAAATATTTTCTCCCTGATGTCCAGTAGATTAATTAATCTATAATTTTTCGGGTTGTTCATCTCCCCTTTCTTATGTATTGGCCTTATTATGGCCCCATTCCAGTTATCGGGGAGTTTGCTAGTATCTAAGATGACTTCAAACATATTTGCAAAAAATTCCGCCCACCAATCTACGTGAGTTTTGATTATTTGAGCCGGGAGGTTATCTGGGCCTGCCGCTCTTGTGAGATTCAAACCTTTTATCGTCTTTTTCACCTCTGGGGCGGAAAAACCGGGTTTTATATCTGCTACCAGACCGCTCCAGTCTGTGTACAGATTTTCTTCCCGGTCTTTTCCTGGGCTGTACAGATCGTGTAAATACTCCTCCCATGCGGACTCTTCTACAATGTGTTATGTTTATTAAGCTAGTGCTCCTAGCTAATGTAATGTACGCGCACCCTGTTCATTGCACGCGCGACCTGCCGGTGTATTGTGACGTCAGGGTGTTCTACCTGACCACCGGCAGGATGACAGTTCAGAGTGACAGTTGCTTTGAGTGGTGACTTCATATAGACGTGCCTTGGTGTTAGGACTACTAACTTGAATAAAGGAGTTACAACTTACTTGCTTGATGGGTCATCTTTACAGGCTCCCCCCAACTGACACTCCTCACCTTAAATCCAATGTCAGTACCGGTAATCGGATGATTGTCCGAACCTTGGCACTTAGGAACAGCTGATTGTTTATTCACAGTCAATCGCAATATGGCAGCCGCATGAGTCATAGGTTACGTGACGCGTGACGTTTCTCACAATCCACTCCTTGTAACCCGCTCGTGCGTGATGATTGGGTTGTCTTATATAGCAGTGAACCTTTCCGGTTCCTCCTCTGGACTCTGCCTTGAAGGATGAATGTGTAAGTGACTGACAGCCAGGACCTTCCTGGGAGTGCAGAGAGTCACTCTTCCCCGTCCAGTCGTCCTCGCCACGCAGATATCCTACACTCTGCTGAAATCGGCAAGCAGCTTCCAAAGTCGCTGCATACGTACCATCAGTAGGTGGACAACTCCCTCTCGTTGCCAAATGTGAAAAGGACTGCAGGTAAATGCTGTTCAGGTAAGTAGTAGTAGCTTTATTAATGGTGTCCACCCATGACATGGAGCGACCTCCTTGCTCGGCATCCGAACGACAACTGAAGGATGTCGCTCGAACACTCAGCCAGTGTCCGCTCCATGCACGGGCCATATTCAAACAATAACACTGCATTATATTTAGCGCACCCACCATCACGAGCACATAACATGAGCAACACATTACACAGTGCACTGAAAAGCAAACTTTGTATGCAAAAATAGGTTCAAAAGCCACTGAAGTGCTAAGCCAATGTAACCTGACGCTGCCATTATTTGATCTCATTAAAAAAAAAGTGTAGTTATTCCCTACTATGGCATTAATGACCTCCTCTGTGCCAAGCCACCATGTGGTCATGGTTGCCCCTGTATGAAATAGATGCCCTCTTAAGCCACGAATCACATGCAATGTGTCAGTGGCAGTTGTCTGCCATAAATAGCATCCGTATAACACAGGTGACCCCTGTGCCAAAAATGATCTCTCAAATCTCAGGGCCGGCATTTTGTCATGGTTGCCTGAGCCCCTCCCTCCCCACATGCTATCAGTGTCCTCCCTTATGCCAAAGTTACCCCCAATATGCCAGCACCAGTATTTTGCCATGGGTACCCTGTATGCCAAGAATTACTTCCAATAGGCTAGAGGCAGCATTTAGCCATGGGCACCACAGATGGGATGAATTACTTCCGAAAGGCCAGTTCTAGCATTTTGCACTGGGTAACCCATATGCCAAGAATTAACTGAAATAGCCACAACTAGCATTTTGCGATGGGTACCCCATATGAGTAGCATGCCAATGGTGGACACTAGGCCTCCCAATCTCACTTAATTTCATTTATTCTCATTCTGACTCTCATTCACAGATTCACTCATTCACACTTAATTTTCAGCCACACTCATTCACACACTCTACCTTAGGGTCACTTGCATTCACTCACCTATTGTCAATCAATTGTACACACTCTTACTCTCTTTCACTCTCAGCCTCACATTGTCACTCTTACTCAGTCTCAATTACTTTCACTCTCTGAGTCATGCATTCTCACAGTTTCTCTCACTGACACCCACTCCCCTTGTCCCTCTCAAATACACTTGCTCTCACCCTTAGTCTCACTCACTCTCAGACTCACAGTCTCTCTCACATACACTCTCACCTATTTTCACTCACTTGGTCTGTCATTGCTACAGTTTCACCCACTCTCACTTTTATCACTTCTTTTTACTCACACGCATACACACATTCACACTCTCACACACATTTACCTATATTTTTCTGCCGTCTGTTGGCTTCCTCCTGCTCCTCAGTTGCTTCTACATGGACCTTGGGCAGGCTCAGTTCTCCTTCCCACTTTGGGCTGTGAAGCTGCAAGCTGACGTCTGTGTAATGAATATATTATTTAATACATTGACTTCAGTTTCTAGCTTCCTACTTTTTCACCTCACTCTCTCCTATTTTGTCATGGGGTGGGTTGTGGTCAGGAAGGCTCATGGCCCCACTCCACTCTATGTCTCAAGTAGAAAGGAGTAAAGATGACAGCATTATTGAGAGATAATACCAGGCACTTCAGGTCTTAAGCCTAAAGTACCCAGGGCCCTTTGTATGTTTGGAGCTGCAGCGCATCAATAATAGGGAGGCACTGAAACATTGTGCCACCATGTGGGTTTCAGGCTGGGTGTCATGTCATGATCATTCTGAGCAATATGCTCCTTGCAGATCACACCTTTCCCGCCATTGCCCACAAGCAGTCTTTATTGGGATTTTACAATGTTTATTTCTCTGACCCCCTGGTCCTCTTTAAAAAGCTACCACCCTGGAGGATGGCTCTTTCCAAAAGGAAGCGTCCTTCTAGAAATCTCCCAGGATTTCAAGAAGAGCAGTTATACCAACGAAAAGTAGCAGTGGGTCAATAAAAAGGAAACAACAAACTATAGGAGAAGAAGGAGTAATCTCAACTAATCAAATGAACCAGTGAAATCATGCCTAGGGTATTCCTTCTTTGTGAAAAAATTCCCATCAGTCATCGACCGAGAATGCCCTTCATCATCTGGGATCCTTCACGGCGTGAAGGTAAGATTGTATACCCACAGCAGATTGGCAGATGTATAAGCCTAATCTACCCTGTGAGTCCCAGTGAACTATATGGTATATGAGGGTGTCAGATGCCAACTGAATAGCAGTGCAAAGAACGTGGAGAAATCAATAAGTGAGAAAATGGGTATCAGAATGTAAAATTGGATAGTGAAGGGGTAAGGAACTTTAATGTGCACCTCTTCACTCCCAAAATAGTAGTATAAACAAATGACTACTAGTGAGTGTGTTAGGTCAACATGTTTCTGCAGGCTACCAATACCGGAGACCCATTTCTCACACAGATTGAGATGGGTAAGTTTTCCCGTAGAATCCGGCTACATTTTCTGTTCTCTAACAAAAATGGAGAAATCACAGATACTTTGACTACTGATGAAAATACAGGTCTCAAGAGACCATCCACTTTTAATACCATCACTGTAGGACTTCCGGCGAGGGTTTTGACCTTCGTGGAAGCAGTAGACCATGACCTGAGAGATTTATTCCAACAACATCACAAGCCTTTTATCAATCTGTGTAGAAGACAACAGGAGAGCCTGAAGGGCTTGGCAAACAATAAATCAGTGGTAGTCAAACCCGCAGATAAGGGCAGGCCATAGTCCTTTTGGACTCTGGTACCTACCCCGATGAGTGTCTACGGCAACTCAATGACACAAAGTCCTACCGAAAACTAACAACTGATCCTACAGAGAGGCTTTCAATTGTGATTTGGCATATTGTGGAGGAGGCTTTGGCAGAGGGATGGCTTACTGCAAAGGAGGCCCAATATCTGTGTGCAATTAACCCAGTAATGCCATACTTCTACGTACTGCCTAAAGTACATAAAACAAAACGGCCACCCCCAGGGCGCCCCATCATATCGGGCATAGGTTCACTGTTAGAACCCTTGTCAACTTTTATTGACTTCTTCCTCAAACCAATGGTGAGAGAGATGCCGACTTTTTTGAAAGACATCAAAGATGTGCTCAGGATCTTCGAATTTTGACCTTTGCAATGAATTGCATGGGCAACCTTCCACATGTCTATCACCACATGTAGCGTAAAGATGCTCCATTTCCAATCGCACAGCCAAGATCACTAGTTGCGAAACTCCATTTGTTTTAATCAATGTTTATTCCATGTTATCCTTAATTCAACAAATTTCACTTTTCTGTTGGCGATAAGGCTGATGCAAAGTCCAATTTTTTTCAAATGACGCAATTATGCCCATACGGGCCTTTTACTGCGTCACGTGGGTGCATATAATTCATGATAGGCAACTCTGTGCTAGAAAATGTCCCAATGCATTTCGGGCCGTTATATGCCCTTCGTCAGGGGTAGCTGTCAAATTAAAATAACAAATCTGTGTTAGTTTTACATGTCTAGACCTATATTGTTTTTACAACAATGCATATTTTAAATAAACTGTGAATCAATGCGTGAAATCATAATTAAATGAATGAACTCCTACAGAAATTATCGGAGTTTAAAATACCTCTTAAGTGCAACTGTACCACACACTATTGCATCCCCCAGAAGAAACATTACTTATAAAATAAACCCCATGTAGAATTCGCTTAACGCAGTAACCTCCCCCACATCCATCCTCGATCAAATACCTGCCAATTAAAACCGCGTTACAAAACAAAATTCTAACCACCCAACGTGCTGATTCTCCTACAGCTGTCGAACCTCCCCCATGTATTCCGGCTCATATCTAACAAACCAGTACTAAGCTTATACCACAGTCATTGCAACTATCGCTATGTTCTAGAAAACCTCATACCTGCTCTTCCTTCATTGCTACTTCTAACGTGACCAACTCCTCCTTTCATCTTGACCAAATGGCTAGACGGATGCTCAAACAACTCGGCTCCTCCCCATACTAGCTATATAAGCCAATGGCGGCTGGTGACATTTGAAAGTGGTGAGGCGTAAAATGATAATCATACTGCACCGTAGCTAGCGAGCGAGCTCGAACCCCTAAGGAGGGTTCGGGGAGATTTCCCCCCCAAGAAAATGTTGAAAAAATAGTGGAAAAAAGGTGCATTTTCAAGCAAATTTGAGAAATCAGGAAGGTTAATAAAGGGTATCTATGGGTCCAGCAGGCAGGTCTGCGTGGGGCTTGCTTTTGTGACTGGTGGCCTGCTTCTATACTCCTCCTTACTCACTGCAGGGGCCTGATGGGAGCATGTAGGCTTTACTGCTAGATGCAGATTGGTGATCACATGGACTAACAGTTAAGGAAGTCAGTTAAGGAGCTGTGGGAAACGATGTGGGAATATGAATTTTGTGGCATAGAAGACAATTGTGGTCAATGAAAAATTAAAGTGGAACAGAAGTAGGAAACCTAGTGAAGAGGAGGGCAGGATATATGAGAAAAGAGACAAGAGCAAGACAGAGAGAGCGTTGGAGACGGAGCACAGCACACACCAGAGACAGACACATACTCTATGGCAAGTACACACATCATCACACCTGGGACACACACTGCCAAGCACACACACAGGCACAGCCCACAGCAGGGACAGACACACGCTCTCTGCCAAGTACACACCGGGGACAGGCAGACACTGACACACTGCCAAGCACACACATCAGAAGAGTAGCACACACCAGGGACAGTCACACACTCTCTGCCAAGTACACACATTGACATGCAGCACACACACACTGCCAAGCATACACACAGGCGCAGCACACACCAGGGACAGACACACACACACTCTCTGACAAGCACACATCAAGGACAGACACACACACAGTACTCTGCCAAGCACACACATCAGAGGCGTAGCAGTAGCACACACCAGGGACAGACACACACTCTTCTCTCTGCCAAGTACACACATCAGAGGCGCAGCACACACCGGGGACAGATGCACACTGCCAAGTACACACACACACATTAGAGGCGCGCAGGACACCCCAGGGACAGACACACACACACTCTGCACTTATACCCCTACACTGCCCCAGGAAAGAGGCCCGGGGCGCTACGGCCTGTGGCAGACAAGAGGGCTCAGTCCCTGGCACAGGGAGCAATTCACCAATCACCAGCTCCGGGGCCCCAAGACTCTCAAGGGCCCTTGTTGGGCCGAATACCATATTTACAGGTCACAAAGGCCGCGGCGCCCTATAAACACCCCACTTCCAGCAAAGGCTGGATGAGGCAAAAGGCTAAGGCTGCAATTAAGGGTGATGCGTCAGATGGCCGGATGCCTTGGGTTGTAGAGGGCATTCATTTGTACTGGCTGTTCTGCATGAACCAACTCTCCTGTGAGGCATCAGGAAAGCAGGCAATTATGCAAGCCATGGGGTTAGCAGAGTAATCAAGAGGCTGCACTTGTGTGATATTAATAATACACAGGCCTGTTGTTCATGAATGGATGGATGCACAGGGCCCCTTAACAGAACAAGCTCCTCCCCATGGGGATCTCGGTTTACCAAAGGCACAAAACATCAGATAGTTTCCAAAGACTACTCCACACACAGCCCCATAAGAAAGATTTAAAGTACCTGAGAGAAAAGGAGCGAGAAAGTAAACACACATCAAGTAAGACTGAAGGAAAGAAACTTTATTAACGCTCCGCATGGGTGCTCGTGTGCCGCAGAGTGTCGCAAGCAGCACAAAGCATTGCACCAATAAACTTACCCTTCTGAAAACCTGCAGATGCAGCGCAAAAACTGGACAGTGACACACAAGCGCCCGCACCGCTCTAGGTAATAACTGGTCTGACCACAATAATAGGTAAAAGCATTTTTAAATGTAAATTGTAAATATAAATTGATATTTGTATAGCACACTACTCACCCGCAAGGGTCTCAAGGAGCTTGTACGAATACCGCTGTGGAACCCATCCTGGCTTTCCCTGTGAGGCGTCCAATCCTGGGCACCCCCAAGGTGGAGGCCAGGCATCCTTAGCGTTGTGGGGGCCGTTGTGGAGATTAAGCAAGCTATTGCCCAGAGTTGCAGAGTGGGACTCCATGATTGGAATAGGCCCGAGGCGAGAATTATCAGGTCCATGGAATTTTTGAGCCCAAGACCCGCCGAGGCGGGGAATTGAACCCTGGTCCCGGGCTAGACCTCTGCATCAGGGTCTGCCGCTCTAACCCTTGAGCCACACTTCTCCATATTTTTAGTGACCAGTTTGACAAAGCCTCCTTCAGCTGGGCCCATATTCCATGATTTAAACATACATTCTGGAATGTGGAGCCCTCCGCTCCAGAGAGAGAATTAGAGAAATACAACAGAATTTATTGTGAACACTGCACATCCCCATATGATAGTGAATAGAAGCACAGACAACTAGGTTTGGAAAAAAATCAGCACACAATTACCAGATAATTGTCCTACAATACAAACTGTAGCTACAGTAAACAATAACATTACAAAGAAAAATATGTATTGGAATACAGAGTGGATGCAACGCCACTGCTCAGTAGGTTCTTCTTTGGATGTGTGTCTGGAGCTTTTCCCTCACCCACAAATAAGACAAAAGCATGTCAGTGAAGCCTCGGCTGCATACATTGCATGTGTTAATGCATATACTATGTATTTATGAATGGGTGGGAAAATATTTTATTCTCTCTGACAACTCATACCATTTCGTGGTATTCCAAGGTGCCGTTCTCCGATTGTACACTGTGAAGCCACCCCGTATTTACATTGTTAGCTCTCTGAACTGGTACTATCAGACGCAACTCTAAAATGCCTTTGGGCAAAACCAATAACCCATAAAACTTTAACGTTCCTAAATGGCACGTATGTCTTGCTTCAATCTGCTGTTTTCTTATGCGCCATAGTAATTCACTCTTCCAGGAAATGCATAAGCTTAATCTAAACAAATAAATAAATACAGCAAATACATCAAAAAACGACGATAGAGCATAAACTGATAGAGGAGGTAAACTAATGTTAATTTAAAAATGCACGTCCTTGAAGTGTTGGGTGCACTATAGATTCACAGCCGTTTCTGATGAACAAACGATCTCCTTTGAAGGGGAGTCATACCTGACCCTGGAGCACTGCATCAAATCCTTGTCAGTATTCAGGAAATGTCCCTGGCAGCTTCGTCGCCAACGCTTTACTGCTGAGTCAGGTTTTAAACCAGTTAGCCGGGCATGTGAGGGCCGAGAAACTGGCAGGTATTACAGAAGTAAGAGGTTGCTGATTGAATATAAAAGCTTTTGTGTCGTCAATACAAATTGTGCCAGTGAACTGACCTCGGCGCGTGGAACTCGTGACATCATTAGTGACATTCGATTCAGCAATAATTGAAGATTTGTGATCTAACATTTGACCAGTGTGATGACCTTCCATTCTGGCCCTGCCTGGTAATGAGCCACTTGTTTAATAACCAGCAGCTGGTGTCATCTTTGTCTTTGACTTTTCTAAGTGCACTGGCAGACGCACTGCATGCTACTCTTACTGCTATGAATGAATTCATATCCAAAGGCCTCATCGCCCCTTTAAACGCATACACCTTTGGCTTGAAAACATATAAAGCACAACAATTAATGCAGCATAAATAAAACCCATCGGAGATGTGTTTAAAATAGAGCATTAGGCTATGATAATATATTGAGAAGGTTCATTATTGTTTTCCGAAATTTGATATAGCGCAAACTTGACCCGAAGGTGTCAGCACTGTCTGACTGACGAGGAACGATGAGGAAGCTAAGCTAGCCTAGCATAGCACTGACTGTGACTGGTTAACTTAGGGATGGCACTGGCACTGGCAGAGGTCAGAGGAGGCCTGGCCTGGCACAGTAAAAAAACTTGGGTCGCGGTGGTGGTGGTGACCATGACTTTGACTATCTGGAACTTCTCTCTCTCTGGTGGTCTGCTCCTCGATGTCTTTCGTTCCGACTGATGCAGCAGCAGTACAAGGGGACTCACACAAGGCACCAGGCGGTCCGGACCGTCCGTAGTAGACTGTAGGCAGGCAGGCAGGCACACCACAACAATGACGACGACTGATCACTACTTCTACTTTCAGTTTCACTCATAGTTGTTGCTGTTACCTCACTTCCTATATCAAGGCCAGAATCAGTGTTGTGACCTGTGTTAGAGGAACAACATCTACGCTATTGTACGGTGGGCTTTTTAATGTCCTGCTAGCAATTATTTTAAAAATCGTTTTTAATAAATAGAATTTGTAGGCTGCTCAGCATACCTTCTACAACTTTAGCGCTAACGCGGTGTCCAGGAAGTGGACCCGCCTGAAGAGTAGCGCTCTAGTTGTTGCTGCAGCAAAGGAGCTAATGAGGTCCCTCCCCCCTACCTCATTTCCTATATCAAGGCAGATGCACCGTCCGTGCAGCGGGCGCACCGGCGGCGAGCCAAAGGCGAGCCCGTCTGCGCCCTCCCTCTCCCGAGCCGTGCCAAGGGTCACAAGTCCTGTGCAAATCCCCAGGCACATCTACTCAAGAGAGTAGCTACTTCGCTTAGATTTGAAAACTTGTATCCCGCATAATGTTACAGGAAATTCACAAGGCACTGGGATTATCAAATGTGACCATTGTAAATGGAGAATACCTCGAGTAAATACCACTCGTGATGAAGATATGCCGATAGGAAAGGCGCTTCTAAAATGTATTCTGCTGAATATTAGATCCATCGTGAAGCACAAATTTCAACTTGAATGTTTAATTCAAGTAGAAAAACCAGATCTGGTCTTTCTCACCGAAACCTGGGCTAGTGAGAATAGTGATCCCGATTGGCAGCTAACAGTCCCAACTGGATATTTTGTCACTAATCATGATCGAGTAGGATCTAAAGGTGGAGGAATTGCCATAATATATCGGGAGGCTCTTGTGGTTAAAATCAGCTCTGAGACTATAAACGATGCAGAGGCCATATCCTTCTCTATAAAACTTAACAAAGAAGAGATATTCCCTGGCCTTTTAATTTACAGACCCCCTGGACCTAAAATGGGGTTTCTAAAGGCATTATATACCTTTATGGAATCATGTCTGGATACCCCGCACTTCACAATCTTGGGGGATCTTAACTTCCATCTGGAAGATACAAATAACCCTGATCCCATTTGCCTGCTAGATAAGTTAGCCAGTTTTGATTTCAATCAGATTATTAGTGAACCTACACACATTGCAGGGCATACGTTAAATGGGATATGCACAAATAATTCTGGCATATCCATCAGGAAAATCTGCACATTACCATGGACCGACCACTCGGCGATTCATTTTGATTTATTACATTTAGCAGGCAAGAGAAGATGTATCCCGTATTTCCCAGACAGCAAGAATTTGGAAGTTAGTGAGCGAAAAACAGATTATATCAGCCCTCGCAAATGGCCTGTAATATCGAATGATTTAAATCAAACCATCGATGACTTCCATAGCTGGCTAATCACAGCAGCAGATAAGGTGGCACTGGAAATGTTTAAAAAATCTATATTAAAGAAAGCTTCTTCACCATGGTACTCATCCAATTTAAAAGCAATAAAGATTAAGTGCAGACAAAAAGAAATAATCTGGAGGTCCCAATATAATCCTGACCACAAGAAAGAGTACTGTGCAGCCCTGGAGGAATATAAAGCCGCAATTATACAAGCAAAGACCGCATACTATACAAATAAAATCCAGGATGCTGGAAATTCTTCGAAGGAACTATTCCAGACACTTAATGCCCTGATGAGATGTCCTCGAGACAGCATGTTCACACCGGAACAAATATTTATAGATAAAATTGCCATTTTTTTCCAGAACAAAGTGCAGTTAGTGTATGATAGCCTAGAAGAAACAACACGTAACATGAAGGAGCAAACTGTAATTCAATCTGAAGTCAGAGTAGAACATGAAGCTCCGTCATCTTTTTCCTCACTAACAGAAAAGAAGGTAGAGGAATTGATACTAAGCATCAAATCGACAACTGATGGGAAAATTCTCACCTTGGGTATGTGTCGCACGTGCATTTGTTTATATGGTATCACGTGTTGCCTAGTTTAATTTAGTTCACAATCACTTTCTTTGTCTTGCCAACGGTTGTCTGTGATTAGAGCGTATTTCTGACTCCTGGATATTTTTTGTGTGAATTAGGTTATTGTGAGGGGCATATATCCAGTGTATATCGTCGACGAAGGACTCGTCGACCAGGACATCATCGACGGCCTCGTCGACAAAGGACTCGTCGACGAAGACATCATCAACGACCTCGTCAGCGAAGGGCTCGTCGACGAAGGACTCGTCGACGAAGACACCATCGACGGCCCCGTCGACGAAAGGTTCGTCGACGAAGACACCATCGACGGCCTTGTCTACGAGGGACTTGTCGACGAAGACATCATCGACGGTCCCGTCGACGGGGGACTCGTCGACGAAGGCACCATTGACGACCCCGTCGACGGCAAAATCTTTGTCACTGACGACGGTTCCATTAGCGAACAAGCTATCGACAGTACCGTCGACGGAAATCCCAATTACAATGGCTTCAGCAGTGGCATCTGCTCATCTGTTGCACAGTTCACTTCCGACAAAGATTCAATATACTCATTTTCAAATGAAAACGTATCAGAGACAAGATTATTCTCACATTTCTCCACTTTTACCATCATACATTTTGGAGACATATGTGGAGGGAGATTCAGATGAAGGTGAAGAGGATGACGGTCCTTTTGGGATTGCCCGTCACCCTTCTCAATTGAATATTAAATATCAAGAGGATGATGAAGATGATGTCTATGGTCATTATACGCATGACGTTTATTCGACGCCATATCAATCACTACATGCCAAACCTTCTCGGTCTGAGGACACTAGTCATTTGTCATCTACCTCAATTCAGGATTTGCAGGCTATGTTGGCGGATTAATGCCAGAGATTTCCACCAACTCCAGTTGCACCCGCTGTGTCGCCTATTCCAGTTGACGTGCCAAGACCTCCGTCGCCGCGAGCTTCATTGTCCCCGAGACAGGATACTGGTTCAGCACCTCAAGATAACGCAGATACTTCTTCTAATGATGATGAAGAAAGCAGAGAAGAAGGCGAGTTGCCGGATAATACACCTATAGATCCTTGGGAGGATTATGTCATTCCTATGCCTTCACCGCCTGCGCCCCGTCCTCCACCTGAGGATATTGGCGGTTTTCACAATATTATGCAGCGAGCTGCTAATAGATTTGAATTGGCCGTCACAGTTGAGCAGTCTGACTGCTTTTTGCATGACTTTAAAGAGGGATATCGCAGAGTTACCAGGGCTATCTCAATTATTGATTATATTTGGAAGGAGGGCCTCACCATCATGAAAACGCCCGCTTCCATTCCTGCAGTTCTTCCAAGAATAGAGAAAAAGTATCGAGCACCATCGGATACTCCATCTTGTTTAATAGGTCACCCTCGACCAGACTCTGTCATATCCCAGGCTGCGCAGCAGAAATCCAAGAATACTTCTGCTCCCATTTCAACACCACCTGACAAGGAGGGAAGGAGACTGGATGCCATTGGGAAGAAGTTCTCGGCAAATGCAGCAGCCTCCATTAAAGCAGCTAATTCATTGGCTATCCTGGCCCGTTATGATAGGCAGATGTGGTCTGACCTGACGGAATATCTTGACTTGATCCCTGAGGATCATCAGCAGGAGGTGCGCAGGATTGTACAGGAGGGTGAAAGGGCAGCTTCAGAAATCATTGATTGTGCCCTGGATATTTCAAACACCAATTTCAGACAATTGGCTGGAGCAGCTGTACTTCGGCGTCAAGGTTGGCTCAGGGCTACCAACTTCAGACCTGAGGTCCAAACAAAAATCTTGGACATGGCGTACGATGGAGATTCACTTTTTGGGAAGCACATCAATGACGCTTTGCTGGCTATAAAAACAGATACAGACACAGCTAAATCACTTGGTACCCTCCAATACAAGAGGGGATCCTTTAGAGGAGCAAGAGGCCGTGGTTACTCCTCCAGGGGAAACTATTCCAACCAACAGAATTGTCAATACCAATCTCACTACAAACAACCTTACTATCAATCCTCTTACAGACAGCCTGCCTCTGGTTCTTTCTCTCGGCAAGGAGGGAAACGACGCTCAAGCAATCAAGGGCGTGATTCCAACAAGCGCCAATGAGGTTTGCCGGATGTCAGCCATTCACCTTTCCCTTCTCTTGGGCGCCAAAATCTCCGCCTTTTACCACCAATGGCGGACGATAACTTAGGATAAGTGGGTCCTGGATCTTGTCAGGAATGGACACACTCTGGAGTTTTTAAAGAAGCCTCCAACAACGCCGCCCAGGGGTCCCCCTCCCCCTCGTCTTCACTTACTCTTCAAAGAAGCCTTAAAGATGAAACACAAGAATGCGATAGAACGAGTTCCTCCTTCTCAGAAAGGGAAAGGATTTTATTCTCGATTCTTCCTCGTAGAGAAAAATTCAGAAGAGTGGCGTCCAATACTGGATTTGCGCAAACTCCATAAGTATCTAAAGAGACAGAGTTTTCGCATGGTAACGTTGAAGAACATTCTGAATTGTCTTAACGAAGGGGACTTTATGGCTTCTCTGGATCTGCAAGACGCCTACTTCCACATCCCTATTCACCCAAAACACCGCAAATACCTAAGGTTTCAAGTGGCTGGCGTCCATTTTCAGTTCAAAGTGCTTCCATTCGGCCTAAAATCGGCCCCCAGAATCTTTACCAAATGTCTGGCTCCGGTGGCAGCAATGTTGAGGTCCCAGGGAATACAAGTTTTCCCATACCTCGACGACTGGCTGGTAAAAGGTCCATCCAGAAACTCAACAATGGAAGCGGTCAGGAGTACGCTCTATCTCTTCACGAATCTAGGACTGACCCTCAATTCGAAAAAATCTCAGCTTCAACCTCGTCAAGAGTTGACCTTTCTGGGAGCAGTCTTGAACACATGCCAGTGCAAGGCGTACTTGACACAAGAGCGGCAAAACAAGCTGTTAAAACTAGCAAAACAAATATTTGCAAGAAGGTCACTTTCAGTTCGGATATTCGCTTCCCTTCTAGGGATGTGCTCATCTGCAATCAGCCTCATTCCTATGGCGAGACTCAGAATGAGACAGTTACGAGAAGAGTTACTTCGCCAGTGGAGGCAAGTCGACGGATCATTCGACGACCGCATCAAAGTGACTGCCAAAATTAAACAGGCTCTTCTTTGGTGGACGAAGGCGCACAATTTGTCACCAGGCCTCACCTTTCTCCAAGACATTCCAGAGTTCACCCTGACTACGGACGCATCCATGGAAGGTTGGGGAGGTCACCTTCAGGACCTTCAGATCCAGGGACGATGGTCTCGTCAGTACAGGCAGAAGCACATCAACAGCCTAGAGCTGAGGGCCATTTTTCTGTCCCTACAAGCCTTCCTTCCAAGGATTGCGAATTCATCCGTGCTGGTGCGTACGGACAATACCACCAGCATGTACTACATAAACAAACAGGGAGGAACGGAATCTCTCACCCTGTCACTGGAGGCTCAGGAGATGTGGGAATGGGCCCTGCGCCACGGCATATCCCTCAGAGCAGAGCATGTACAAGGCGTTCGGAACTCTCTAGCAGACAACCTCAGCAGAACGTTCACGGGCTGTAACGAATGGGAGCTCGAACAACATCAAGTAGAGAAGATCTTCCGAATTTGGGGGACACCAACGCTGGATTTGTTTGCCACACAGCAGAACAGCAAATGCCTGTTTTATGCCAGCAGGTTCCCACAACAGGGGTCAAGAGGAAATGCCCTTCTGATGAGATGGTCCGGAATATTTGCGTACGCCTATCCTCCGAATCCGCTCATTCCGAAGGTACTGCAAAAGATGAAGAGGGAACACTGCACTCTCATCCTCATTGCTCCCCGTTGGCCAAGTCAATTTTGGTTTCAGGAGCTCCTTCTGCTCTCTCAACAACCTCCGTTTCGTCTCAAACCAACAGCGTCAATGTTGACAAGAGAGGGAGGCCAAATCCATCATCCGGATCATCAATCGCTGCACTTGCACGCCTGGCTCCTGACTTCCTAGAGTTCAAGGATCTAAACATCTCCTCGGACTGCAGGGCGATCTTGTCACAGGCACGTGCGCAAAGTACTATCAAGACATATCGTTTTAAGTGGAAGCGATTCTGCTCGTGGTGTGGAGAAAATGATGTTCATCCACTTCAAGCTCCTCCTGAAGCCATCTTTCCATACCTGCTGTCTTTGGCTAAGGCTGGTCTAGCCTTTTCATCCATTAAGGTGCTTCTGGCGGCGATATCCAGATTCAGAAAGAGTTCCAATAAACCATCCTTATGTTCGTCCTCTTTGATCAAACAATTCCTTAAGGGACTATTCCGAGCTTTTCCACCAGTTCGTCCTCCTCCTCCTCCTCCTCAGTGGGATCTTAATATTGTTCTTTCTCAACTTCTGAAAAGGCCTTTTGAACCGATACATAAGGCGGAACTAAAGTTTCTAACTTGGAAAGTGGCTATCTTGCTGGCTCTCACTTCAGCTCGCAGAGTTAGTGAAATACAGGCCTTCACTGTTACACAGCCTTTCTTGCAATTCTCTAAGGACTTTGTTACGCTTAGAACCAACCCAAGGTTCATTCCTAAAGTACCAACTCAATTCCACATCAATCAACCGGTCAAACTCAAAACCTTTTTCCCGGATCCTAAAACTCCAGCGGAGAAGGTGTTACATTCTCTGGATGTGAAACGGTGCCTGAAGTTTTATCTTCAAAAAACAAAGGACATCCGCAAATCTAATCAACTTTTTGTTGCTTATGGCAAAGCCACCTTGGGTCAAGCTGTCACGAAAGCAACTATAGCTAAGTGGTTGTCTTCTACGATTACTTTCTGTCATGACAAGGCCAACAAACCTTTATCAAGAAAGGTCAAAGCACATTCCACTAGAACGATGTCAGCGTCAACGGCCCTTTTCGCTGGAGTGACGCTGGAGAACATTTGCCGAGCTGCTACTTGGAAAAGTGAACACACTTTTACCAAACATTACTGTCGGCGGATCATGATGATACAGCAGTTGGGGATGTGGTACTGCAGCATCTTCTTCACTAAGGTTAGATTTCCTATAGTCTTTTATTCTTCTTTGACTGTTTAAGCATTTTATAACGCTGTCCTATCTATGATGTATTTATGAAGGTTTTGATGCATATGTCATGTTAACAAGTTTGTGCTCTATTACCTTCCTGGTTGTGTGGGGGTATATATGATTTCTTTGTCTCCACCCTTCCTCTAACGACAGACATGATGTTACTGCTTGCTACTCTGATTCAGGCATGTGAATCTATGAAAGATACCCCAATACTGGATAAGAAAACAAGTTACTTACCTGTAACTACGGTTATCCAGTATTGGTATCTTTCATAGATTCACATGCACCCACCCTCCTCCCCGGCACGGCAGTTCTGTTTTGTGGATACTCATTCTCACTTGTGCTGGGAAAATCTGAGGAGAACTGCCTGAGCTGGGAAGGTTCTAGAGGGTGAGGACAGCTGATTGGCTGAGGCTACTGTTTTGGGTCTTTTTACATAATGATGTAGATAGGCTGCTAAGTTTTGAGGCCTAGTTAGGCCTTTGGGCTTTTCCAGCCTACTACAAGAAATGTTATAGGCACTGCTTTTGCATATATTTATACCGTGGGACTCCCGCCTCGACGACTGGGAATGATTCAGGCATGTGAATCTATGAAAGATACCAATACTGGATAACCGTAGTTACGGGTAAGTAACTTATTTTCTTTCTGTAGTAAAACAAACAACATGAGTTACCTGAGATCTATATATAATCACACGTTCACAAATAATAATCTTCTAATGGCTTATGTTACACTTACAAAAAAAATTATGTGTCAAAATTTTAAATATAATTCTTAATCAGATTGCAGGAACTGAAGTCCAAAGTCTCAAAGTTAAACAAATATTGAGAACAGCTTGGAGATGAGTTTCTCACTCCTGGAGTCTTTCAATGTTCAGACATTGCGGAATGAAAACAAAAGTACCTTCATGTGCTTTGCGCGCTGTTCACTGTCTTTTAAAATGTTAAATAAATAGAAATACCTGTATCTGAATTCCACACTCTGTCTCCAAAAGCGTGCGTACACTGAAATAACTTAGTACTTTTCCTTTTGTTGTTTGGGGGGGTAGGAATTTCCAGACGAACCGGAATCAGGAGAGGAAGTTGTCCTATTGTCTTCGCAACTGAAGCTCACTGGAAAAGCAAGATCAATTCTATGTCAGGACAGGAGGCTCCGATTATGCTTTCTCATTTCTTTAATGAAATGCTCAGCAGCCAATAAAAATAACCAAAAAACTACATTTCCCATGAACACTAGGGAATGACCATAGAGACTATACTATAAAAGGTCCCAACATTAGTCCTTCTTCCTCTTTCTTTGCTGCTCCGCAGCCAGTTAAGTCCATTTATCTTTATTCTCATGCTCTTTGCTAATTTATGCATAATAATTGTTGAATAGCACTTGCCTTGTTTTCCGCTGCTTTGCTTTTCTACCGCGCGGTGCTTGTGCATGCTTTGAGCGCTCCGATTTCACTATTGCCGGTTTTAAGGTTTTTCGTCCGTTTGCGGCGTGTCCCTTTGGTAGCGTGTGTTCGCCTCCCTGCGCCTGGCCGCTGGTGCCCGGTTGCCCTTGTGGAGCGGGAGTAGGGGTTGCCGGCTCGCGAGGAGAGCGCGAGCGCTCTCGAGCCGGAGTTGCACGGGCGGCGGTGTCGCGCATGCGCACTGCGGTATTTCCGGCTTAGGGGTTTCTCCACACGCCGGTTGAGTGAAGGGACGTTCTTTGAGCGCTCACGCCCACAGCCTGTGAACTTTCTACCCCGTTTGACGCCGGAGCTCAGGAAAGTGCTTCAGTAGTGATATTTTGTGCATAGGCTCTGCCTAGAGTGAATTTTGGTCGGCAGGCTTATCTCCCTCCACACTTTAACTGCTTATCTGAGTCTGGTTTGTGCCTGCACTGTTTAGCCTGCTCTGGGGTTCTCACTCCCCCTGAATGGTATCTAAGATACTGCGGATTTTGTGAAAGTCATCTTGTGGGCTTTGAATTGTTGCCCTATAGTGCCATGGCGGAATTTTATGACGCAGAAGATGACTATTACTATGGGGATGAGGATAATGATTTTCTAGAATATAATTTAGTAGAGGAACTGGATAAGGGTGTCCAGCACTCTGTCAATAAGGTGCTTGTCTGTGCCATAAACCCACTGAAGCGTCATTTAAACCAATATGCAAATCAGCAGGGCTGGTTGCCTGTCTCTCAGAAATCCTCCAAGTCACCTATCAATCCTCATAAGTCTGACTTCCAGAAGCTGGCAAAAACTCTGGTGACTGAGGCTTCAAAGTCCTCTGCGCCTCAGTTCACTGAAGATTCGGATAATGCTCACACTTCTTCTGGCCAGGATTCACCCCCGCCTAGGAAGCGTCTCCGCAAGGAACATTTTGTTGACGCTCCAGAGCGTCCATCCCTGTTGAATTTTGAACCAGCAGATATCGTCCATCCCAATTCGTCATCTTGGTTGCCCTCTCCAGCTGTGGCGGCCTATATACAAGCGCACATTCGTCAACCATTTGATGCTTCTGTTCGGGCCAGGCTCCATTCTGAATGCCCGAGACCAGATCTTGCAGATCATCTGGCAGACACTCCGGAGGTGGATCCCATGATGGTCACCTACTTAAAGAAATATGCTAAGGACCCTAAGAAGGGCCTAGACCGTTCCTGGAGGTCTTGTCAAGATAAATTACTGGATATGCTTGGACCTCTTACCAAGATTCTGGATCTAGGCATTCAAGCAAAGGAAGCCTCGGCTCTTGTGGACCCTGATGAGCTCATTGAGTGGGCACAGAGAGCAATCTGCCAATTGGGAAACGCTAATTGCGCAGTTTCTTCGGAGAGGCGCCGGTCCATCTTGTTGAAGTTGGATCCGAAATTAGCGGAACTGTCGACCTCAGAGTCGGGTCCGGAGGCGCAAGGCCTGTTGTTTGGCCAACCTTTTTTGAAGGAGCTTACGAAATTTGTCTCCACCTTCAGTGGAATCGACAAGGCACAGGCTTCATTGCGCCGGGCAATGCGTCCGGTTTTTGCCAAGGCCGGACGACAACGTGGACCCTCGTTCGGCCGTGGGTCGCACCAACAGTCCTAGCGAGGAGCCTCACTGCAGCGTGGTGGAGGACATGACACCGGATACTCCACCAGAGCAAATACTCCACCCGCAAAGGAAAGGGACAGTATGGCAAAGGCCGGTCAGGAGGACAGCAAGGCCATTACCAGGACTCCAGCTCTGCAGGTGAGCCTGATTCATGCTTGCGATGTGATGTTGGGGGGCAGGGGGCAATTTTTCCTCCACAACTGGCGTATGATCTCCAGCGATGCATGGGTGCTAGAAACTGTTCAAGGGTTCAAGATAGAGTTCTATCACCCTCTGCATCAGACCCGTCCTCCCCCTCCTTTGCATTTTTCCCTTCACGATCAAGCTTGTCTTTCAGAGGAAATCGGAGTTCTACTACAGAAAGGGGCGATTCTTCCCACCATCCGTCATCCGAAGGGCTTTGTCAGCTCAATCTTTCTGGTCGAGAAGAAAGGAGGCGGGTCTCGCCTGGTTCTCAACCTGAAAGACTTCAACGGCGGGGTTGTATACCGACACTTCAAGATGGAGGGCATCCATCTCTAACGGGATCTCCTTCGCGAAGGAGACTGGATGGTCCGTCTAGACCTGAAAGACGCGTATCTGTCGATCCCGATCTACAAGCCTCATCGTTGGTTTCTCCAGTTAAAGTGGCAGGGGATTTGGTACGAATATCAGGTTCTCCAGTTCGGCCTTTCGTCGGCACCATGGTGCTTCACGAAACTACTGAGACCGGTTGTGGAACATCTGCGATCTCGGGGGTCAGATTGATTATTTATCTGGACGATATTCTCCTTATGGCGGATTGTCCACTCAGGCTTCTGCAACATCTGGAGTGGTCCATCGGACTTTTGCAGTCTCTCGGTTTTCTGATCAACATTCCGAAATCAGTTTTGACTCCGACTCAATCTATAGATTTTCTGGGTTTCCAGATAGACTCTGTTGCTTGCCAACTTCTCTTGCCCGGCCAGAAGATTCGTTATATCAAGAGGGAATTGACATCTGTTATTTCCAGACAGACTGTGTCATTGAGATCGTTGGCACGTGTAGTAGGTCTGTTAGCGTCTTCCATTCAGGCGATCTTTCCAGGCCCTCTTCATTACAGAGCGATGCAACGGCTCCAGCATCTCCGGAAAGGCCTCAGATATTCGGACCAGATTCCTCTTTCGGAGGAAGTGAGGTGGGAGATGCAATGGTGGCTAGACCACATGGAGGCCTGGAATGGTTGAGCCCTATTCGGTGCGTCGCCGGAACTAGTGATCAAATCCGATGCCAGTCGGTGGGGTTGGGGAGCCCGTTGCGGGTCTGTATCGACGGGGGGTCGTTGGTCCCCTCAGGAGTTGTCTCTCCACATAAACTGTCTGCGACTCCTAGCGGGTTTGTTTGCGATCAAGTGTTTCTCTCCCCTTCAAACAAGTTGCTGCATTCTTCTCCGGATGGACAACGTGTCCGCAGTCCGCTATGTCAACAAGCTGGGCGGGACTCGGTCCAAAGTGTTGGCGGAGATAGCCAAAGATTTTTGGCATTTTTGCCTGCAGCGGAGGATCACTGTTATTGCGGAGTATCTTCCGGGTCGCAACAATCAAGTTGCGGATTGGCACTCCAGACATCTTCGGGATTTCAGCGACTGGAGGCTTCACCCTCGAGTGTTCCGTGCCATTCTCCGGCGGTGGGGCCAGTGTCACATAGATCTGTTTGCCTCTCGCCTCAACGCGCAACTCCCACAGTTTTACAGTTGGAGACCGGATCCACTAGCTCTGGCCACGGATGCTTTTCTTCAGCAGTGGCCATCGACTCTGTGCTATGCGTTTCCCCCATTCATGATGCTCCCCAGAGTTCTGGCTTACACCAAACGGTTTCGAGCGGATCTGATTCTGATTGCTCCTCTCTGGAGGGCTCAGGCGTGGTTCCCGGTTTTCCTGGAAATGTGTTGCGAGCCACCTCTCCTTCTTCCCCAGAAGTGGAATCTTTTACTGGATCCTCTCGGAGGTCCACATCCCCATGTTCTGTCCGGCTCTCTTCAGCTGCTGGCGTGGCGGATCTCGGGGATCGCTGGACGATCCCGGGCATTTCTAGCGACGCTTCCAAATTCATAAGTGAGGCATGGTCTCCCAATACTCACAAACAATATAAAGGTGCTTGGAAGCGGTGGTGTGATTGGTGTGCTCAACGGGAAGTTGATCCCGTTTCAGCGGATATCTGTTTGCTCATTAACTTTTTGGCGTCCCTGGCCTCTTCAGGTCTGGCTTATAGGACAGTCAATAGTTTTCGTTCCGCTATTTCGGCTGGCCACATCCAGATTGATGGCAAGCCTGCGGGTGAGCACCCCTTCATTTCCAAATTGCTTAAAGGTATTCGTCTTTCGAAGCCTCCCACTCCTAAGTATGTCTCTTTATGGGATGTTTCCATTGTTCTGCGGTTCTTGGAGGCTTGGCCTTCCAATCTCTTGTTATCCCGGAAACAATTGTCTGCTAAATTGACCATGTTGTTGTGCCTTGTCTCTTGTAAACGTGTGCCAGATGTCCGCGCATTAGATCTTGCGGGTCACAGTTTCACTCCTGAGGGTGTTACGTTTCATCTTTCTAGGCGGACTAAGTCTAATACTACTTCCATTACGTATCCTTCTTTTTCCGCTCATCCCAATCTTTGTGTTGTGCAGTGCCTTAAGGATTATGAGGTGAGTACTGCTTCTTTACGTTTGGACATGCAGGGTCAATTGTTAATTGCCTTACAGAAACTATTTCGTCCTGTCACTCCAGCTACTCTGGCGCGCTGGGTGCGTTGGCTTATGTCTGAGGCGGGCATTGATGTGTCTGTGTTTGGTGCACATTCTGCACGTGGGGCTATGGCTTCTAAAGCCTTTTCCATGGGTGTCACGCTTTTTGACATTATGAAGGTTCAGTTTTCAAAACGTTTTATTACAAACCTATTGATAGTGTTGCTTCTGTGGTGGTGGATCAGCTTTGAAAAAGCATAATCGGAGCCTCCTGTCCTGACATAGAATTCAAAATTTGCAAACATACGTGACAAGAATTTTCAATTCTATTAAGGACTAGGAGGCGAGGATTATCCCACCCATTGCACTTCATTTGCATTGTTATGTACTGTACTCTGTTTAAATGCTATTGCAAATCTCCTAATCCTTGTTCTTTCCCCCCCTGGATTGCATTTGACTCTCTTGCATTATTTGGATGTTACGGCTATGTGTCTCTTTCAGGTTCAGATCCGAAATGATGTTGGCCACCTTCCTCCAGAGTTTCATTCTTCTCCTAGTTCACGGACCCAGTGTTCTTCTGCTGCCTGCTTCAAGATCCTTTGGATTTCTGCGGCGTGTTTGGAGTTGTTATTGTTGATATACATGGGATTGCATTTTGGACTGGAACTGTTTCCACAAAGAAAGAGGAAGAAGGACTAATGTTGGGACCTTTTATAGTATAGTCTCTATGGTCATTCCCTAGTGTTCATGGGAAATGTAGTTTTTTGGTTCTTTTTATTGGCTGCTGAGCATTTCATTAAAGAAATGAGAAAGCATAATCCTCGCCTCCTAGTCCTTAATAGAATTGAAAATTCTTGTCACGTATGTTTGCAAATTTTGAATTCTGGAACCAACTGGAAGAAATCTGCAATGCTGCAGGTCTAACATGAGAAATCAGGCAAGTGAAGATTAGGACGGCAAGAGCAAGCGTGTTTCAGCGCACTTGATGCCTATTTATAGGGCGCAGCTGGGTGGGGCAGGGAAGGTGCATAAACGCGTGTCACCGGCTCAAATGTAAATTAGCTCAGCGGCCTGCAGAACACGTGAACCTTTAACTGCAGACAGCAGATTTTAACGAAAGCATGTTTTTTTTTGGCTTACATCGATTTTTTAAAGCCAAAGTTTGTTGACAACAGTATGTATTTACACATTAATTATAAAGGTTAAACAGCACAGTCAAAGTCTATTACCAGCAAAATAAACATGAATAACAATTGTTATACCATATTGTACTGATTGATTGATGATTTTTAAATTCTATTTATATGTATTTTGTTGTTTTTAAATTGTGTTCATCTGCCTTTTATGATCTTATTTTATAAGCATAAAATAAAGTAATTGACTGACTGGCTGGGAATATTGAACTAAGAACAATTGTATAATTCTATGGTGTCTTTCTAGTAAATTATGCAAAAACACTCGATGCACAATGTTGCTACTAGCCATGTTCAAGACACGACCCCTAACACAGGCTCGAGACCCTGAGGCAAACTGGGGGGAGATCGATTCAGATCTCTACCAGCAGACTATGGGGACGGTGAAGTTCGGAAAGACAACTTACATGGCCAGCGGGTTACCATTGATCTATTGCCCTTTCAAAACCTTCCCACTCAGGGGGGGATACATGCCAAAGCCCACAGGGGAAGGTCCGTGGGCCGGTTGGGATTACAACAAATGTAAATGTAAATGTACCGGCATTTATAGAGCGCACAGCTACTTCCCTGAGGTAGTGTCCCGGCGCTGTACATATACCGCTTAGGAACCCTTCCTGGTTTTCCCTGTGAGTGTCCACTCCTGGGCACCCCCGGGGTGAAACCAGGCATCCCAGCGCTTTTGGGGCTGTTGTGGAGATTAAGCAAGCTATTGCTCAGAGTCGCAGAGTGGGACCCATGATTAGAATAGGCACCAAGGCGAGAATTATCAGGTCAGAGGAAATTGAGGCCAAGACTCGCCAAGGCGGGTATTGAACCCTGGTCCCGGGCCAGACCTCTGCATCAGGGTCTGTTGCTCTAACCATTTGAGCCACACTTCTCCAGTTGTTTGGGAGAAACTGCAAAAGGAGGTACAGGAAGGGAGTATGGAGGGACAATTTGCAATTAGCCCGATCAGGGATTTAATTATTTCCCCCGGTCAGGGTGGTTCCAAAAAATGAGTGGACAGTATCGCCTGATCCAACACTTGTCATGGTCGCAAGGGGGGTCAGTAAACAATTTCATTCCCGATGACTTGACGTCAGTCTCGTACTCTTAGGTGGACATAGCTAGGGCCCTGGTGGAAAGGGTAGGAAAAGGGTCGGAAATGGCAAAATGCGACATTAAGGCCGCTTTCCAGCTCTTGCCAGTACACCTGGAGGACTTCCAGTTGCTGGTCGTTTAAGTCGACGGCAACATTTTTGTGGATAAGGCGTTACCCATGGGATTCTCCATATCATGTGCGCTGTTTGAGAAGTTCCGTTCATTCTTGCAGTGGGTTTTCTGTTGGAAAACGGGGAAAGATACGGTGACACACCGTCTTGACGACTTCTGCCTGGTGGGCCAGCCTAGTTCGATGGACTGTCAGCGGCAGCTGGACAGTTTCAAGAAGAGCATGGGGACACTGGGTGTCCCCTTGGCGCCAGAGAAGACACAAGGTCAAAGCACTGTGCTGTCATATCTGGGGATTGAACTGGATTCTGTGGCCATGGAGGCCAGGTTGCCGGGGGACAAAAAACTGCACATGAGGCTGTCGATCGATGACATGCTGGCCAGAAAGAAAGTGACAGTAAGTAAGAATGGTCCAAGTAATACTGGGGCAGTTGAATTTTGCGTGCAGGGTGGTGGTAGCGGGAAAGACATTTTGCAGGAGACTGAGCAGGTCACTGGCAGGCCTCTCACTGCCACACCACCATATGCGTTTGTCGGCAGGGACGAAAGAAGACCTAAGAATTTGGTGCAAGTTTTTGCAGGATTTCAATGGGATACCCATGTCCGTTCCAGAAGAGTGGGATTGGGATGTGTAGGAAGGTGGATATCTGACTATGGTTACCCCCAAACTTTTTGCCTGGTGTTTAGCTGGTTTTTGACATAGTTGGCCTGGGATCCTGCTATTCAGGGCCCCAGGCTGATTGCTCTCTCCTTAAAATGGACTCCATGTACCTTAGGTGCATACACAATTGGAACTGGTTCACCTTATTGGCCCCTGTAACAGTGTACCCTAGGTACCCAGGGCATAGGTGTTTCCAAGGCCTACCAGGGGCTGCAGCATGTATTATGCCACCCCTGGCCTGGCCTCCATATTTGACACAACTGGCTGATCACTCAGCTGGGGTAAGTTGGTGTAATCACCTCTTACTTAGATATAGTATCCCTATATCTAACCTTAAACTGGACACATATGTTCCTATCAGCCACTCCTATGGAAGGCCTCATCAATCCTGGAGGCAGAGTGCTTGGAAATATGTGAGATGGTGCTCTAGCATGAGCTGAGCCTGTCTGCAGCTGTCGGGAACCACTCCCTTAGCTGTTCCGGGATATTGCCATACCATATACTCTTAAGTGCATTATAATCCTCGCGGTTATTTGCTATCTTTGGTTTGGCTTTATCAAAACATGTCGAGTAAGGTGTCATACGAATTGGAATACTATCCCCTCGACAGTTCTGTCGACGGGGATAGCATTCCACCCTTCTAGAGGGACACGACATGTGTGTAGCCTTAACCCCGGTTAAAGTTAACCAGAGCCTCAGCATCACAAAATGGATGCTGCCACCACAGACACAAGTCTGACCTCCTGCTGCTGGGAGTCCTTCCAGCGAGGGAGGCTTGGACAAAGGGTTTCCTGCCTTGGGAGGTGCGAGCACCACCCCAGACAGGGTTTTGTGTATTGGGTAAGACAGGGCTGAATAGATTGAGACATGCCCAGGGCACACAAGATGTCCCCGTGCATAAGCCAGTCCAAACCGGTCCTGGGACTTTCCAGACCCAGGCCTGGCGAGGAGCTGGACAAAGGAAAGGGGGTGTAACCGCCCCCCTTCCTGGTTCCACCCAGAGGAGGGACCTAGTAGGTGATCCACCCCTCAGATTGGGAATAAGAGTGGGAGCAGTGCCATTGCACAGCAGATCATCCTGAATCAACTTTACACGAAGAAGACGACTGGACTTCGACATTCTGCTGCACAGAAGACTGAAGAGAATCTCCCTTGTGGCCTAGGAGTGGCCACCCTGTGAACACAGGTACCAACCAGCGAATCGACATCTGCTTTGCCGCCGCCTCCCACCGGAGCCCGAGCCCAGAGCCTGACAAGACCCAGACACCCAGACTTCTCACAGCCCGATCCACAGTCCCTGCAAAGAAGGGACCCGTGGAGGCACCGAGAGACGTGGGACCGGACTTCTTGGAAGACACCCGAAGAGCTGACAGCGCAGCACCAGAGGCATCCTCGACGTTGTGCTTTGGGGACTGAGAACCCCCACCACCGAGCAGCCCTTGCACCGAAGATCAGCCCCCCAGCATCTCCACGATCTGCGTGGGGCCCTTTTGCATTGTGCCACTCGACGCGCCATCCCGGCCACTAGCCACGTGGTCAGCGGCCATCTTGGCAATGAAACCGAAGAACTACACTGCGGGTCTGGTTGCCCCAGACTTGCTCTAGCTCCTGTGAAAAGGAGCACCCGCTCTGACCTTGCTGGTCCGAGTGTTAAGCCTTTTTTGACTCCTGCGTGGCTTGCATTAGCCAAGGCCTGTTTGCTTCGATCAAGTTGCTGACACCGCCAACAGCGAGAAGCCTGCGTGGGACAGCTCGTGACCAACTCCTGGACGTCCTCGACCCTCGGTGTCTACGTGGCTGCAGAGAGAAGCTACACCTCAACGCCTGTTTGCACCCGACATCGCCTGGTTCCAATCTGGTTCCACGGTAGTCACTGGCTAGTGACTTTGAACATTGTCCCCTCTGCTTTCAGGTCTTCACATCTTCAGATCCACCCTTGGATCCACCGGAACTCTCCACATCGAGCCGCCTGCAGCATCTTCAGCTCCAAGCACCATCGACCAGCGTGACGAAACCCGACACTACTTCGACCCTATGCACCCGCTTCCTGTGGGTGAGGTAACTCAGCTCCGCCGGTGTTCCTACAATGGTACACACCTCTAGGGCCTGTGTCTCAAGTTTCAGCTTTCTAGGTCACTCGGAAGGTTCCGAACTAACTAACTTTGTACTTTTTACGCACCATAGACTTTGCATTGGTGAGTGCGTGCACTTTAAACACTGAACCCGAGTCCCGCGGGCCTTTCCCGACTTAGTCACTGCTAGTCCCGAACAGCTCCAGCGATTCCTAAGGCCCTAGGCCTGTTTCCTTTCAGATTGGTATCTCTTATACCACTTTCTTAGTATATGGTTTAGGTGGCCCCTAGGGCTCATCCATATTGTGCAACTTTTGTGTATTTTAAACTGTCTTGTGTTTAACGCTTGTGCTTCTGTGCTCATAAAGAGTCCAGGGAATACTTTTAGTTAATAAATAAATATATATTTTCAATACAACTTGAGTGCAACTTGAGACCTGCAGCGGCACCTACTCCTTTAGTCCAGAAACGGCCATGGAGAAAACTTCATCTTGAAGACCTACACAATCTCCTGGTATTAAATCCCCCACCCCCTACTGAAGATTTAGACGTAAGCTATGACCAGTTCTGCTTTTGGATCACGCAGGCACTCGATACCTTGATCCCGGTTAGGTGCTCCAAGGCTCGCACCCACACAGCTAGTCCTTGGTATAACTCCGAATTAGTTACCCTGAAAAAGGAATGCAAAAAGGCAGAGAGGGGCTGGAGGAAAAACTACGATGCTAATCTTAAACTGGACTATGTCATGCTTCAAAAAACCTACCATCGTAAGATTTGCAGAACAAGGGCGGCATATTATGCCAATGAAATCAATAACAGCTCTAACACCTCGAAAGCTGTATTTAAAATTTTGAAAGATCTTACCGAAAAAAAAACGTCAACACCACTATCACTTCCCCTGACCTCTGTAATAATATGGCCAACTTCTTCACTAACAAGATTAAGAAAATTTATGACACCTTCCCTAAAGGCCTGCAGCCATTGGCCATCTTTGACCCTACTAGGCCCTCTCTCTCCTCTTTATCTACGCTTGAGCGAGAGAGTTTTCAAAAAATCTGTAAAAAGATTAAATCAGGCTCCCCGGCAGATCCCCTTAAACCGGATACCTTCTGTGAAGCCCACGAATCCATCTCTGAGCACATCCGAGAAATCATCAACCGGTCCCTTTTGACTGCCAAAGTTCCCTCCAAGTGGAAGCAGGCTTGGGTCTCCCCCATTCTAAAAAAAACCCACTCTAGACCCCTCACTTCCTGAGAACTTCAGACCCATCTCCTTGCTTCCCTGGCCTGCCAAAATCATCGAGGCACATGTCAACAACATTTTGTCTGATTTCCTCCGCACCAATAACATCTTGGATGACTCTCAGCACGGGTTTAGAGCTGGTCATAGCACCGAGACCGCCTTGCTCAGTGTTTCAGAGAACCTCCGTACCATCCTTGACACCGGCGGCACGGCAGCACTGGTCCTGTTGGACCTTAGTGCTGCCTTCGATACGGTGTCACACGAGGTCCTCTTGACGAGACTGGAGGAAGTTGGAATCACAGGGTCAGCGCTGGGATGGTTTAGAGACTTCCTCTCCAACAGGTCTTTTAGAGTCTCTACCCCCCCTTACATCTCGGAGGAACATAACATTGGACAGGGAGTGCCGCAAGGCTCTTCCCTGAGCCCTACCCTGTTCAATGTATATGTCCGCCCCCTGGCGGAAGTGGCTAGAAGAAATGGACTTGCACTGGTATCCTATGCAGATGATACCCAGTTGGTGGTGGCACTTAATGACATCAGTGGTCTGGAGGCACATCACTTTAAACAGACACTCACTGACATCACCAACTGGATGACGGCGAATTTTCTTCAATTAAACGCCGGGAAAACGGAGATACTCCTCTTGGGCAAAAACACTTCGTCCTGGGGTGACAACTGGTGGCCGGATGCCCTAGGCCCACCCGCTACTCCTAAGGAATGTGTCAAAAACTTGGGAGTTTGGGTGGACTCTGCTCTAAAGTTCACGCACCATACAAAAAAGGTTGCCGCCACGTGCTTTGGCTTCCTGCGTAACATCAGGCCCATTCTGAAGTTCTTTGACTGCCGCACTCGCCAAGTAATCGTCCAGGCAACCATCCTTTCCAGACTGGACTATGCTAGCTCCCTTTTACTGGGGGCTAATCTAGCTGAAATCACTAGATTGCAGAGAGTTCAGAATGCGGCTGCCAGGGCTCTGGTAGGTCTCCCGCGCCACTCCTCGGTATCTGGAACCTTGAAGAAACTGCATTGGCTCCCGGTGGGCAAAAGGGTCCAGTTCAAAGCACTGTGCCTCGCTTTCAAAATTCTCAAAACCTCTTCCCCCCCAATGCTTCGCCCGCTTCTGTCAGAGTACATCCCTAGGAGATCGCTCCGGTCAGAGGGGCAGCATCTTGCGACCATCCCCCGCACCAGACTGGCCAGAGTGGGCGGCCGCTCTTTTAGCTTCCTGGCGGCCAAGTTATGGAATAGTCTACCTGAAGCTATCCGTGGGATACAGGATCTCCTAGCCTTCAGAAAGGCTGTCAAAACTCACCTCTTTCAACAATAGTCTTTTTGCGCCTTTACCTCACTGTATACTGTCTGTTCGCAGCGCCGGGACGCCCCTTTGCTGGGGCAGCCGTGCGCTATACAAATCTCTATAACATTAATATTAACATTAACATATATATCTGTGTGGTGTCCTTTCATTTGGTATTCAAGGGGGTTGTGTATGGTAATAAAGCTGGCTTCACATGCCTTTCAGACTGCTTTGTCCACGTTACCACTAGGATAACTGGTCTATAAGGTTGACTTACAACCAATCATCATAAGGGTTGCTTGGCATGGTACAAAGTGATCACTAGAATTAGTGAGCATTATATAACAGGCCAACTTCTCACAGGATGCTCAGATATTCTGTGACTCCGCAGGATCAGGAGGTTTCGGTTTGTACTGGCAGGGGAAATGTGTGCTGAAGAGTGGCCGAATCATTGGAAAAATTGAGGCACAAGCATTGTTTTCTTTGAATTGTTTTCACTTGTGGTCTCGGTCACCCTCTGGGGTTGGAGCCTAGCACACAAAAGGGGCACTTTCAGGGTAGACAACAGGCAGTGGTGCAGGTAGTCAATAGGCAGGCCGCGAGGGATGAGCAGGTCTTAAAGCTATTGAGCGTATTCATGTTTGGTTGCTTGCAGTACGACATTCAGTTCAGGGCAAAGCAAGTACAGGTGTAGACAATGACATTGCGGATGCTTTTGTTTGCAGTGGGAGAGGTTCCAAGGGCTTGCCACGGAGGCAGAAACTCACAAGATGCCTGTGCCCGAAGGGATGTGGTACGTATGAGAAAAAGGATGCTGCTATAGGTGGTACGGTCTTTAGCACTTTCCACGAGGAAGGCCTATGTGCTAACGTGGCAGGAATTTCTGCAGGGAGTTTCAAAGAGGAGAAGTGGCACGTGGGCCAGGGAAGAGGACGTAATTCAGTTCATTTTGGACTTGATTGGAAAGGGTTTGTCGAAGGTTACCATAGCGGCGAAGCTGGCAGGGATATCCTTCATGGGCAAACTACTGTGGGGTTATACTCCAACGGCAGGCGAGCTGGGGAAGTGGTTAATAGAGGGTTGGGCCAGGGAGTCGGGTAGAGGACAGCGGGTCAGGTTACTGGTGACTAATGGGCAGATTGATAGCAGTGTTGCCGAAGGTATGCTGCAGCTGGCAGAAGATGATATTGTTTTCAGCGTTAATGTCTTGGCTATAAGGTTGAGCTTCCACGTGTCGGAGCTGCTGGGAAGGAAAGGGGTTCCGGGTCTGCAAAGGAAGGAAGTACAGGGGTGCAAAACAGGGAGTGATGCAGTCGCCATCTTCCTCAGGCGCTCAAAGAAAGATCAAAGGGGGACGGGGAGGTGTAGGGCGATGTGGGCTAGAAAGGATCCTATGACCTGCCGGGTGAGATGGGGGTGTCTTTTGCAGGGAGGTGCAATGAGGGAGGTGGGGTCAGTTTTCTACAGGTCATCGGGCGGGAAGTCACGGCAGCATAGCTTCAGTGGGTGACGAGGCAGGCATTACAGTTAGAAGGGGAGGTGCCTGAGACGTTTGGCACTCACTCTTTCAGGATGGGGTAACTTCAGACGCAGCAAGTTTGGAGTTGGTCATCAGATTGTTATGAACGCTGAATCAAAGCAGGGAGGGGGGTTGGGAAGAAGAAGGGCATGTAAAATGATTGAGTAGGTAGATCTTTAGATAGGTTGAGAAGCAGGTTACAAAGGTTTTATGGTTTAAATCTTTTCTTGAGACAATACGTTCCATGATACAAGGCTGAGACACAGCCATCATCCAGTTTGATACAATCATAATTGAATGGTCGTAGCAGGTAAGGAACGTGAAAAGAGAAGACAGAACAAAACACATATTGTAAAGGAAACTTATCTCACCCTCCCCTCCCACTCCCCACCCCGTCCCTTGTCCACCAAAGAAAGAAATATATTCAGTGCTAGGATCTCGTAATTGAATCTCGGGCCTCACTTCCCGTCTCCCAGGGATTCAGAGAGCCGTAGAAGGCGGAGATACCTTGAGCAGGTGACTTCCCTGAACTTAGAGGAAAGAAGGGACAAAAAGGGTTGCCAAATCTCTGCAAACGAGGAGTCCTTCCCTGTCATTGTCAACGTCAGCTTCTTCACCCCCAGGACATACCATAGCGGGTGGAGCCAGCTTGTGAGGGTAGGGGTTTGGGAGGTGCGCCAATGTGTTAGAATATTTTGCACTGCCGAACCTAGCGCTATTGCCATCAACCGACCTCGGCGGGATTTGAGTGGGAAATTCAAGGGGTTTCGGAGGCACAAGAGAACATAAGCCGTGAAGCGTGGGATTTGTGATTCTTAGTGTGTGTCTACTTCGTCCAGAATTTGAGTCCAGTATTCCTGGATGTGTTTGCAATCCTATAGCAAATGAACTAACGTGCCCACCTCACCGCAACCCCGCCAGCCGGTGGCGCCCTGAGAGGGATCCATTGAGTGAAGCCTTTCGGGGGTATAGTACCAATAGGTAACTAATTTGGTGAGAGTTTCCGTGAGTCCCATGTGGTATGCCGAGTGGCGGGGTCTGTAATATATCCCTTCCCATTCTTTGTGGGTGAGTGATCTGCCCAAGTCCCTTTCGTGGCTTGCGCGGATGAATGACATTACAACGCATGCTTTTACCACGCATGCCTTTACAACAAGGTTTTTACAACGCAAACCTTTACAACGCATAGCGCTTTGGGGTGCTGGATAGTAAATAGTTTAATTTAGTATTCCAACTCCAGTCCCCGTGGACACTAGGGAAGGTGTTGGATAGTAAATTAAACTTATTCCCTATCCTAGAGTGGCCCCCAGCACAATGTGTTGTAATTGTTTGCGTTGTAAAAGTTGCGTCGTAAAGGCACTGCGTGGTAAAAGTTGCGTTGTAAAGGATGTTTCCCGGCTGGCGCTGTACATGTAGGTGTTCCAGTCTAATAACATTTTATAGAGGTCCGAAGTGAGTTTTCTGTCAGAGGTACGAGTCATAGGCCACTTTTCATATATGGTCAGGAGCCTACTGGTGGATGGCTTCACCTGGGTGTGAAGGACCCAGTGCCGAATCTGACAGAATCGGAGTCTCTCAGTTTTGGGGAGTCCATAGTCTAATTTAAGCCGATGGAATGTTATAATTCTGTCCAAATCGAATAGGTGGCCTGCCAAGAGGCTGCCTGAGGACCTCCACCGAGCGGCAGCAGCTGCGTCCATGCCCGGTTGGAAATCAGGATTCTCAAACAACAGGGTAAGTGGCGAGGGGAAGGTGGTGAGATTGTGTTTAATGTTAGTATGGTCCCATGTTTCAATCAGGACCCGGGTGATACAGGATGCATAAAGGTTGGGCGGCCTATGTGTTTTCCAGAGGAAGGGGATACCCTGCAGCGGTCTAGCAACTACTGCCTGGTCTTGGAAGAGCCAGTGTTTTTCCGACTCCAGCCGGGTCCACTCAACTAGGTGTCGCAACTGGGCCGCTTGGAAATAAAGAAGAAGGTCGGGGATGCCAAGACCCTCTCTCTCTGGGGGGAGCATCGTCAGTGCTGCTTCATCCTGGGTTTGCGGCTGTTCCAGATAAAGCGTGCAAGTTCTGATTGTCTCTGTTTAACCCATGCCGCTGGGGGTCGGAGAGGTAAGGTGTGGAATAGATATAAAATCTGAGGTAGGATGGTCATCTTAACTGCCGCTATTTTACCGAGCCAGGAAAGCGGATAGTGCTTCCATTGGCTAAATTCTTTACAAATTTTATGCCGCTGTCTTGTGTAGTTGATGTGCACTGTATCTACCAGGGAGGGGGTTAACTGAATCCCCAGGTATGGAATTGGGTCAGTCTCCTATTGGATTGGGTGGTGTTCCTGGAGGCACGAGCGGGTGGAGGGCGTAAGGGAAAGGTCAAGGGCAACTGATTTATCCATGTTCACTTTAAATCCCGATGCCAACGCGAATGCGTCTAACTCTGCAAGGCATGCTGATAATGTGAGAAGGGGGTGCGATAAGGAGAACAGGACATCGTCGGCATACAAGCTGATCGTGTGGGTGTATCCTCCAAAGTGAATCCCTGTGATCTCAGAATGAGTGCGGAGGTGGTGGGTCAACGGCTCCAAATAAAATGCAAAAAGGAGCGGCGACAGGGTGCACCCCTGTTGCGTACCCCTCTTTACTGGGAAACGGTATGACGTGTGCCCATTGACCCGCACTGTAGCGGATGGGAACTTATAGCAGTTGAGGATGTACGTCCGAAATTTCTCCCCCAATCCCACTCAAGCAAGGACCTGTTCTAGATATGGCCAGTGGACCCGATCGAAGGCCTTCTCGCGTCGATGGTAAGCATCATATATTCCCCTTGCGTCTAAGAGGCCTTTTCAATAAGGTGTAAACCCGTTTTGTGTTATCGCTTGTCTGCCATTGGGGAATAAACCCTGCCTGGTCTGGGTCAATTAGCTCGGGCATATACCCAGTGTATAACTTGAGATCAATGTTGAGGAGGGAAATGGGGCGATAGGCCCCACAGGCGGTCCTATCCTTTCCCGGTTTCGGGTTGACCACTATGGAGGCCTCGAGCATTTCGGCTGGGATCGCACCTGGCTCGGCAAATGAGTTAAAAAGCTTAGTTAGCACTGGGGCCAACAAGGAGCAAAATGTTTTGTAGAATATGGCGGAAAAGCCATCGGGCCCCGGGGCTTTGGCGAGTTTGAGTCGCGATATGGCCGCGATAACCTCCTCTATCTTGATGTCGCTGTCTAGGTGATCTGCCTGGGCTTTCGTCAGGGTGGGCAAGCCGTCGGGTGCGAGATAGGCGGCACCGTCCGCAAGGGAAAGAGGGGAGCCAGTATAAAGACAGGCATAGAAATCCCAAAACATCTCAGCAATCTCTGAGTCTGCAGAGACTTGCCTTCCGTCATACTGCTGGATCTCCCTGACCCCCTGCTTTTGGCGGGTCTCTCTTAATTTCTGGGTGAGTAGGCGGCTACACCTATCTCCTCGCACATAGTATGCGTGATGCAGCCGGAGAGCTGCGAACTCCACTCTGTCCTGGTCTAGAGCGGCTAGCTGTTGCCGCATTGCTTTGAGTTGGCGCCTGACGTGGTGTGCCTCCGTATGCTGATGTAGCTGTTCTAATTCTTTCGTTTTCTGGGAAAGGTCGTCTCTCGTACACCTGCGCTCTACGTTTACCGCAGTCGAGTTGGCAACTAGTTCCCCGCATATAACTGCTTTAAGCGCCAACCATTGCGTGGAAAGTGAAGTGTCAGTGTTCGCATTGTGAGAAAGGTAGTCTTTAATGGAGCGCTGTACCTGTTCTACCACTGTGGTGCTGTGCAGGAGGATCTCGCGGAGGCGCCACACCCTTGGGGAACGCTGAATGGGGGAGATTTAAGGTGGCGATGACTGGTGCATGGTCCGATAGAGAGGCCATACCTATCTCTACATCTGTGACCAGCGCTTGCAGAGGTGTGGATGCCAGCAGGTAATCCAATCTAGCATATGTTTTGTGCGCGTTGGAATAATAGGAAAATTCGAGACTGTGGGGGTGAGAGCAGCGCTACTGTCATTGGGGTCCAGTCATGCAGGCGGGTGAGACCTGTCGCGCACAATGTGCCTGTCTGGTTACTACGCTGACAGGATCTATCTGGAGAATCCCATGCTCCGTTGTGGCCGTCGCCTCAGTGAGTGCAGTGTGCAGAAACTTTTCCTGACCTTCTTTGGGGCCGTAGACTGAGCCGATGGTGAACGTGAGGCCCCCTAGGGCAAAGTGGTAGGTGAGGAGCCGTCCTTTAATTTCAGCTTCTTTATAGAGAATTTCCCTGCAAAACCGCTGAGTGACCAAAATGGCAACCCCAGCTGTTTTAGCGAGGCCTGAAGAAACCAGCTGGGTCGGGAACATGGGGGATTTGAGGCGATGGCAGTGTTTTGGTAGTAAGTGCGTTTCTTGGAGTAGACATATGTCCGCCCCGGTGTTTTCCAGGCAGGACAGGACAGCTTTACGTTTGACGGGGTTGTTAAGTCCCCGCACATTCAGGGTGAGTATTCTAAGTGTGGTAGGGATCATGCAGTCAGGAGGGAGTGAATTGCCATAGACGGGATCCGGGATCCCTTGCACTGTGAGTATAGGACAAATATAGCACCGAGAAGCACTTTCTAAAGTATGCGACGGATTAAAAAGGGTGGACAAGGAACACCAAAATCCCTAAAAAACAACAACCCCAACCAGATATCATTTGAATGTCTTTCTGCAACATGCAGAACTGAAAAAGAGAAATAAGAAGAATCAGACCGTAGTCCATAAACCATCGATGATCGGAAAAATGTTACCATGGGGGCAACGTTGCGGTCAAAGGCGACCCCCCCCACTAACAGCCCACAACACAAAAAGTACCCATTAAAAGGAACAAGTGTATTTGTGTACATTAGCCAGGCTGTGACTTTGCCAGCTCTGCGGATAGGGTCTCAAGGCTGCTTTCTGTCCCTGTGATATTACAGCAGGAGGAGGTTGTCTCGGTCGGCGTCACCGGCCCTGCTGGCGCCAATGGGGTTTTGCGTCGTCTGTATCCTGATTGTAATGTAATGTAATGTAATGTAAAAAAGATTTGTAGAGCGCTGCGTTCACCGGACGGTTTCTTGGCGCTGATCACTAACCCAGGAGGAGGCAGAGGGGGGAGAAAGAGGAACCTTATGTATAAACACCTCGGAAAAGGTGAGTTTTTAGGAGAGACCTAAAGTGAGGGTGGGAAGAGGAGAGTCTGAGGTCCAATGGTAGAGAGTTCCAGAGTGAGGGGGCCAGGAAGGAGAATCTAAGGCCTCTGTGCTTTTTACGCCTAAACCTAGGTGTCTAGAGGAGAGCGTGATGGGAAGAACGGAGGTGTCTGGGGGGGGCGTACGGGTGGAGAAGAGACGAGATGAAAGAGGGGCCGATGGCGGCCAGGGATTTATGGGTTAGGCAGCCAAGTTTAAACTTGCGGAGTTCCGACACAGGAAGCCAGTGAAGGGCTTTGAGGAGGGGACGGACGTGGTGATGTTTTGGTTGACGATAGATTAGGCGGGCAGCCTGATTCTGAATTAACTGAAGTCTCTTTATTTGGTATTGCGGGATGCCTGCGTATAGGGCGTTGGCGTAGTCGATCCGGGAGATGACTAAAGCCAACAACGCCGGGGTGAGAGCTTCAGTGGTCAGGAAGTGAGTTATTTTTCGAATTTTTCTGAGCTGATGGAAGCAGGAGGATACTGTGGCGCTGACCTGATGATTCATGGAAAGATACTGTGAGATGTAGACCCCCAGGATTTTTACTTTATCAGCGGGACTAGGGGGGGGGCCGAGGGAGAGGGGCCAGAAAGTAGAGGTCCAGGGATTAGCTGGGCCTCCGACAAGAACGAGCTCCGTCTTGTCGGGGTTAAGCTTGAGGTGGTGAGCGCCCATCCAGTCGCTGATGTGACAGAGGGTGGACTGGAAGTCTTGGGCCGCTTCCGGCGAGTCAAGGTTGAAGATGAGCTGAATGTCATCTGCATAGTTAAATGCAGTGACATTCCTTCCCCGGAGGGAGCGGATCAGGGGGGTAAGATATAAATTAAACAGAAGCGGAGACAGGGACGAACCCTGCGGAACTCCGCAAGTGAGTTTCATCCTATCCGCCGAGAATTGGGAAATTCAAACAGATTGGTGCGGGTCGTCAGGAAGGAACGAACCCAGTCAAGGGCCGTACCTCCGATACCAGCCTCCTTAGAGGTTTCATCTCCAATTTCTTCCACCGGGGGGTCCACTCCAAGCAGACGGCAGGCCTCCGAAAGGGAGCGCAGCTGATAAAGTTTGCCGTAGATGCGAAACACCAGAGGGAAAGGATGACCCCAGCTATGGGAGACGTTATGTTGTTGGAGATTTGTTGTAATAGGCTTAAAAGTTCTCCTTTTTTGTAGGGTGAGTTCTGCCTGGTCCTGGTAGAGGGCAGGCGTCTGACCTAGAAACGTCAGGGGGTGCATTTGTTGCGCCTTTTGGAGAATTTCTTCTTTGGTTCGGAAGTCCTGAACACAGACCAGAATATCAAATGGTGGGGCTGTCGCAGAGCGCCGTGGGCCCACTCAGTGTGCTCTGTCCGGGCGTAAGTCAGTGTCTAGTGGTCTGCTCAGAATATGGTTGAAGAGCTCCCTGGTGTATTTAAAGATATCGCCTGCCTCCTCGTCGGTCTTCACCCACTGGATCCTAACGTTATGGCGACAGGAGCGGTTCTCCAGGTCCTCGAGATGCCACTGCAGGACCACTTGTTGGTCGTGAATTCTAAGAATCTCATATTGGAGTGCCCTGTATCTCCGTGTCCCTCCCATCGCTCTTCTCCTCCAGTTCAGTAACCCTCTCTCCAATGCCGTCCATCTCTCTGCACACATCTTTGATTTCCACCGTAAGGTCCCGCTTAAGGGTTTGCAAATCCTCCCGAAGCGCGACAAACAGGTATTCCAGGAAGGCTTTCGTGATCGGTTTACTGCTGTCGCCCCCCGTGGGTGCGGAGTGCTCGGGCCCGTCGTCATGTCGCCCATGTGGTGATCGGCCTGCGCCTTCTCGAATAACTCTTTGAGGGTTTTGTCTTTGCGACTTTGAGAGGAGGACATGCTGCGCCTCAGTCAGAGTCCGGTCTGAATGCTGATTGACCCTGCTTGGGTTCTCCGGGACAGAGGCGGCAGGGCTAGACCCAGTGCAGATATAGTGTTTGCTCCGGCATTCTGTTGTCTGGATGCTCCGTGGCCAGAGGCTGGTGGCAGTCTCTAGCCGGCGGATGCTGGTGAGCCTCCCGGGCCTCCAGGCCCAAACAGCATACTCTCCTACCGCGGTGTCGAGATCCGAGCCCAGTGGCGTAGAGGCAGCCCTGGGATCCACCGCTCACTATCACTCCACTTCACCCAGGGGACCCCGAAGGACACGATGCTCCAGCCCAGACGCTGCAGATCCGCCTCAAGGCCTCCTTCTCTAGCTGCATCACTATGCTAAGCCACACACCAGGAGGCAGAGGTTGGCGGGCTGTGATGGTTTCCCATGAGGGGTAATGAAACAAAGTCTCCCCGCGGACCCCGGGTGGCTGCAGGCCTCCTGAACCTCCTCCCCTCACCTGGTTGTGGATGTCTGTTCCACGATTACTGCGGCAGGCCGTTCGGAGCTTCAAATTGGCCTCCATGACCGCAAGTCACCGGAAGGCCGCGTCACAGAATGGCAGGTCCGTGCATCGCCCCGCCACTGGTGAGTCAACTTCTGGTGGGGACCCTTAAGGCGCACTGGGGGCATCGGGCACAGATACGGTTTCTCAACCCCTGCGGGAGGTCTCTAGGCCAGCTACCCTGGCTCTGTGCTTTGCTGTGTGCGCCCCACGTCTCCTGTGGCCGACCGCCACCTGACTCCGCGTTCCTCCCCTCTGCCAGTGCACCCTGCGTGTCGCCTCCCTGAGGAAGTCACTTGGCTGTAGTTGCTGGGGCAGGAGAGCTAGGCCCCACTCCTCCCCGTCCTTCGCTGCGCTAGGCGCTTGGTCTCTGCTGTCTGGGGGTGGACAGGGACCCAGGCGCTCCCTGGAGAACAAGGGCCGACAGGCTAGCTCGCGCCCACAGCCGACCCTTCACAGACTCGTGGCACCTCAGGCCGGCCCAAGGTCTCCACTGTCAGCAGCTGCTGCTTCAGGCCACGCCTCCTCGAAATCCGGCACGAGCTTCACCGGCTCACCGTTCGCACCGTGAAACTGAGCACAGGTAGCCGGATGCACACTGGGATGCGGCTCTCTTGGTATCCGCCACGCGAGCCGTGGACATCCTTTGACAGATTGCGGCAAAAAGCCAGTGCTATGCTGGGCCATCGGCAGGAGAGAGAGAGAAACGCATCCGCTCACGTCGCCATCTTGGCCACGCCCCCCACAACGTTTTTAAAGGGGCAAAAGTTATTGATTAAGTTGGGGTATGTTAAATAAATTGCAATTGTGTTTGGGAATACATTAGTCAAGTCAAGTCAAGTCATAACATTTGTATAGCGCACTACATACCCAGAGGGTTTCAAGGCGCTTAGGAAGGGGAGGAGGATTATTTGTCAAATATCCACGTTTTAAGCTGCTTTCTGAACGCTAGGTGGTTCTGGGTGAGGCGAAGGTAAGCGGGGAGTGAGTTCCATGTTTTAGCAGCCAGGTATGAAAAGGATCTGCCTCCCATGGTGGTCTTGTTGATGCGAGGTACAGTGGCGAGGGCTTGGTCGGAAGAACGTAGTTGGCGGGAGGGGGTGTAGAAGGACAGTCGAGAGTTGAGGCAATCTGGTCCGATGTCGTAAAGTGATTTGTGTGCGTGGGTGAGCAGTCGGAAAGTGATCCTCTTATTGACGGGTAGCCAGTGGAGGTCTTTAAGGTGACCAGAGATGTGTTTGTTGCGTGGGATGTCTAATATGAGCCTGGCTGAGGCGTTTTGGATTCGTTGGAGTTTCTT
Organism: Lissotriton vulgaris; assembly: GCF_964263255.1. Taxonomy (NCBI): domain Eukaryota; kingdom Metazoa; phylum Chordata; class Amphibia; order Caudata; family Salamandridae; genus Lissotriton; species Lissotriton vulgaris. The sequence continues at coordinate 82,001,734 of NC_141687.1, read as the reverse complement.
CTGGAGTTTAGCGGTGGAACCTGCGTAGAGGGTGTTTCCGTAGTCCAGTCGGCTCGTGACCAGAGCGTGGGTGACTGTTTTCCTTGTTTCGGAGGGGATCCAGCGAAATGTTTTTCTGAGCATGCGAAGAATGTTGAAGCAGGAAGAGGATACGGCGCTGACTTGTTTGTTCATTGAGAGTGAAGAATCCAGGATGACGCCAAGGTTCCGTGCGTGGTCTGTCGGGATGGGTGCTTTTCCGAGGGCTTCCGGCCACCAGGAGTCGTCCCAAGCAGAGGGGGATGTGCCTAGGATGAGGACTTCTGTTTTGTCTGAGTTCAGTTTCAGACGGCTTTGTTTCATCCATTCGGCGACTTCTTTCATTCCTTCGTGCAGGTTAGTTTTGGCGGTGCTGGGGTCATTGGTGAGAGAAAGGATCAGTTGAGTGTCGTCCGCGTAAGAGATGATGTTGAGGTTGTGTTGGCGTGCGATGGCCGCGAGGGGGCTCATGTATACGTTGAAGAGGGTGGGACTGAGTGAGGATCCTTGAGGTACGCCGCAGATGACTTCAGAGGCCTCGGACTTGAATGGAGGAAGGCGGACTCTCTGGGTTCTTCCGGTGAGGAATGAGGTGATCCATTCAAGTGCTTTTCCTTGGATTCCGATGTTATTGAGGCGTTGTAGAAGGGTGCTGTGGCAGACTGTATCGAATGCTGCAGAGAGGTCGAGGAGGATGAGGGCGACTGTGTCTCCATTGTCCAGTAGAGTTCGAATGTCATCTGTTGCTGCGATGAGGGCGGTCTCAGTGCTGTGTTTTGCTCGGAAGCCAGATTGTGAGGGGTCGAGGGATTTGTTGGCTTCGAGGAAGGCGGCGAGCTGGTTGTTGACGGCTTTCTCGATGACTTTGGCCGGGAATGGAAGAAGCGAGATGGGGCGGTAATTTTTGAGTTCGGTGGGGTGCGCTGTTGGTTTTTTCAGAAGGGCGGTGAGTTCAGCGTGTTTCCAGTCTTCTGGGAAGGTAGCGGAGTTGAAGGAGCAGTTGATGACGTCTCGGAGGTGCGGTGCTATGACGGAGTCTGCTTTGTTGAAGATGTGGTGAGGGCATGGGTCTGTGGGGGATCCTGAGTGGATGGAATTCATCAGGCGGATGGTGTCCTCAGTGGAGATTGGGTTCCAGTCGTTAAGGGTGTTCACGGGGGGAGGATGGACAGCAGACGGCAGGGTGGGTTGGTTTCCGGGTTGGTTGCCAAAGCTGTTGTGGATGTCTGCAATCTTGTTGTGGAAAAAAGAGGCTAGGGAGTCGCATAGGGTTTGAGAGGGGGTGATGTCGTTGGAGTTGGCCGAGGGATTGGAAAATTCCTTGACGATGTTGAAAAGTTCCTTGCTGTTGTGAGCGTTGTTGTCGAGTCGATCCTTGAATGCTGCTTTCTTGGCTTTTCGGATTAGTTGGTGGTGAGTGCGGGTGGCGTTTTTGAAGGCGTCCTTGGTGCTGGTGGTTGGGTCTTTTTTCCAGGCCTTTTCAAGGGAGCGGCAGAGTTTCTTGGACTTCTTGAGATCATCGTTGAACCATGAGGCCTTCTTGCTGCCAGGTTTGTTTTGACGTTTTTTCAGTGGTGCTAAGGTGTCAGCGGTGTTGGATAACCATAGGGTGAGGTTAGCGGCGGCTTCGTTAGCGTTGGAAGAGGGGGCTGGGGTGTGTTGAAGGAGCGATGCGGAGATTTGGTCCGTGGTGATTTTGTTCCAGTTGGAGGGAGTTGAATACATAGATGTTTTTGTATAGTTAGCTTTAGTTAGGCAAAAGCCGAGGTTATGTTGTGTAAGGTGCACCTGTCTTCAATAGAAGCGGGCTTTTTCACACTTATGGTGAGTCAATTGTGGTTCTTTCTGTGCACTTCGGCCCAATTGGGCTTTGAGGGGGGCGACGAACCGGTAGGGAGGCTCGCACTACCGGGGTTTTTGGGCTGGGTGGTGTGGTACGAGCCCAGTTCGGCTCAAGTTTGGCTATCTTTGGGCTACGGGGTATATAGATGGCCATTTCGGGAGCCGTGTCACCATGATGGTTTTGCATTTGTCACCCTGAGTGGGATGGGTATGCTCAGACGTGAGTCCCATGCTCTCCACACCACTGAAGTCAAGCTATCCTGGCTGAAGACGGATGATAGTCAGAAACCGGTCCTAGGAGGCTTGATTCCGGTCCAGTAAAGACATGGGTTGGTAGTTCGGGCTGGACTGTTCCCATGAGGCACAGGGTCAAGGCTGATTTGCATATGGCCATGTCTGAACTGGGGTGGTGTGGAGTGCAAAAAAACGATGGATTTAGGCCCAGATCTCTGTACTGGGGTGAATGTATGACATTGTTCTGCATTCTGTCCATCAACTGTTGGTTTTGCATTTGTCATCCCGAGTGGGATGGGTATGCGCAGACGTGAGTCCCATGCTCTCCACACCACTGGAGTCAAGCTATCATGGCTGAAGACGGCCGATAGCCAGAAACCGGTCCTAGGATGCTTGATTCCGGTCCAGTAAAGACATGGCTTGGCAGTTCAGGCTGGACTGTTCCCATGAGGCACAGGGTCAAGGCTGATTTGCATATGGCCATGTCTGAACTGGGGTGGTGTGGAGTGCAAAAAAACGATGGATTTAGGCCCAGATCTCTGTACTGGGGTGAATGTATGACATTGTTCTGCATTCTGTCCATCAACTGTTGGTTTTGCACCATTTTGGAAGGTGACACGGCTGCCGATATATCTGTAGTTAGGGCAAGTTTTTGCCCTCCCACCCAATTTATATGGGGGGGTTTATTGGTTTTTTCCTTGGGTTGATATTTTGCTTTGCATGTTTTCACTGGGTACAGGTGCATCAGGGGTGATAATTATATGTATTTCGGTTGTCGCTTGAAGCAGGTGCGTGGCGTTGGTTACCTATTTTTGGACAGTTTGTTACTGTTTAATTTTTGGTTGGGGACAGGTAAGTAATGAGGTTAGTATAGGATATACTTAGTTAGAGAAGAGTTTACCGGGTTTGAGGGTTAACAGGTATGGATCTAGTAGGTAGATCCTTAGATAGGTTGAGAAGCAGGTTACAACGTTTTTAAAGGGGCGAAAGCTAATAAATAAGTTGGGGTATGTTAAATAAATTGTAATTGTGCTTAGGAAAACATTAGGGGTGGAGAAGGTGTATACATAGGTGCTTTTTGTATAGTTAGACTTAGTTTTGTAAGGCAAAGGCCAAGGTTATGTTGTGTAAGGTGCACCTATCTTCAATAAAAGCAGTCTTTTTCACACTTATGGCGAGTCAATTGTGGTGTGTTCTGTGCACTTCGGCCCAATAATGGGCTAGTTAACTGGAAGTGCTGAAGCACCACTAAACATTGACAGTCACAGATTGAGGGATGTCAGTGCTCCAACAGAATACATACATTTTGATTAAGACTGAGCACCAGCAAAGTGTAAAACATGTAATTGGCCTGAAACAGTGCAGTAGAATGAGAGGGAAACATGTGAAAATGTAAAATTTTCAGAAGCTCCACGAAGCATTATTCCTGAGGAGCCTGCATATTATCAAGAAAATAATGACAATGTCCAGGGTGCCTTCCTGTTTTAATGGGAGATATGCATGCTGTAAGAGTGTATTTTTCTAGCACAACAGCAGGTCTGTTCACTTTGTGGTAAATTAAATATTACCCGGGCATAATTTTTATACATTAATAAAAAATAAGGATAGCTCATAAAAATGAGAGGCAGAGTCCGTGGTGTCCGAGTCAAAAGGGCTTTATTTCAATGACTCGAGTCAGGGGAGAATCGGGTTCCATCACCACTAAGGTTCAGGAAGGGATATCTAACATTTTATTCACATAACACATTATATATAGTAAAACCATACAATTGCAATGAATAGAGAGGGCGTAACATTCAAGGCGGAGCAAGTGAAAGAGAGAGATAAGAACACAAGGGCGTAAAAGAAGGCGTGTAGGTAGGCGTACACGTGGGTGTTCACTTGATGAGTCATAGGTGTGTCATAGGTGGGTGGATGCATAGAGGAGGTCTGCAGGGTCAGCAGAAACCTTTACCCTACTTGTGCGCGAAACTGGTCATGACGTGAAATTGACGTATAACTGGGGAGAGCTGGGGGGGGGAAGCTGACTTTAGCACTAGAAGAGGAGTCTGGAGTCTGGAATGTCAGAACGACCTGCACCTTTGGCATATCTGATATCTTGTGTTTGGAGGATGTATTGTCTGAAATAAAGGTCTCTCGAGTAAAGGCTGTTCATCACTAAATGCTAGTGTGCGCATATATTTCTTTGTGCATTACGTGGGGGCCATGTGCCTACTATGGCAACAGGTTCAGTAAATCACTTGAATGGAGACTGAAAGGCTAGGCCCTATGATCTGCAGGCGGAATATGTTTACCTCTTTCACTAGACTGGAATGTGTTTTTGCGGAGCTGAGCAGATAACTGTAGGCAAAATATCGTCTCGGCTGAGCAGGGAGTAAGGGAGAGGTCAGGGATGCATACCTAAACTGCAGCTTTCAGAGTCAGAAGAGGCTCGGAGCCTGAATTCAGGGCCTGGCTCGACTGGCCACAAAAACGTGTGCATCTCGACTGTTAAACGTGTACCATGTAAATGCATTGGCAACGTAGGCCTCAGTGCAGAATTAACGTTTCATTCATAGAAGGCCTAATGACTGACATGCTAACATTAGACGGAAATGCAGGGGCATTACTATTACAGGCACGGGAAGGGAATTACATGATAACATGGACATACATGGGGCATAAGGTACATAGATAGGGTGCATGTAGGGTACACACTAGCCACGTAAATTTTTATTTCCTCATTCCCTCCTTGTTCCCTACTGTGCCCTTCAGGACACATCTATATTCATGAGACCATCTATCTGTTCATATAGCATCATTTGCTCGTTTTTTTTCATTCGTGCACGGGAACGAGAACGTGGACGGGGAATACAGGCAGTGGCACACAAGCCGCAAATCGCTGGGCCACATTGCAGACAGAGACAACAACTGAATACTATGAGCAGTATTATTCCTAGGAATGAAAATACTTTCCATCCCCAGGCTGATATCACACTCCAGAGCCAACCGGACCAAGTCCAGGTGCCTGGATTCTGGTGTATCTGGTGAGCTATCTTGTGGAGCCTTGTTATGGCTGCATACACTGATGGTGCATTATTAGGAATAAACACACAACAACTGGAGCCGATCACTCTACAAGCTCCGCCCCTATCGGCCAGGATGACGTCAAGAACAAGGCGGTTCTGAAGAACAACAAGTCTCATAGCAGACTGCTCCTCGGTTAAGTTTCCTAAGGCAGAAGTAGTCTCATTCACTACTGCTTCCAAAGTTCTCGTTAACCTGCGTATTAATTTACTATTTTGAATGGGACCTATGAAGAAAAAGAATCCTTTATTGAAATCTGTATATTGTTCCAGAGTTGTCTCAGTCTGATCGACAACTGGGGACTCGATCTCCCTCTTGTGTCTTATATGTACGAGTTGGGAATCGCGATGATAATGGGATGGGGCTAGAAAAACAGGTGGCAGTAGGAACGCAATATAACACGTTCCACCCCAGTCTAAGGGCAGACGTACATAGGCTGTCTGACCACAAACGAAATAGGAATGGCGGGAAGCTTTGAAAGTAGACTTTCCTTTATCATTGAATTCGACCACAGTATTACAATCACTGTGTCCTAGGTGCACTGAACCATTCTTTCTAACACATAATTCACCTTTTACTGGTAAGACTGTTATAAACGGTGAACCTGTATTGGTCTCGGACTGGACGTTCAGAATCATGAGGCTAAGGGAAACATTCCCTAATTCGTACACTTCATTTTCTAGATCTGTTCCTTTCCTTTGGGGAAAACCATCTTTATCGGGAAAACATGCCTTATTCATAACTGTATTCAGGTCCCCCCAAATCCATCCACTCTGGGAGTTTGTGAACTGTCTGTCTTGTGTTGATGACATTAAAGCAAACCAGGCTCCGCACGAACCATTGTGCGAAAACGGATAAGGAAAGAGAGGCAGAGCTCCCTTCATTTTCTGATAAGGTGGGAGTCGGCCGCATACCCAGCAATTTGTTACGTTGCTGGTCTGGTGAGAATGGTGTAACATACGAATAAAAGTGTTGTTGCGCAGTGCTAGTCGATATGACAATTCATGGGGTGGCAGGTCGCTGAATGTGTGCTCTACAGTGTCATTGAAGGATGAATGTATATGTGAACCAAGAGGAGGAAAGAAAACATGTAGCGTCAAGCTTATACATATAATCGATATACTTAGAACAAACATAATGATCAGAGTTACTATGCATCTACTGCGTAAGTTTTTGCAGTACTTCTCTTTCATCTTTTTCTGCCTATCTCTCTGGCTATTTGGGTCTACGATCTTATACATGTCAGGAACCTGTCTAACCGCTTCACCCGAGGGGGACTTAAACAATTAAACGCTGTCTGACTTACTAGACCGTAGCTTTTGTCTATATTCTTGTTGCGGAGTCTTTTCTAGCAAAGGGGGCTTAGAGTCAATGGATTCGGAACAGTTCTCAGAGTCCTTCACTGAACCAAGTCCATGGAAACGTTTCACATGATGGGCGTGAAGCCATCCTTTTCGTCCCTCAACTTTGACGGTGGTTCTCGTTGTTAACAGGACCAATTTGGGTGCGCGCCAGCGAGGCTCCAGAGGGCTTGAACGGTCGAAGTTGCGGACAAACACCAGGTCTCCCGGAACAATGGCATGAGTTTTCACCTGGGTGTTGTCGGGGAAGGCAGCTGCAACCTGTGAACGACAAGAAAGGAGTGCAGACATCAAGGAAGCCAGGTAATCTGTCAGCATATTACTGTCGACATCGGTGATTTTTCGTGGCATAGGTGTACCCCACATATTCGGTGGTCTACCAAAAACCACCTCGTACGGGGATAGTCCGGTTCTGGAATGAGCTACCATACGCATGTAAAAGAGGGCAACCGGCAAGGCTACCATCCAATCCACGCCTTTGTCTGCACAGACCTTCGCTAACTTAGTCTTGAGTGTCTGATTGTGTCTCTCGACGAGACCTGCTGCCTCTGGGTGTCGTACGCAATGGAATTTCCACTGGTACCCTAACAGAAGAGATACTTGTTTCATCAATTCAGAAGAGAATGGCTGACCATTATCTGAGTACACGACACGGGGCAAGCCGTATCGTGGAAAGAATTCTCGGACCAACTGTTTGGCAGTGGTCACAGCAGTGTAATCTGGGACTGGATACACTTCTGTCCATCTAGATAGGGCACATACAACTACGAGGACATACTTGAATCCTCGACATCTGTCCATCTGAATATAATCCATCTGGAGGACTTCAAAAGGGTGGTCAGGAGGATGAAATCCACCTTGTTCCACGGGAATGCCTTTGCCTGGATTGAACTGACAACAGATCATGCAGGTACGCACTTTCTGTTTCGCTGCTGCACGTAAATGCTTGTTGAACCAGATGTTCTGTATACTGTCTAACATGGCTTTTTCTCCTAAGTGTGCTGGACTATGTGCTGTATTTATGATAGCTTGAACCATGGAGTCAGGGAGAAACCATGTGACTTTGCCTTTTGTCATCCAACCCTGGTCTGTCTGGACCCCTCCTTGTTCAGTCCATTTCTTGATTTCATCTGGAGTGGCATGTGTCTGTATGTCGAGTACATCTTGTGAGGGATCCCTGACTGTCATGCAATTTGTCAATGGTGGTACTTCTGTCTTTATCGTGTCAGTTGGAATGTCTGTTTGAGTCTGAGCTGTAAGTTTAGCTGTTCGATCTGCCAGGTCGTTACCCTGGGAAATGGTGTCTGTGACTTTCTTATGTGCTTTGCACTTCATGATGGCTATTGCTGTAGGCAAGTGTATTGCATCTAACAGGGCTTGAATGAGGGGACCATGCTGTATTTTGGCTCCATGGGAGGTCAGAAAACCTCTCTCTTGCCAAAGGACTCCAAAGTCGTGTACGACTCCGAATGCATACTGTGAATCCGTGTATATGTTTACGTTCAAGTTCTTGGCTCGTATGCAGGCTTGGGTCAGAGCGATGAGCTCTGCTGCTTGGGCTGACAGGGTGTCAATCCGTTGTGTTTCTATGACTTCAGTATCAGTGGTCACTGCATATGCGGCCACTAACTCTCCTGTGCTTGTTCTCATGCATGAACCATCCACATAAAGTGTCAGGTCTGGGTCGGGTAATGCGATGTCGGTCAAGTCTTGTCTTGGCTTCGCCACTGTGTTAATTACTTCCACACAGTCATGTGGTGTAGGGTCTGCTGTGCTCGAGGGTAAAAGTGTAGCAGGGTTCAGGATATTGCAACGTTTGATCTCTATGTGTGGCTGAAATAATGTCAGTTCATATCCTGTCAGTCTTGCTATAGTCAGGTGCTGTGTCTGGGTCCTGTTCAAGAGAACTTCCACTGAGTGTGGAACCTGTACTGTCAGAGGATGTCCTAACACTATGGAATCACTTTGTCTGATTGCTAGAGCTGTTGCTGCAAGAGCTTTCTGCTTAATTCAGAGACTCTGTCCCTCACCACCCCTTGTTGTAAATATTTTTGTCCACCCTAAGCGTGGAAGGGTATTCTCAGATGTGAGACCCTTGCTCATTGCACCATCAGGATTCAAGCAAACCGGGCCGAAGACGGCTGTAATGCCAGAAACCGGTCCCCGGGAGCTTGTTTCCTTCCCAGTGTAAGAATTGGCTTTTGTAGTTTGGTTTGCCCTGTTCCCATCATGCACTGGGACAGGAACAGACTAATTTGCATACAGCCAGGTTCTGAAACTGGGATGGTGCAGTGAGCTAAAAAACGGTGTTGGATCTAGCCCTGATCTCTTGACTGGGTGAGAGCTTTCTGCTTAATTCAGAGACTCTGTCCCTCACCACCCCTTGTTGTAAATATTTTTGTCCACCCCAAGCGTGGAAGGGTATTCTCAGATGTGAGACCCTTGCTCATTGCACCATCAGGATTCAAGCAAACCGGGCCGAAGACGGCTGTAATGCCAGAAACCGGTCCCCGGGAGCTTGTTTCCTTCCCAGTGTAAGAATTGGCTTTTGTAGTTTGGTTTGCCCTGTTCCCATCATGCACTGGGACAGGAACAGACTAATTTGCATACAGCCAGGTTCTGAAACTGGGATGGTGCAGTGAGCTAAAAAACGGTGTTGGATCTAGCCCTGATCTCTTGACTGGGTGAGAGCTTTCTGCTTAATTCAGAGACTCTGTCCCTCACCACCCCTTGTTGTAAATATTTTTGTCCACCCTAAGCGTGGAAGGGTATTCTCAGATGTGAGACCCTTGCTCATTGCACCATCAGGATTCAAGCAAACCGGGCCGAAGACGGCTGTAATGCCAGAAACCGGTCCCCGGGAGCTTGTTTCCTTCCCAGTGTAAGAATTGGCTTTTGTAGTTTGGTTTGCCCTGTTCCCATCATGCACTGGGACAGGAACAGACTAATTTGCATACAGCCAGGTTCTGAAACTGGGATGGTGCAGTGAGCTAAAAAACGGTGTTGGATCTAGCCCTGATCTCTTGACTGGGTGAGAGCTTTCTGCTTAATTCAGAGACTCTGTCCCTCACCACCCCTTGTTGTAAATATTTTTGTCCACCCTAAGCGTGGAAGGGTATTCTCAGATGTGAGACCCTTGCTCATTGCACCATCAGGATTCAAGCAAACCGGGCCGAAGACGGCTGTAATGCCAGAAACCGGTCCCCGGGAGCTTGTTTCCTTCCCAGTGTAAGAATTGGCTTTTGTAGTTTGGTTTGCCCTGTTCCCATCATGCACTGGGACAGGAACAGACTAATTTGCATACAGCCAGGTTCTGAAACTGGGATGGTGCAGTGAGCTAAAAAACGGTGTTGGATCTAGCCCTGATCTCTTGACTGGGTGAGAGCTTTCTGCTTAATTCAGAGACTCTGTCCCTCACCACCCCTTGTTGTAAATATGCAACTGATTTCAGGCACGCAGGCAGAGCCTGGGCCACTGGATCCAATGTACTAGAAAAGTAAGCACAAGGCTTGTGTTTTCCTGCCTGATCTTGTGTAAGGACAGATAATGCTGTGCCATCGCGTTCAGTGACAAAAAGTGTAAAAGGTTTGCTGTAACATGGTGTCGCTAAAACTGGTGCCTGACATAGGGCCTTCTTCAATTCATCAAATGCAAGTGTATGTTCCTGAGTCCAAGGGAGGACAGTCGAAGTCGCTGCCTCCTGTGTTGTCAACTGTATGAGTGGCTTGGCTAGATATGCGTACTGAGGAATCCATTGTCTGCAGTAAGAAGTGAGGCCAATGAAGGCCCGTACTGCCTTTTGTGTCTTGGGCTGTGGAAGATGTGCAATTAACTGAATGCGGTCAGGTGTCGACTGTCTACCCCTCTTGGACAGCAAGCGTCCCAGGTAGACCACTTGCTGGGCACAGAATTGTAACTTTGAAGGGGACACCTTGTGTCCCTTTTCTGCCAGGAAGTATAAGACTGTCAGTGATGCAAGTTTGCAGTCTCGTTCTGTTCGTGCTGTGATCAAAAGATCATCAACGTATTGCAGTAATGCAGTGTCAGTAGACATGTGAATACTGTCTAGTTGTCTTTTCAATGCTTGACTGTAAATACTAGGACTTTCTGTGAACCCTTGAGGAGCCCTCGTAAATTTGAAGCTTCGTCCATTTAAACAGAATCCAAAGAGGTATTGGCTCTCTGGATGGATCGGAACACTAAAGAAGGCGTTCTTGAGATCTATTACAGTGAAGAACGTCGCTTCGGAATCAATTGCAGTCAATAGTGAAGAAATGTCTGGGACCACTGGGTACTGTGGTATTATGCATTTGTCCAAATTCTCGTAGGTCAATCACTAGTCTGTAAACCGGTGGTGCATTCGGGTCAGTTCGTTTAAGAATCGGAATGATAGGAGAATTACATACATTGGAGTCGGTTTCTACAACCACTCCCTGTGCAATGAGTTTTTCAACAATTTTCAGTAATGCAACTACAGCATCAGGTGGTAACTTGTATTGTCTGATTCGTGGCAGTACAACTCCTTGCTTGAGTGTGACACGGTATGGTGTAATGTGCATATAACCTACGTCAGTTGGACCTTGCGCCCATAAATGCTGTGGTACATTCTGGAGTCTGGGGTCAAAATCTCTCAATACATAATGTCCTTTAAAATCACGTAAAAACAATCTCACTCCTTCCGGAGAACAACAAATCACTGCTCCTAATTCTTTCAATGTTTTTATACCAAGCAAGTTTTCTGGACATGATTTCGTAAGCAACAAGTCTGTAGTGCGGGACAATGGACCAACTCCTAGGGAAACTGGCTTTGACACTTCGTTAACAATAGGCTTTCCTGAAAATCCCAGGGAAATATTCTGTGAGCCTGAGAGGGGTGCCCCTGGAACCTCGTCATGACTGATGGTAGTTCTGCTTGCCCCTGTATCAATCAGAAATTTTCTGTCTTTTCCCAATACACGACTATGTACATAGGGACCCTCTTGATCTACAGGAACCTCAATAAGGGGCAAGCCAAGCCTTCTCTCTAGGCTGTTTCATGAATACTGTTGATAATCTGGGTAGTCTGACTGTGCATACTGGTACATTTGTTGTGTGACATGTTGTGTGGCAGCAATGGGTTAGGGTACAGCTACTGTCTGTTGCGCGTTCTGTGGCGTTTGCGTGTTCTGGTTATCCTGTCTAGGAGGACGCGGTCTTTCTTTTGTCTTTCTTTTGTCCTGCCTGTAGCTATATTGTGTTTCAGGATAGCACATTCATTTATATAGTGACCTGGCTGTTTACAGTAGTTACAGTTCCCTTTTACAGGTGCCGTGCCCTTTTTATGGCCATCAGCTGGAACTGATTGAGCGACTTGTACTTTCATTTTCGTATCTTTCATGCGTCTCCTTTCGTGTTCCTGTTCTCTAATTCGATTCTGGTGGTACTGTAACATTTGTAACATTTGGGAAGGGCTATTTGCTTGCCAGGTACTCTCAACCTTCAGTACTCTATTTTTGATCTGGGGTAAGGAATTCTCTACTAATTTGCTCACAAAAAGATGCGGGTACGATTCACTACTTGTCTTCAGGCCACTGTTAATAAGAAAACATTTTTCGAATCTAGAATAAAAATCACTAGTGTCTTCATCTTGTTTCTGTTTGCAGGCTGAGATAGCGTCCCAATCTTCCTTTTTAATAGTCAATAATCTCGGCAAAACCTGTATCGGGTAGTTCTTTAGCTTTTTCCCCAAGACCAGTACCAGGGCCTCGGAGTTTTTCTTCGTCTTCTAATTCTGTCCAGTTAATCTTTTTCTCTCCCACCTCCCACTCTTTTTCTTTAAGCTTTTCGTAAATGCCTGCTGGTAACAGTACTTTCAACATTTTAATGGTATCAGCGTATGTGTACTCCCCCATGCGGAGCATGTCTTTTAATTCACGGTGGAACCCCCCTGGGTCTTTATCATGACAGGGCAATAATTTTTTCATTTCCAATAATTCCATTTTCGTCAAGGGTGTGTAAACGTATACTCGTTGAAGCGCACCCCCTGTAGTTCTAACGGGATGAACCTCTCGTAGGGGATTCTGTCTGTCTATGTGAAAGGTCTTTCTTTCTTGATGTGGGGCAGGAATCAAGTGCGGGGTCAGAAAAGTCAAGTACTTGTCGTTGATCCAGAATGACATTAATTAATTCGGTACCTAGGCCTCTCCATCTTTCCAGAAGTAAATCGTCCAGTATTTTATACAAGGGACCTGGATCAGAATGCTGACTCTCATACAAGGTGATGAGATGTTGAATCATGTAAATACCAGCTAAACGCTGTTCTTCCGGGGGAAGACTCAAAAATGTTTGCGCTACTATGTCATCTTTATATATGTTAGAATTACAAGCCCATTGAACTGCTGACCGGGCTAGTTCCTGTTCATGCATAGTACAAAGTTCACTACTACCTACTCGTTTTTTCAGTGCATGTTCAGTAGCTTGGAATAGGTGTTCAAGGGAATATCTTTCTGGTATTGGAGAGAGGGAACGTTTATTGTAATCTAGGCGTATGGGTCTGTCAAACGGCCTTGCCCTACCTACGTAATTCATTTTATTTGGTTCCTATGTTACTGCATCATCCTCATCTGAAACATCATCGTCCTCTTTCTCGGCTTGCTTCTCGGCTTGTTCTTTCTTGTGTATATCAAGAATTTCTTTACGAATTTTCCTGTACATGCTTTCTATTCTGTTCTGTGTGTCATGTTTACCAACAGCTATATTGTCACTCCAAGTCCTCATACCTTTAGTTACTTCTTTATCTGGTTGGTCTCGTTCCCTGATCAAACAATTAATCAAAAACTTTAAAAGCAAGCTTTGAATCTCTACCTTTCTATTTGCCATGGCCTCATGTATACTTTCTGGTCCCTCCCCCGTTCTAATGAAGTGGTATATTCTGTCTAAGTGTTCCTTCATGTCTGGTAAAGTGATCAAATAATCTGCAACGCGTCTTAAACGTACTGAGTATATGAGCATTCCGCCCTCACCTGGTACTGGATCATATATACACTCAGAAAGTGACTGTCTAAGAGATGCTGGTGTCATGGGTTTTGGCGTGCGTTGTAGTGCTATTTCTCGTAATGTTCGTTTTACTGGTGGTGGGGTGTGCGGTGTATGTGGTATGTCTCCAGAGGGCCCCCCTCCAGATGCCCCTAGACTCGAGTCGTCTTGACTTGAGCTGTCTTTCACTGCCGGTGCTGCTGTTAATACGGGTTGATCTTGTGCTACGGGTGGTTGGCGAAAAGGATTGGTAGGGATATTGACAGGAGCATTGGTCGGGTTAGAAGGAGGAGGAAGATCTTCATTAACATACTCTGAAGCAGCGTCGTCTAAATAGGAGGAAAGAAAAATGTCCGCTGCTGTCTGTTTATGACTACGGAGTTTAGTCGGGATCAGTGGTGGCGGCAAGTTACTGGGTACTTCCGGGGTCACTCTAGGTAGGCCCTCGGCGAGGATAGGATACATGCCTTTAATAAGGGCATTTCTTTGTCTATCAATTTGTTCTGTTTTAACCCGTTCACCTTCTTCCTTTAGCTCTTTTTCTTTGGCTTTTTCTGATGCTTCTCTACTTCTCTCTGCTTTGTGGATTTCTTTCTCTGTTCTTCTATGCGCTTCTTTACGCCACAACTCTATGGCATCTTTCTGGGATTGTCTAGCTTTCTTTTTCCACAGTACTTCCTCTACTCTCATGATGCAATCAGCATCCCATGACCCTGAGACAGGCCATCTATATTTCTCCTCCAGATCCTTCGTGTAATCTACCCATAAGTCTAAGAACAGTATGGCATCTAGGCCATGTTTTTGGTACATAAAATGTCCAGGAGTGTCCCTAGGCGGGACGGGAACTGCCTCTTCGAGTATCCCTTTCCTGGTCCCTATCTGACGTAATTTCGAAAACAACGGCATGTTTGAACTAGCTTGTACGAAAACACAATAAGCACAATAATAGACTGAAAACAATCATTCATACCACGACATTAAAACATTAGAAACAGATACTAACTAGTACATAGGAAAACACAATCCTAGAAATCCTAAAATAAACCTCGTTTTACTGGATGCACTGCTAAAACAGTACAGTCATACCGGTCTCATAAAGAGACACGTCTTTACCGCGTCCACTTACATGGACACGTCCTTACCGGATCTGTGTACCCAGACCCGTCTTGACCGGGCTCAGATAAATGAACCCGTCTATATGCGTTCCCAACAACGGTACTCACCGGGAAGCAAAACTGAAGGCCTCGGAAACTCGATACTGGACTGGACTGCTACGGCTTCTTGCTGCTACTTGCTGCTGCTACTTGCTGCTGCGCATGCGCCTCGGAACAGGTGGGCCTCGGGATACCTTGGACCTTGCTCTCTCGGCTTGGGCTCTAGTCGGGATGGTCCGCAATCCTCACCGCCTCGTGTGGATGCCTGGTCGCAGTCTCCATCTCCTCCGTGGGCCTGAGGGAGTTGGCAAGAAGTCCCGCGGATGTGTACACTTATGAGTCCGTCACGGCTATAGAAGGGGTCAGGGGGCTGCACCTTACATCGCCGGCGCGTGGGGAAGGGGACTAGTCCCTATTCGGGCGCCAGATTTATGTGGTAAATTAAATATTACCCGGACATAATTTCTATACATTAATAAAAAATAAGGATAGCTCATAAAAATGAGAGGCAGAGTCCGTGGTGTCCGAGTCAAAAGGGCTTTATTTCAATGACTCGAGTCAGGGGAGAATCGGGTTCCATCACCACTAAGGTTCAGGAAGGGATATCTAACATTTTATTCACATAACACATTATATATAGTAAAACCATACAATTGCAATGAATAGAGAGGGCGTAACATTCAAGGCGGAGCAAGTGAAAGAGAGAGATAAGAACACAAGGGCGTAAAAGAAGGCGTGTAGGTAGGCGTACACGTGGGTGTTCACTTGATGAGTCATAGGTGTGTCATAGGTGGGTGGATGCATAGAGGAGGTCTGCAGGGTCAGCAGAAACCTTTACCCTACTTGTGCGCGAAACTGGTCATGACGTGAAATTGACGTATAACTGGGGAGAGCTGGGGGGGGAAGCTGACTTTAGCACTAGAAGAGGAGTCTGGAGTCTGGAATGTCAGAACGACCTGCACCGTTGGCATATCTGATATCTTGTGTTTGGAGGATGTATTGTCTGAAATAAAGGTCTCTCGAGTAAAGGCTGTTCATCACTAAATGCTAGTGTGCGCATATATTTCTTCGTGCATTACGTGGGGGCCATGGGCCTACTATGGCAACGGGTTCAGTAAATCACTTGAATGGAGACAGAAAGGCTAGGCCCTATGCTCTGCAGGCGGAATATGTTTACCTCTTTCACTAGACTGGAATGTGTTTTTGCGGAGCTGAGCAGATAACTGTAGGCAAAATACCGTCTTGGCAGGCAGGCCAGGCCGGGCACCTCTCGGCTGAGCAGGGAGTAAGGGAGAGGTCAGGGATGCATACCTAAACTGCAGCTTTCAGAGTCAGAAGAGGCTCGGAGCCTGAATTCAGGGCCTGGCTCGACTGGCCACAAAAACGTGTGCATCTCGACTGTTAAACGTGTACCATGTAAATGCATTGGCAACGTAGGCCTCAGTGCAGAATTAACGTTTCATTCATAGAAGGCCTAATGACTGACATGCTACCATTAGACGGAAATGCAGGGGCATTACTATTACAGGCACGGGAAGGGAATTACATGATAACATGGACATACATGGGGCATAAGGTACATAGATAGGGTGCATGTAGGGTACACACTAGCCACGTAAATTTTTATTTCCTCAACTTTCACAGATTCAGACAGTGATAGATCCTCCACAAGTGGGCAGAGCATCAAGGTCCTCGTCCTTTTTTAGGGGAGGGCCACTCCAGGGGCAACAGAGGCGGTACGAGACAAGAGAGCTGGGACAGGCCCAGGAGATGGGGACGAGGGAGATACACGCGGGGCAATTGTCGAGTCAGATTTTACCAACCAGAAACCCACGGGGAGATTCCAACCAGGAGGCAGACTTACAGGTGGTAGTTACGAACATGGAGGGTGACGCTACCAACAACACTGAGTTTGATGCCATCAACATCTCTACTGCCGTACCCATAGACTCTCACTACTCAAATACAGATGGCACTACTCTTACCACATTGCAGGTACTGGATAACTGCATAGTCATAGAATCTGGATCTCCGCTCATGGAGCATGAGAGACCCAATGTATTGCCTGTAAGAACGGATGGGTCCAATCTGGATCCTGTCATAAACTTATCTGAATATGAAATTTTTGTGTTTCTATCTAGGACCCTAATTCGATATTCCCGATTCATGCCCTTATGTGGTTATAACAAATAATATCCTTATAAAAGCATAGGAATCATATCCATATTTAGTAATAGCCCATGCAGTCCAAATACGGCAAGGCTACTCCCATATACTCCTAGAAAGCGCAACGCGTTCTTTAAACAAACCAAGCCTCCAGCAGCCCAGGAAAACCCCCTGCTTTGGTTTTGATTTGCACAAGAACTCCCGGAGTCCAGAAAGAACTGTTAGTTCTTAGTGACGTCTTATGTCCAACCTTACGTCAAACCCGGCACCTTTCAGGTATAAATATACCAACGTTGCCTTAAGCAAACACACGGTGGTTGGGAGCAGAGCGGCGTTCTACTTGCCCGGGAGCCCAGCTGTTGCGAGAGCCGATGGAAACCGCCCCTCCCTTTGACGCAGTGAGAGAGACTCTGTCTTTTTCTCCAGCCGAGAAAATCCAGCTCCGGTGTTCCCAAGTCACCCTCGCGGGTTGCTGGGAGATCGAGTCCTGAGAAACGAGATACAAGACCTCCTTCATTCTATAACCAAGGTATGGAGCTGATTAAAACCTTAGAGAGAATTCTTGATTCAGATTCTTGGCAAAAACCTAACTTAACTTAAAACTGCAACTTACTTACTTCCCTTGTATTAGGCTTAGGTCAGGTACACCGGGGTAGGCGTATCTTATAAGCACCAGTTGAGTTCGTTAGTCAATGTTTTTATATATGTAAATATTTTACCCATTATAAAGTATCATATGGCTAAGAAACCATATCAATGCTTTTACAGTATTATTTCATAATACTACTTTTACTGTACGCACTTTACTTTATGATAAGTATTGCAATTGTGGCAATTCATTTCTCTTGCATGAGAAATAAGACTGCTCAATAAATACCACCGTTTATTGAAAACGCCTGTCTCTCTATTTCTCTGCACTCTGGTGAAATTAAGCATGCACGATTGACTGAGTGAAATAGTTGTCTATTGTTTTCACACGACTCTGGAGATATACTCTTTATTCTGAGGGAGCAAAGTTGTCATGTTATATGGTTGTCAGAAGCTAATCCCTTCTTGTCTGAATCAGGGAAGTTAACCCCTCCCTATTCATTCGAGAAAGTTTCTAGTGACCTCTGAGCTAGCTGGCAAAACTAATTAAGTCTAACATAGTCAGTAGAGACCTAGACGACCTCAGTCCTACGTGTACACTACTGTTTATGTTATTCCAATGCGCAGAGCCTATTGGGAATATAGGAACTACACTACAAAATGACGGAGGCGGAACTGGGTGTTTTGGCAAAGGGTATATCGTTCGTACCTACAAGGGCACCTGATACATTCCAAATGAGATTGGAACTACAAAGGTTTTTCAGGAAAATCAGATTGAAGTATTTCTTCACCAAGAATACCTTCACTCCATCGCAGGCAGCAACCAATTTCAGGCCACCATCCACCTTCACACCAGCCTCATTTATGATGAGTGATAGGATACTGGCCTTCGAGAAGGTGGTTTTGGAAGAAACAACGGAACTGATGGAAATGAGACAATACATAAAATATAACATAAGTAAGGAGGAGAAAACGGCTTTGAATGACCTGGCCAAAAATTATGCAATAGTCATAAAGGCGGCGGACAAGGGGGGTGTGATAGTAGTCCAGAATACGCGGGACTACATTGCTGAAATTGAGCAACAGCTACAAGTACAGGAGAGTTACATCAAGGTCTCCAGAGACCCCACAAAGGAGATCAAAGCGTCGATAGAGATGACAACACAGGAAGGAGTGGAGGAAGGATTCCTGAGCCAGCACGAACGTGACTTTCTTAACCAACTGGAGCCCAGGATACCAACCATTTATACCCTCCCAAGGTACACTAGAGGCTACAAAACCCGCCCTGGACGGCCTATAGTTTTGGGCTGTGGTTTAATACTCGAGCCCCTGAACCAATTTATTGATCATTTTTTGCAACCGTGGGTACCTCTTACCAAGTCTTTTGTACGTGACAGTATGCACATTATTCAATTGCTTGAGGGTCAAGTCTTTGATAGCAATTAACAAATACTAGTTACGTTAGATGTATCATCTCTGTATACCTCCATCCCTCAGGACAGTGCTACTACATAAGAGCGACACTTAACCAGAGAATGAGGCCACATTGGATCCCGACTGAATTTCTGATCAAGCTATTGGAAATAGCTATGAAGAATTATTTTGTCTTCAAAAGACAATTTTATTACCAATGCAAGGGCGTGGCCATGGGCGTGACATGTGTGCCCAGCCTGGCGAACTTGTTTATGGATAGGTTTGAGGAAGAACATCTATACGACCTGACCAACCCATTCCTGGAGAAGATCGATGTTTGGAAACGGTACATCGATGATGTCCTAATGATTTGGTCAGGAGATGAAGAGGAACTGGATGAATTCTGGCATTGGTTGAACAGCAGGAGCAGTGACATTCAGTTCACAATGGCCCAAAGCAGGAAATCCATTGACTTTCTTGACCTGACTTTCCAATCAGAGGATGGTTTACTGTATAGTGACCTATATCGTAAGCCCATGGAGAGAAATACACTACTAATGTACAGCTCCCACCATCCAAGAAACCTAAGGGACAACTTGCCCTTCGGCCAGTACCTTTGACTCAGGAGGAATTGTTCGAAAAGAAAAGATTTCTTTGATGAGGCAGATGAGCTAACAGAGAGGCTGAGAAATCGAGGTTATCCAAAAGGTGTACTGAAGCGTGCCAAGAAACGGGCATGGTACCATCCCACAGAAGAACTACTGGAGATAAAGGAAAAGCCTGAAGAGCCAAAGGGGATCGTATGTGTGACGACATTTAACACTAAGAGCAATGGTATACAGAAAATCATTAAGAAGTATTGGAACCTTGTACAAGGGGAGTTACAAACGACACAACAACCGTTGTTTGCTTTTAAGAGGGACAAAAACATAAAAGACGCTGTGGTGAAGGCGTTTCTGGATCCCCCCAAACAACCAGATGTGAGGAACTTACTAAACCTGCCACCATTGACGGGACACCATAAATGTGGCAGTTGTAGAGCATGTGACTATTGCCTGGAGGGCTCGAGTTTTACCCACAGCACTAAAACATATAAACTTGCTTCTTTTACCAACTGCAACAGTACACATGTCATGTATGCCATTACATGCCTGTGTGCCTTTACCTATGTGGGACAGACTAAACAAAAAGTTAAAAAACCAGGATCCTACAGCACATGAGTAGAATCAGATGCAACACAGTGGGTGCCCCGTTGGTAGAACATTTCCTCACTCATAACCACACACCAGAAGACATCAGGTGGAGGGATTTGGAAAAATTGACACTGAACCCTAGGGGTGGGTCCATCACAAAGTCACTCAATTATAAGGAGTGTAGGTGGATACACTCCCTCAAGGCAGTACAGGGAGGGCTTAATAAGCAAGAAGAGACAGCCAAACAAATGGGGCAGCTGTAAAAATGAGCGTAAATGTGACATGATCTAACTGTCAATTGCGGCCTGGGTACTTCACATGAGTATATTCTGGTGTTAGTTCTATGCAGTTTGAAACATGTTTAAAAGTACAAGAATGCCGCATAATGTATACTGGATTTTACTGTGTAAATATGGCTTTTAACTATTTTTGTATAGGGAAGGACCTTGGAAATGATTTGTCAAATGTGTGTCACTTTCATGTTCAAGTACTGAGCACCAGCATGCACTTGCTTGTAAATATAAATGACCAGTTGATTATCCTAGCCCCTTTTATTGCTCCAAACTGGTTTGATTTAGCATGACTCAGATTGGCTCCCACTAAACTAGGAGTAATTACGTCCTCCTTATAACTTTGTTCACAAAATGATAGCGTGAACGCTATAGTATGAGTTAACATTATAAAGTAAGGCGCACACTTATTCTGTCACTCAAGGTGTTGCGTAGCAGCGTCATAGCGTAAGGTTGCTTGGCAACGAGGCAACGCGAACGTGACCGTGCGTCCTCGCGCCGAATTAGTTTAGCGTTTGCCGAGGTCTTTTATATAGTGCTACATCTTTAAAAATCAGATCTCCGGTTCCCTACATTGAATGTTTTTTGTTTTGGTGTCATTTTTTAAAGATAAACATATTTTCCATTTTTATAAATTGGTGTTGGATTTTTATTGTGTGTTGTGTCTTAATTATTTACTGAATTGATGTTTTTAATTCTCCAAATGGTTTCACCTCAGGCCTTGGCAGACTCAGGAGCAGCCTCTTCATTGCCATCTCGTCATGTGGTCACTTCTTCCACTTCAACAGTGACTTTTTCTTCACCAAAACCATCTATGGTAATGTCTTCGGCCTCCTCACCGTCGACGATGGTTTACGTCCAGGTGAGACCCATCCCGTCGACGAAGATTGTTCCGTCGATCGTCGGCGCTCCACCGTCGACGGGAATACTGAAGGTACCGTCGACGACCGCTGCGACGACGACTCAGGCGTCGACAGCTCTCCTATCGTCGACGAAGAAGACTTTTCCGTCAACGACATCCTCGTCGACGAAGCTACTGTCGACGTCGTCATCGTCGACAACGAAGTTACCGTCGACGACGCCCTCGACGACGAAGTTACCGTCGACGAAGAAGACTGATACGTCGACGACCCCCTCGTCGACGAAGAGATTGGAATCGTCGACGACCTCCTCGTCGTCGAAGAAAATGAACCCGTCGACGACCTACTCATCGACGAAACTGGCAATACCGTCGACGTCGATACCGTCGACAAAGAGGAAAACATCATCGTCGACGAATTCATCGACGACGACGCCACAACCGTCGACGGGCGCACCGTCGACGATGAATCTGAAGGAGACAGGCTTGTCATCAACTTCAGTGGCTCCATCTACACCCCCACTATCGACCTGTACAGCAACGAAGGTGTGGTCGGCAGGAGCATCCACAATACCGTTGCCATCACCAGCTACCACTGCTTCGCTTCTACAGAAACGTGGGTCATCCTCCACAGCTCTGTCTCCTCTACAGCTGCCAGATCAGTTGTTGGATTCTGAAGAGGAAGAATCCTACGAGGATGAGTCATTTCGGGCGGCCAGGAGCCCTTCGGACTTACTGATAAAAGTTCAGGATCTAGATCAAGAGGAGGAAGAAATTTCCCAGGAGCACGCTAATCGAGAGACTGGGTCTACACCTGGCATGCAAATACCTGTGGAGTTATTCCAAAATCTCCAGTACATGTTAAGCGATTATTATCGTAGATTTCCACCTTCAGAATCGGGCGATTCTCATGTATCTACGCCGAGGCCAAGAGCATCTACTACAACTTTAGGGCACCAAGAATCAGTTTCTCAAGGGGCAGAGGAAGATGCACACTCTGCACCACCCTCTTCTCCAATACAATCTCATCAGGCAGAGGGTGAAAATTCGTCTAAGGATGAACAAGAGGATGGAGAATTAGACGACAAATCGGTATCGTCGGAGTGGGACGACTATCAGGCACAAACTCCTTCTCCAGCAGCCCAGCCTGCGCAGAATCTCCTCCAGTAGACATTGCCAGCTTCCATAAGATTATGGATAGAGCCACAAAGAGATTCCTCATCTCCATGGAGGCTAAACAGGAAGAATGCTTCCTATATGATTTTAAGGACTTGCCACAAAAACAATCTTGGTCTATTCCAATAATTGATTTTATATGGAAAGAAGGTTTAAGATCATGAAGACGCCAAATTATCTAACCTCTAAAATAAGGTAGGACGAGTAAACCATACTACACTGCCGCTCTTTTTAGAATATAAACATGCTGCCGTATCACCTAAACGCGCTGCAGTCGCAATTCTAAGCTGTACTATAAATGGTGCAAAAACCAAAATCCAACTACAGCATAAAAAAGCCAAATTAAGGACCTGTTCTTAGCCAGCAAATAAGCATTATAAACAATTTGAGTCTCTGACTATACACGAATATGATGGCACTTTTTATAATGCCGTGTTACTTCTAAAGTAGTGATTGCGTAGCTTTTTGTCAACGTTGTGTGCTACAAAATCGAGTAATAAAATCTCTGTTATGTCTTATATCTTGTCATTCTAGCTTATAGATAGAGGCGTGTTGAACCATATTACCCATGTTTTAAACATCCATAAACACAAACGATCAGGTACTTTATATTACCTCTCACATGGTGAAAAAAACTTTTCTTGGTCTTAGTCATCCACTAAGCGGCTAATATTTAGATTCTTATTAGACTATTCACTTGTATCTGCACAGAAAAAAACCCTCGATATACAGAGGCTTCCCGCTCCTCCAAACTAGATGGCTCCATAACTAAGAAAATTTAAAGAGACATTGCCCCGGAATTTGAGGTAATATAGCGCGACCCACATGTCAATATTAACGCTAGCTCCTATGCAACTATGCAACTACAGAAATCCTTTTGTTTTTTCTGGCTCTTGCCTTAAATAGATTCACCAGCACTTGTCCCACAATACAACCTGCGACTACATCATAGGTAAACCTTTTCCCTCTATGTCAATACGACATAATAGCACTTTAGAATATCCCACAAGCACTGCATGCACTTTATAAATTAATCGCAAGCACATTGGGTGCACTAGATTCAATGGGAAGTGTCATGTTCTGTCCTTTTTCTTCTCACTGTTTGACTCTCAGTCTTTTGGTCTATTCTATTTTAACTCGACAGAAGGATGTATTGTTAGCTATGAGCATTTATTAAATCTCATTATTGAAGTGTAGATATGTACATAATCGATGCCACTGAATCAGACTGCCATAAAAAAGCAAAAGAAATAATGACATTTACAAGTTTTTTTGTACTTTCTATTTTTCAGAAAATTGTATTATGCCCTCAATCTTTTAAGATTACCTATGTTATATTTTTGTATACGTTGTCCTTGGCCCTGAGGAAGGTGACACTCACCGAAACGTACGTCGGCCCAACATCTACTGTTTTGGATACAAACTGGTTAATTCCATCGCAACTAGTAGAACTGTACCATCTAGGTTCCCATGTGTATTCCACTAAGTACACCTTAGAGTTGCCATTTGTGTTAGTCTTATGTCTTGTAAAATTTAGTCTTTGTGTTTAGTTTGACAGGTATGCTTCTTTTAAAAAAGGAAATAGTATGACTGGTATGTGAGTATGCATGTTTGACTGTTAGGATTAGTTGTTACTAGAGGGCACTTTGAATGTTTTGCATTTCACGAAAACTCTCTTTAGAGAAAAAATATGTATGTAAAAATGATGAACTTCTCATTGATAACAAAATGATATGTACAGTTGCACAAATGTTTCTTAAAAAATTCTTTTAAAAATGAAAAAAAGATGAATAAACTTATATGCTTGAATAATACTTTAAAGTTTCTCGCTTTGGCATCTTTCTTATAAATTTCTCAGATTTACTCAATGTCAAAAGAAATATAGGTCCCTACTGAGGTTCTGTACTTTTTGCTTGGTTTGTCTCTCTCCCCCCTCTGGACCTCAAATTATCTGGGAGAACTCTTTCTTTCATTATTTCTCAACAGTTTTTACTGTAGAATCTTTCTTTTTTAGTTTCTTACTTGCTCATAGCATATATCTCCTTGCCGAGGATAATACCCCCCCTTCCCCTTACACTACATACTTTCCCTTAAGCACTTACTACTCTCAGTTTCATCTTAAACTATACCCGTGGCACCACATTTCTCTCATCTTCAGAACAATCATGGATAATTTAAAAACATTCGGTTTCTCCGATGAAGATTTCCTCACTATGATGGACCAAATTACAGGTGAAAATAAGACCAATACCACCAGTACACCTAGTACCAACACTGATTGGTTAAAACTTGTAAACTTAAAAAAGAAAGCCAAAAGAATGGAATCACATGCCTTCTTTATGGGGGAGTATTTAAAAGCAGGAGCAATCCCCATAGGACTTAGAGTCAGAAATATGCCGGCCCTATTTGTGGAAGTTCGCAGTTTCTTAGAGCGTTGGTCCCTCATAGCGAATCGCTGCTCACGCGATTGGATGCTCCTTATTATAAACACAGTGAAAGATATGCTAGTCGCATTACAGTAGGAAATTCACGAGTTAGAAGAGAAACTAAAAGCAAATCCATCATTAGAAGATGCAAAGAAAACTCTTCAGGAAATAAGCGAAGAAATAGAAGAATTTGATACATATCTCACAAAAAAGAAAATGGACAAATTAAGAAAAGATGTCCGCTGGTTTGCACAAGAAAAAATCTATCCTTATCTCAAACAGGATTTTTACACTCAGCATCAAGACGACCCAGCTGAAGGAACTAGATCATACGATCAGACCTATCATAACTCCAGATTCAACAAAAGAGTTAGATTTCAAACTTTTTCTAACACCAATTCCTCAGACTCAGAACAAGAAGGAATGATGACAGAAGAAGATTATGACTATGGCTTCCCTAATCACAATCAAAGAGGCCACTTCTCAAGAAGACCAAATCGAGGCCCACGACATCCTTTTTTATCGAGGGGCAGAGGACGAGGAAGACCTCGCTATCCAACAGTGAATCAAAATCAATACCAACAACCAAACCAATACCAACAACCGAACCCTCCACATCCTCAGCCATATGTCCAAACGAGACGACAACAATATTGGAAACAATAAAAAATCAGAACAACACATCCATACCAATATTTAATCTTTCTTCACATAATCTATCATCAGAAGAAGTGAAAATACTGAGTAAAGGTCTATCATATGTCCCTAGCACTGGAGCAAATAGATTTCAAATCCACCAAGACATTTTTTCCTTCTTTAGGAAGATCAGATTAAAAAAATATTTTGACAATATGGACGCAAGAGAAGAAGAGTAAAACTTATCAGGCTGCCGACCCCCTTCCACATTCACCCCCACTTTGGACATGCTTGGACCAGAAGTTGCAATATTTGAGAAAAGTGTTCTTATTGAATTGGAAAGAGTTTTGAAATATATTCCATTGCCCCACACAAATCTGGAAAAAGAGGAAAGATTAGCTTTGAAAACGCTCCAAAACAACCAAGACATTATAATAAAACCATGCGACAAAGCAGGAGGGATTGTGATCATGAACACAAAGCACTACGCAGATAAAATCAATCAGATGTTAGGAGTGGAAGAACACTACAGAAGAGCAAGTAGACGATCTCTCACCAATCTAGCAGAGGAAATAAAAGCTATAGTATCCAACGCCTTCATAGAAGGGCACATTTGCCAGAAAGAAATGGACTACCTCATCAACACCTACCCAGTGGTACCTGCAATCTACGGTGTTCCAAAAACACATAAGAACACATTGGACCCACCTCTGAGACCTATAGTAGCTTCTATAAACTCTAGCACGGAACCCCTTTCAAAATATTTAGACTCCTTCCTGTGCCCTCTCACCACCACGTATGCTTCCTACATCAAGGATACCGGGCACATGATTAAAGTCCTTGAACATTCTCCATTTAACAATGCTACACAACTGCTTGTGATATGTGATATAGAATCCCTATACACGAATATCCCTCAAGACAAAGCTATGGAATCTGTTGCAGCACTCCTAGCAAGAACACCAGGATCTAGACCCGACACCTTCATTTTGGAATGTTTAAGAATGGTTCTACAAAACAACTTCTTTGAATTCGGTAGTGAGGTATACCATCAAGTCAAAGGTGTAAGCATGGGGGCCTCTTGTGCCCCCAGCATAGCTAACATATATATGGGAGAATTTGAGCGTAAGAATATCTACAATGAAATCGCGCCTTTTTTTGAGAACATCTCCAGATGGCACAGATTTATAGACGATGTGTTCTTTATCTGGTCAGGGACAGAAGACCTTTTAAAAGAATTCATAGAATGGCTCAACTTGGCAGACAAAAATCTGAAATTCACTTACAATTTCTCCCCAGACAAAGTGGAATTCCTAGATATATGGATACGACATACAGACGGAGAACTGACAGTCGACCTATATCGCAAACCTACAGCCAAAAACACCATCCTGGAACATGGCAGCTACCATCCTAACTGCCAACAGGACTCTATCCCGTTTGGGGAATTCTTACGAATAAAAAGAAACTGCACGTCTATGAAGGATTTCATGACACATGCCAACCAATTAACGGAACGGTTATTGGCAAGAGGATATCCTAAACGTCTCATACGCAACTCTATGAAAAGAGCGAAATATTATAATAGAGATGTTCTGTTAAACCCAACTCCGAAATCCCAGGAACAAAAACTTGTGTGTGTTCTGAATCACTCCACCATCAATAATAAGATAAGGAAGGTGATCCATAACAACTGGAAGATATTGAACACCAATGACCAGGAAGACAAACTAAGCAAACCTATCTTAGCATTCAGAAGAAATCAAAACCTTCGAGACAAGCTGGTACACAGCAGGTGGAAAAGTAAAGAAAGAAATAAACAGAAAACCATCGATGGAATTCCACTGCCAAAAGGCAACCACAGATGTGGAAACTGCCACGCATGTGACCAGATAATTCCCGGTGAGAAATGGACTTATGGTCAAAAGCAAGGAAACCTAAAAGAAATGACTAATTGCAGAACCAAAAATGTCATATACCTGATTATATGTCCGTGTGACATAGGGTATATAGGCGAAACATCTAGAGAATTCCGTACTAGACTCTCGGAACATAAGTCCGCAATTAGAACGCAAAAAACCAATGCCCCAATGGTATCTCACTTCGTCCAATATGGCCACAATGAAAAAGACCTGCGATGGCAGATTCTGGAACACGTTCATACACCCCCTGGAAAGGATCCATCAATTTTTTGCAAAAAACGTGAAACTTTTTGGATCCATTTTTTGGACACAGTCCGTTTTGGGCACAACGAAGAAATCTCCCGGATAGTAACGCTTTGATGATATCACTACTCCTGTAATCTCACTTTGACTATCTTGTTGTATAAACACGCATCCCCTAACATGGCTTCTGTGAAAGACCAACTTTATGCTACACCACACTGCAAACTTTCACAAATCCGTGACTCTTTGAGTCTCATTATAGCTAACTTTGTAAATTATCATTAATAACACCTCCTAATGTATCCTAATCTTTGTCCACCTTCTCTTTAAGATTATCTAACTAAAACCCGCTCCAATATGGCCGCCATAGTGTGGGCACGCCAGCTCCAGTCTGTCAACTATGTTTAAGCTCTTACTAAATGGACGCAGAGTATGAGTCCTATCTTTGTGTTCATGACCCCTCATCTGTTTGCAATCCCTGTGCTGTATTTAAACTGTCCCCCAAGCTCGTAAACCCTCCACGCTGGGATTATTCCCAAGAACCCCTAGTCGCGGCAACAGCTCATCGAGGAAAAGGTAAGAGACTTTCTAAAACATGCCCCGTTTTCGCGCTCGTCCGTACCCTTGCCATCAGATCGCACTAAGCGGTAGCAAACAACATGCAGACCCAATCCACGCCGCACCAATTATAACGCGTAATTTAAGCCCTCTACCACCACCTAGTTCTGGCATTTTGTAACCACTTTCAGCCACCCGACTTATCGCAATCCTTATTCTTTTTAAGGCTCTATCTACGAATGTCCGAATAACTCTTTACATTGGGCCAAGTCCCTGGAACCCCCGGTTGCGGCGTCAGACCTCTAAAATAAGGTAAGACGAGTAAACCACACTACACTGCCGCTCTTTTTAGAATATAAACATGCTGCCGTATCACCTAAACGCGCTGCAGTCGCAATTCTAAGCTGTACTATAAATGGTGCAAAAACCAAAATCCAACTACAGCATAAAAAAGCCAAATTAAGGACCTGTTCTTAGCCAGAAAATAAGCATTATAAACAATTTGAGTCTCTGACTATACACGAATATGATGGCACTTTTTATAATGCCGTGTTACTTCTAAAGTAGTGATTGCGTAGCTTTTTGTCAACGTCGTGTGCTACAAAATCGAGTAATAAAATCTCTGTTATGTCTTATATCTTGTCATTCTAGCATATAGATAGAGGCG
Source organism: Lissotriton vulgaris (assembly GCF_964263255.1). Taxonomy (NCBI): domain Eukaryota; kingdom Metazoa; phylum Chordata; class Amphibia; order Caudata; family Salamandridae; genus Lissotriton; species Lissotriton vulgaris. Next base: position 81,972,908 of record NC_141687.1, on the reverse strand, counting down.
TGTTGAACCATATTACCCATGTTTTAAACATCCATAAACACAAACGATCAGGTACTTTATATTAACTCTCACATGGTGAAAAAAAAAATTCTTGGTCTTAGTCATCCACTAAGCGGCTAATATTTAGATACTTATTAGACTATTCACTTGTATCTGCACAGAAAAAAACCCTCGATATACAGAGGCTTCCCGCTCCACCAAACTAGATGGCTCCATAACTAAGAAAATGTAAAGAGACATTGCCCCGGAATTTGAGGTAATATAGCGCGACCCACATGTCAATATTAACGCTAGCTCCTATGCAACTATGCAACTACAGAAATCCTTTTGTTTTTTCTAGCTCTTGCCTTAAATAGATTGACCAGCACTTGTCCCACAATACAACCTGCGACTACATCATAGGTAAACCTTTTCCCTCTATGTCAATACGACATAATAGCACTTTAGAATATCCCACAAGCACTGCATGCACTTTATAAATTAATCGCAAGCACATTGGGTGCACTAGATTCAATGGGAACTGTCATGTTCTGTCCTTTTTCTTCTCACTGTTTGACTCTCAGTCTTTTGGTCTATTCTATTTTAACTCGACAGAAGGATGTATTGTTAGCTATGAGCATTTATTAAATCTCATTATTGAAGTGTAGATATGTACATAATCGATGCCACTGAATCAGACTGCCATAAAAAAGCAAAAGAAATAATGACATTTACAAGTTTTTTTGTACTTTCTATTTTTCAGAAAATTGTATTATGCCCTCAATCTTTTAAGATTACCTATGTTATATTTTTGTATACGTTGTCCTTGGCCCTGAGGAAGGTGACACTCACCGAAACGTACGTCGGCCCAACATCTACTGTTTTGGATACGAACTGGTTAATTCCATCGCAACTAGTAGAACTGTACCATCTAGGTTCCCATGTGTATTCCACTAAGTACACCTTAGAGTTGCCATTTGTGTTAGTCTTATGTCTTGTAAAATTTAGTCTTTGTGTTTAGTTTGACAGGTATGCTTCTTTTAAAACAGGAAATAGTATGACTGGTATGTGAGTATGCATGTTTGACTGTCAAGTCAAGTCAAGATTTATATAGCGCGGTACATACCCATAGGGTCTCAAGGTGCTTGAGAAAGGGTGGGGAGTTACTTGTCGAATATCCAAGTTTTGAGTTGCTTTATGAATGCTAGGTGGTTCTGAGTAAGGCGAAGGTGAGTGGGAAGTGAGTTCCAGGTTTTAGCTGCCAGGTAGGAGAAGGATCTACCACCCATCGTAGTTTTGTTGATGCGAGGTACAATGGCGAGGGCTTGGTTGGATGATCGTAGCTGACGGGAGGAGGTGTAGAAGGACAGTCGTGTGTTGAGGCATTCGGGTCCAAGTTCGTAAAGTGCTTTGTGTGCGTGGGTTAGGAGGCGGAAAGTAATCCTCTTATTTACGGGGAGCCAGTGGAGGTTTTTCAGGTGACCAGAGATGTGTTCTTTACGCGGGATGTCTAGTATGAGTCTGGCTGATGCGTTCTGGATGCGTTGGAGTTTTTTCTGGAGTTTTGCGGTGGTACCGGCGTAAAGGGTGTTTCCGTAGTCCAGGCGGCTTGTGACCAGTGCGTGGGAGACCGTTTTTCTAGTTTCGGTGGGGATCCAGCGAAATGTTTTTTTGAGCATGCGAAGGATGTTGAAGCAAGATGATGAAACGGCGTTGACTTGTTTGGTCATCGAGAGTGAGGAGTCCAGGATGACGCCCAGGTTCCGTGCGTGGTCCGTCGGGATGGGTGCTTTTCCAAGGACCTCTGGCCACCAAGAGTCATCCCAGGTGGAGGGGGAGGTGCCTAAGATGAGGACTTCTGTTTTGTCTGAGTTCAGTTTCAGACGGCTGTGCTTCATCCACTCGGCTACTTCTTTCATTCCTTCGTGTAAATTGGTTTTGGCGGTGTTAGGGTCTTTGGTGAGTGAAAGGATCAGTTGAGTGTCGTCAGCGTAGGAGATGATGTTGAGGTTGTGTTGGCGTGCGATGGTAGCGAGGGGGCTCATGTATACGTTGAAGAGGGTGGGGCTGAGTGACGATCCTTGTGGTACGCCGCAGATGACTTCAGAGGCCTCTGACTTGAATGGTGGGAGGCGGACTCTCTGGGTTCTTCCGGTGAGGAACGAGGTGATCCATTCCAGTGCTTTACCTTGGATTCCGACGTTTCTGAGGCGTTGCAGGAGGGTGCTATGACAGACAGTGTCGAAGGCAGCGGAAAGGTCGAGGAGGATGAGGGCGCCTGTGTCTCCATTGTCCAGTAGAGTTCGAATGTCGTCTGTTGCTGCGATAAGTGCGGTCTCGGTGCTGTGTTTGGCTCGGAAGCCAGACTGTGAGGAGTCGAGGGATTTGTTGGCTTCGAGGAAGGTGGCGAGCTGGTTGTTGACAGCTTTTTCGATGACTTTGGCCGGGAATGGAAGAAGCGAGATGGGGCGGTAGTTTTTGAGTTCGGTGGGGTCGGCTGTGGGTTTTTTCAGAAGGGCGCTGAGTTCTGCGTGTTTCCAGCTTTCCGGGAAGGTGGCGGAGTTGAGAGAGCAGTTGATGACATCTCGGAGGTGTGGTGCTATGATGGAGTCTGCTTTGTTGAAGATGTGATGGGGGCAGGGGTCTGTGGGGGATCCGGAGTGGATGGAGTTCATCAGGCGGATGGTGTCCTCTGTAGAGATTGGGTTCCAGTCGTTAAGGATGTTCAAGGGGGGTGAAGGTCCTGCAGAAGGTTGGGTGGGTTGGTCTCCAGGTCGGTTGTCGAAGCTGTTATGGATGTCTGCGATTTTGTTGTGGAAGAAGGAAGCTAGGGAGTCGCAGAGGGCTTGGGAGGGGGTGATGTCGTTGGAGTTGGCTGATGGGTTGGTAAATTCTTTGACGATGTTGAATAATTCCTTGCTGTTGTGGGCGTTGTTATCTAGTCGGTCTTTGAATGCGGCTTTCTTGGCAGACCGGATGAGTTGGTGGTGTATGCGGGTGGCGTTTTTGAAGGCGTCCCTGGTGTTGGTGTTTGGGTCTTTTTTCCAGGCCTTCTCAAGGGAGCGACAGAGTTTCTTCGATTTCTTAAGATCATCGTTGAACCAGGAGGTGTTTTTGCTGCTTAGTTTGATTTGACGTTTTTTCAACGGTGCTAGGATGTCGGCGCTGTTGGATAGCCATTGGGAGAGGTTAATTGCTGCTTGGTCGGGGTTTGAGGAGTGGGCAGGGGGGTTTTGAAGAAGTGATGAGGAGATCTGATCGATGGTGATTTTGTTCCAGTTTCTTCGCATAGTAGGTTGAGGATGGTTGTGGTTTGTGGTCTTCTTGTAGATAAAGTGAACGCAGCTGTGGTCCGTCCAATGGAGAGCTGTGGTGTGACAGAAGTTGTTACTAGAGGGCACTTTGAATGTTTTGCATTTCACAAAAACTCTCTTTAGAGAAAAAATATGTATGTAAAAATGATGAACTTCTCATTGATAACAAAATGATATGTACAGTTGCACAAATGTTTCTTAAAAAATTCTTTTAAAAATGAAAAAAAGATTAATAAACTTATATGCTTGAATAATACTTTAAAGTTTCTCGCTTTGGCATCTTTCTTATAAATTTCTCAGATTTACTCAATGTCAAAAGAAATATAGGTCCCTACTGAGGTTCTGTACTTTTTGCTTGGTTTGTCTCTCTCCCCCCTCTGGACCTCAAATTATCTGGGAGAACTCTTTCTTTCATCATTATGACGCCAAATTCTCTACCCGCAGTGCTACCTAGGGTAGATAAAAAATATAGGGCACCCAGTTCATCACCGGCATGCCTGGTTGGTCAGGCTAAGACGGAGTCCGTAGTCACCCAGGCAGCACAACGAAGGGCCAAGAATCCGTCTACACAAATCACTACCCCCCTGATAAAGACGGGAGACGTCTTGATTCAATAGGGAAAAAGGTGTCTACTATTGCGGCAACCACGGTCCGAGCCGCAAATTCACTGGCAATTCTTGGCAGGTATGATAGGCAAATGTGGTCCGACATATCACCCTATATCGAGAAGCTTGCAGAGCCGGATCGGACTGAAGCAAAAAAGATCCTGCTAGAGGGAGAGAGCGTCTCATCTGAGATAATTGATGCTGCAGTGGACGTGGCAGCAACAGGTTTTAGGCAGCTAGCAGGAGCAGCTGTACTCCGAAGGCAAGGCTGGTTAAAGGCTACATCATTTCGTTTAGAAGTCCAGACAAAAATCGTGGACATGGCCTATGATGGAGAGTTCCTCTTTGGTCAACATGTAGACGAGGCATTACAATCAATAAAGAAAGACACAGAGACGGCACGATCGCTGGGCTCTCTCCAGTTTCGGAAGTCTTCCTTTCGAGGCGCAAGAGGAAGAGGCAACTACTCGAACAGAGGAGGTTATAATCAGCAACGCTCCTACAGTAACAACCAAGGGAACCAGAGGTACCAGCCATACCGTCAGCAAACATATGGCCAAAGGAGAAATACTTATGCTCAACCAAGAGGGAAGTCCTCTTACCGAGGGAGAGACAACAAGAGCAAGTGAGACACACATCCTGCCACCACTTTGTCCCAGCCTGAAACAAATTGGAGGAAGAATATCCCGATATTATTCAAGTTGGTCCAAAATTACCACAGACAGATGGGTTCTGGACGTAGTTTCCAGAGGTCACATTCTCGAATTCGTCAAAGCCCCTCCAAATTCTCCCCCAAAAGGTCCACCACCAGCTCATCTCAAGGAGCTATTTTCCCAAATTCACTCAATGATTCGGAAAGGAGCAATAGAAAGGGTACCTCAACATCAGAGGGGAACAGGTTTTTATTCAAGATTTTTCCTGATCCGCAAGAAGTCGGGGGAATGGCGCCCCATCCTCGACCTGCGTGCCCTCAACAAGTACCTCAAGAAATTATCCTTCCGAATGTTAACACTTCAAGAAATCCTCCAGTTTCTATCAGTAGGGGATCACATGGCAACACTCGACCTTCAGGACGCATACTTCCATGTGCCCATTTTTCCAAGACACCCGAAGTTCTTACGGTTCAGAGTGGCTGGCAGAGACTTCCAGTTCAAAGTGCTTCCCTTTGGACTACGTTTGGCCCCCAGAGTGTTCACAAAGATGTTAGCCCCGGTGGCCGCACGCCTAAGACTAGAGGGAGTTCAAATTTATCCATATTTGGACGACTGCCTTATCAAGGCCAGTTCCATCGGCCTGGCAAAGATGCACATTCAAAGATGTCTATCACTCTTCCATAGCCTGGGATTTTCAGTAAAATTAAAAAAAATCTCACCTAACTCCATCACAGAGGAAGTCGTTCTTGGGAGCCACACTGGACACAAAACTCGCCCAAGTGTTCATAACAAAAGAAAGACAAGTGAAGATTCGCAAGATGTCCACATCACTGCTAGAAAGAAAGTGCGTTTCTGTTCGCAAGTTCAAGTCTTTCCTCAGGATGATCTCATCCTGCATTCCGCTCACCCCCAACTGTCGCCTGCGAATGCGACCTTTGCAAGAGGAACTCAGTCGTCAGTGGGTGCAAGTGACAGGCTCGTTCGAGGACGTCACCAATATAACTCCTCGTATGAAAAACTCCATCCAGTGGTGGGGGCAAGATGTGAACCTGCAGGAGGGATGCGCTTTCCTGTCAGAAGGACCCAGATTCATTGTGACCACGGATGTTTCTCTGGAGGGCAGGGGCGCCCATCTCCAAGGGATGACAGTCAGTGGCAAATGGGACATTCACCAGAAAAAATGGCACATAAACCTGCTGGAACTAAGAGCCATTTTTCTAGCCATGAAATCCTTTCAGGCGACTTTGGAGGGCTCGACAGTGTTGATACGAACGGACAACACTACCAGCATGCATTACCTGAACAAGCAGGGAGGCACAAGATCGGCCCGGTTGTCCCGTCAGGCGCAGGAGATCTGGAATTGGGCCCTGAATCACAACATCAATCTGTCAGCGGTCCATGTCCCAGGGGTTGCCAATGTCCTAGCGGATTCTCTCAGCAAGACTGCAGGAAGCAATCACGAATGGGAACTCCATCAACAATCCCTGGATCAGATATTCCGAGAGTGGGGTCATCCCAACCTGGACTTGTTTGCGACAGCCCTGAACCGGAAATGCCAACGCTTTGCAAGCTGGGTTCCCCACAAGGACTCGTGTGGAGATGCCCTTTCGATGAATTAGTGTCGAATATTTGCTTACGCTTTTCCGCCAATGCCGCTAATTCCCAAGATCATCAGGAAGATGAGGAGTCAACCATGTCGACTAATCCTTATTGCTCCAAGGTGGCCCCGACAATATTGGTTCACCGAGCTTCTCCTCCTCTCGGAGTGCGAACCAATACAACTGCCATTTCCATAGCTCTCCTCCGCTAACATCTACAAATTCCTTCCCATAAACCTACCATCTAGCTAACTTCAGAGGGCATGTGGGTAGATGGACCTGGCCTTTTCTGCCTCTCCCCTTCTGCCTTTGAAGCTCATGGTTTACGACCCTTCCCACTTGCTACGGCATTCCTGTGCAGCAGAGCCCTCTTGTAGTAGATAACCTTTCTCCCCTGGTGCCACTTATCACCTCATTAAAGCAGCCTGGCTACTCCTGTTAACTCTCACAAATCAGGGGAGACCACAGGAAGACTGAATTTTGGCTTACAGACAAGAAAGTCTTCTAATTTGTTTTCTGTACATTTCAGAATAAATTCAACAATAGCATATTGTTGGATTTATCGATACCATTTTAAGTCCTTGAATGATATTTTTCGGTAATCCTAGCGTTTGTTATAAGTTCATAAACTAATGCAATGTTAAGCTAGGGATCAATAATGGGGAAAATGAAATGTCCAATTTCTCCAACACCAGGGCCTATAAAACATCTTGGGCCATATGTATGAAGCTGTTTTGCGATCGCAAACACTGTGAATTGCAAGAAAATGGTGTATGCAATCGCAAAACAGAGAATCCCTATGTATAGGAGCTATCCTGTGCGCAAAAATTGCTAATCGCTAACTTAGCGATTACCAATTTTGTGAGGCATAGATTCTGCAAATATTTTTGTGAACTCGCAATCTGCAACACGTTAATTGCCTAAATCGCAATTAAGGTGTTCACAAATTGAGAATTAGCAAAATGAGATACATGAAAAAATCGCAATTTGCCATTAGGAGAAATTCACAATTTTGCTGATCGCAATTACCACCAAGTGTGTGCAGGTGGTAACCAGGTGCAACCTATTTAAAGAGGCCCACAATGCCACGGGTTATCCACAATGGCTGGGCTGTTTGTGATAGCCAGGAGGCTGCGAATCTGAGCTGTTGCACAGAGAAGGAGACGCCAGGAAGGGATCTTTAGAGCGAGCATAACTCTGTTCCAGCGGACTGTGGAGGAGATCCATGTGAACTACAGGCTGGACGAAGACAGCATCCTGGACCTAATAGCAGAGCTCAAACCCATACTAGAACACCTCACACGCAGGACACACACCATCCCCACCCATGTACAGGTTTTGTGCTCACTGTACTTACTGGCATCCCAGGAGTTTTCAGGGGGTGACGGCCACAGCAGGAGGGGTCCCTCAGAGTGCACTGTTGCGCTTCTTCCACGCTTTCCTTGATGCAATGGTACAGAGGCAGCATCACCACATCCAAATCCCCAGCACACAACAGGCTCTAGACCAGACCATGCAGGAGTTCTACCAGATAGCCCAATTCCCCCATGTAATTGGCTGCATAGATGGGACCCATGTCGCTATTCCCCCCTCATAGAATGAGTATGTGTTCAGGAATCGCAAGTCATATAATTCCCCGAACATACAGGTAGTGTGCAATGCCAAACATATAATCACTGACATAGTTGCAAAATACCCAGGCAGCACCCACGACTCACAGATGGGAGTTTGGTGAGGGCTACCTGCTAGGTAAATGCATTGGTCACAAGGACACACCAGTAAAGCACAGAAGTGGCAGGACAGTGTTTAACCTGATTCTTCTCACCCTGCGTTTGCTGTACGTGACTACATTCTGACTCCATACCTGAATCCAGCCACTGCTGGGGAGCGGAGGTACAACAGTGCCCACAGAGCCACCCGCTGTGCCATTGAGAGGACATTTGGAATACTCAAGAGCCGTTTCCGCTGCCTCCATAAGAGTGGAGGAGCACTACAGTACAGCCCAGAGACATGTTGCAAAATCGTGGTCACGTGTGCCATGCTACACAACATCGCCACCAGGAAAGGCACCCCAGTGGAGCTCACAGATTCAGACTCATCAGATGAGGAGGGGTCAGCTCCACGATGCAGGCCAGCTGGTGGTGTCGGTGAGGCTACCGGCCACCAGAGGAGAGATGAGATCACACAGAACTATTTCTAAGTGAGTAATGATGATACAATGCTACAGATTGTTGCAAAACTGTGTTTTTATATCCTTCAGTGCAGGAAAATATCCATCACACAGCCTGAAGTGCACACTATGTGAGTTCAAATTGCTTGCAAATGTTCAACACACAGTGCAAGTCTTTTTCACAAACATGAGTCAGTATGCAATGGGTTGCCTCACCCATTGCCATGTGCCACTCATGGCTGTTCAGCGTCTGCGTGCATGGCTTGTTGCCCTCGCTCAGGGTGCAAACTACCCTCCCCATAGGCATCGATTGCTCTCCCCTGATGCGCACTACGATGTCTGTCCTGTGGGATGGGTGGAGTGATGCTGCTCCTGCTGGATTGCCCATCATCCTCCAGTGAGCTGAGGGGTCCTGCGCTCTCCTGTGGCTGCTGCCCGCAGCTGGTCCACCACATATGTGACCTGCACCAGGCCCCTGGCTGCATCCTGGTAGCATTGTGCCATCTCATGCTGATTTGGCAGTGGACAGCCGGTTTACAGCCTTTGTGTAAATGTCCAGGCGGGTGTGGAGGCGCTGCCTCTCCCTGCGTCTGGCTGTACGGTCTCTCTGCATCTCTGATCAGTGCTTCCAGTGCAGCCGCCATGTCCATGAAGCCCTCCCTCATTTGGGTCATGTTATTGTGCGCTGAAAACTGGCGCTGTATTGATTTCATTGCCTTTGCTTGCAGGCGCTGCACCTTTAGCATGTTGCCTTCAAGCCCTGCAAAGACCGTGCCTTCGCCTACGGCAGTTGTACTGGTGGACAGCCGTGCCCTGCGCCAGGATGACATTCCTGGCGTAGGACGGGCAGGGGACTGTGCTGTTTGAAGTGAGGCACGCTGGCCCTGGACTTGCTGATCCTCCCCACTTGTGTCCAGTGAATCTATCTCTAGTGGTGGCAGTGTTGGATTACTGGGCTGCCTTCCTCCTGCTCCTCTTGCCCTGAATGTGACGGTGTGGGATGCATCCTCCCCTCTTGCCATAGGTTCCTGTGTTTCTGGTGGTGCTGTGAATGTAAATGCACACATTAATTGGGTGTCCTGCTTTGCATTGGTTATGCAATAAATGTTTCAGTTTGGAGTTACATGGGTCCTATCTGTCTGTTTTTTGCCTTTCCTGATATACACACATTCTGATTTTACCTTGCTGGGGGTCACTGCTCCACTGTTTGGTGCATGTGACTACATCTCCCATAATGCATTGCTGGATGTGCTTGTGTGATTGCCCTAGAGTTGCATTCATGTTTGGTGCCTGGGTCTTTCCTGGGTGTGTGGATCAGGGGAGTAATAGCATGTTTCTTATCTTGTCTGGTGTTTCGGGGTTCGGAGCTGTCCAGGTCAGCCACACCACTCACACTCTCTGGCAGCAGGGTGCCCTCAACCAACTCCTCCAAAGGCGTGGAATCAGTAGCAGTGGACATCCCACCACCGGTCTTCCTTGCCTCAGCCAGCCTTGTAGCCACCTTTTCTTTGTATCTCTTACGCATATCAACCCACCTTTTCATGAGGTCTTCTACGGTGCGGTGGGTCACGTCAATGGCGTTCACCTTCTCCTGTATGTCTAACCAGATTTTCTTTTTGCGTGCCTCTGGCACACGTAGTGATTGCCTGTCAAACAGGAGCTTATGGCTCACCACCACTTCTTGTATGAGCACCTCTTGCTCTCTTTCACTGAACTTTTGTTTCCTTTTCCTGGCTTTCTCCTCCTGCAACTTGTCCTGTGTGTCCATGTCTCCTTCACTCAGATGCAGTACACAAGTGTCTCAGCTCTCCTCCCAGCCTCTCACTCAGCTTCTGGCAATCAGGTTCAGCATGAGCAGTCACACTTCCTGGTTGTGATGTCATCAAGATGCACCTGAATTACCGATTAGCAGATTTGCGATTCCTTATTTGCGAAATCGCAATTAAGGAATCGCAATGTAGGTAATCGCATTAATTTTCTACCAATTTTTGGGAATTGCTACATATTGGCAAACTTTAATTTACCACAACACTCACAGGAAAAATGAGGTAGGGTCAGAGGCCAAAGTTTAAAGACCAAACTGGAATATGCAGCCCCAAACTAACATGTAAATACAAAATATAAACCAGCGTCTATAGAAAAAGAAAACAATTGGAGAAGCTCCTAAGCAAGATTTCAAAATGTGTTGCAAAAAAACGACATATAACTTTATATGTATTGGATTCCCATCAATCACCAGGCCTGGTGATACGCTTCATCATTTGGGTATCCTTTATAGATAGTATGACAATCAAGCTCCATATTTATCAGAGCTCTCGAGTGTCAAAGGATATGTTTAACCAAGATGAGCAATGTTACGTTTGTGGGATCAAAGTATCATAGTGCAGTGCAGAAAGTGCATGTACATGTTTTTGAGCAAGAACATGTCCTGAGTCCCAATAACCCTCATTGTAATTCCATCCAACTGTGGAGGCGTTACATCGATGATATTTTGGTTATATGGAGAGGAGATATCAATAGTGTGCACAGGTTTCTAGAGTGGCTGAACAGCAGAAATAATTACTTGAAATTCACAGTAGAGATGGACAAACATAAGCTGCCCTTCCTGGATCTTCTGATCACTGCCTCATCTGATGGCCTCAGCACTGAACTCTACACTAAACCTATGGCAAGGAATTCCCTATTGAGCTACAAAAGCCATCATCCGGTAGCTCTTAGGAACAACCTACCCTACGGTCAGTTCCTTAGGATCCGAAGGAATTGTTCAACTAAAGAAGGTTTTCTAAAGCATGCCAAAACTCTGTCATCGCATTTGATTGATAGAGATTATCCAAAAAAAGTTGTCAGACAAGCGGCTAAAGGAGCTATCAACAACAATCGAGACAGTCTTCTTGAAGTTAATATGAAACAGACTTTGACTCCAAGATTGACTTTTGTAAACACGTTTAGTACAGTTTCCAATGATGTCAAAAAATCAATTCTGAGAAATTGGAAAATTCTCAATGTTGATGGTGACCCTTTATCTGTCCCCCTGTTTGCCTTTAAAAGAAATAGCAACCTGCGGGACAAATTAGTACACACCAGCCCGCTCGCCATAGAAGCAGCGACACAGGACACTATCTGGCGTACATCCAACATACAGGGGCACTTCCCCTGTGGCACCTGCAAGGCATGTCCTTTGACAAAAAAATCCAAAACAGTAGACATAGGCACGGACCGTCGTTGGATACAGAAGAAAATGACAAATTGCAACAGCGAAAGATTGTTCTACTTCATCACCTGCCCTTGTAAGCTTAACTATGTGGGCATGACAGCACGCAAAGTTAAGTTACGGATCATGGAACATATGAGTACGGTGCGGTGCAAGAAACAAGCCACGAGACTAACGGCCCATTTCTTAGAGATGAATCATAAGCCAGAAGACATGCTGTGGACTGTTTTAGAACAACCTTATATTCCGCAACATGCCGCAGATATCTCTAAATTTCTATTCCTTAGAGAAGAGCGATGGGTCTTTAGATTAAAAAGTGACACACTGGGACTCAATGATTCCATCCCTTGGTCCGCACTGTAAGCTCTTGCCCACATGGGATGTCCCACCGAGACACCGTTAGCATGTGAGGTTGGACTCCTAGGTAGATCATTTTGCAATGACCTTGCCGAGCCAATCACTCGCACTGTGTGTATTTTTCATTAAGGTATCTACATGACTTGTAGTGCCACCTGGTCTGCGTCCAACCACGGTTCCAGGGACGAGGCAAGCTGTGACTCTAAGTTTGACCACCAGACCTGTCATTGTACAGTCCTAGAGGGGTGCACCTTGCTTCTAGATTTACTTTATGGAGCATACTTGAATGAATGAATGAATGAATGAATGAATGAATGAATGAAGCTAGATTTATATTGCGCAACTTAGCCCCAGAGGGCGTCAAGGCGCCTAACCAAATGAAGTGATACGGTCAGAGAGCATGATTAATGGTAGGCCTTGATGAAACACCACGTCAGTGTTCTTAAAGAGAGCCATGGTGGGTTGGGATTTGATCTCAGAGGAGAGGGCATTCCATAATTTAGGGGCCACAGATGAAAAAGCTCTTCCGCCCCACCTGACCTTGTTTGTCCGAGGGACAGTGAGAAGGTTCTTATTGGCAGAGCGAAGGTTTCTGCTAGGGGTGTAGGGACTCAGAAGGGAGCTTATGGCCTCAGAGCTGCCGCCGGATAGGGCACTGAAAACTAGGCATAGGATTTTAAAGGAGACTCTAGACTGGATCGGGAGCCAGTGAAGACTCTTCCTTGCAAGAGAGACAGAAGCGGTGTTAGGGACATCCAGAACAAATCTGGCAGCCGCGTTCTGGATAGTCTGGAGGCGTTGGATGAGGCCTTTATTGATGCCTGCATAAAGGGCGTTGCAATAGTCCAGCCGTGATGTAACTAAGGCCACCACGGTCTGTTTGCGAGCTTGAGGAGAAAGATAGTGGGTGATTTTTCTAAGTACTTTGATCACTTCCCAACAGGTAGAAACAGTTATATTGACCTGTAGTGACATGTCTAGAGAGGTATCAAAAATCACGCCAAGAATCCGGGCGGAATTTGACGGTACGGGACAGGCTCCGAGAGAGGGAGGCCACCATTCATTAGACCAGCTGTTTTGATCTTTACCGAAGATCAAGACTACTGTTTTCTCTCCGTTCAGCTTCAGGGCATTTACAATCATCCAGTCGGAGACAGCTTGCATGCAGTTCCTGAAGCTGAGCGCGGAGGTACTCACCGAGTGGGAGAGAGACACCATGATCTGGGTGTCATCGGCGTATTACACCATCTCCATCCCCTGAGCTCTTACTAGTCTAGCAAGTGGGGCCACTTAAATGTTAAAGAGGGTCGGGATCAAGCCGACCCCTGTGGAACCCCACATTGCACAGGCTTAGCAGGGGAGAGGAACTCTCCTAGCTTGACCCTCTGTTCTCTCTTATCAAGGAAAGAGGACAGCAGGCTCAGTGCTGGGCCCTCCACCCCTATCTCCCTCAGACGAGCAGTTAAAGTCGAGGGAGATAGGGTATCAAAAGCGGCTGTCAGGTCTAAGAGGACCAAAAAAGTGGTCTGGCCTTGGTCGACCTTTGATCGTATATTGTCTGTCACTACTGTGAGGGCCGACTCAGTGCTGTGGAATTTTCGAAAGCCACGTTGAGACTGGTCCAGGAACCCAGAAGTATCTAGAAAAGCAGTCAGATAATGATTGAGGTGTGATTCCAACATTTTGGCTGGAGCAGGCAGTAAGGAAATCGGCCGGAATTTCTTAAGGGTGTCCGGATCCAGAGTAGGTTTTTTAAGCAATGGCTTGTTTCCAGGAAGCAGGGAAAAGGCCCTGGGCCATAGCCTGGTTCATTACCTCAAGAAGCGGGGGCAACAGAGTTTCCCTACAATCTTTAAGAACCTTCAAAGGGCAGGGGTCCATAGGAGAACCTGACTTTGTCCTGTTTAGCAGGGAGTCTAGTTGGTCGAGACTAAGGGGCGGGAAGTTGGTCAGGATCTTAGAGGGGTCCTTGGCTCAAGATTCTAGAACAGGTTGAGACGGGGGGAGGACGGAAACACATAAGGTCTCTCTGTGCTTCCAGAGTGAGAGAGATGTCGGCGACTTTAGTATGAAAGAAGTGAGCAATCTTGTCGCACAGCTCTTGGGAACCTATGATGGGATCAGGCGTTTGTAGCGAGCACAAGGAATCCACCATCTTGAATAGTTCCCTAGGGGACGTGAGAGACGATGTAAGCCTGGAGAAGTCCTGCTTTTCTATGATGACCTTGGTCTTATATTCTCCAAGTAACAGCTTGTGCTTTTCTCTATCTGTGGGGTTCCAGGTTTTTCGCCATTGCCTTTCCTGCCTCCTACATCCCTGCCTCAGCAGTCTAAGATGCTCCGTGAACCAGGGAGCAGAAGGCTTCCGTCTGGCTGAATAGCGTAGAGAGGCAGGGGCTAATAAATCAACTGCTCTGGAGATAGAATTAGCAAAATCCAGTGCAGCATTACTGGCATCCTTCAAGGGGGAAATAGGAGCCTGCACTATAAGGGGGGCAAGAGAGTCATTAGTAATACCCTTATAGTTCCGCTTAAGTATTTTATTAGTAGAACTTTGTTGATGTAGAGAAGGGGAAAAGGTTTTAAGTTCTAGGGGAACCGCTAGGTGGTCTGACCAGACCAGAGGATTAGGGGGGCCCACAGATAGTCCAGGGTCATTGGAAAACACCACATCAAGGATGTGGCCAGCCAGGTGGGTAGGGGTATCAACCAGCTGATGCAGTCCACATGCGGCCAAGGGGTCCACCAGGGAGAGGGTGTCTTTTGAGTGAAGATCATCTAGATGAAAATTGAGGTCTCCCAGAATCGTAAGATGGGGTTTGCCAAAGTAGGGTTCCAAGATTTTAAATAGATTAGAGCTAAAGCAGGATCTGGGGCCGGGTGGTCTGTAGATGAGGAGACCTGTGAAGGACACAGAGGGAGAGGAAGAGATGGCAAAGTGAATGGCCTGGAAGAGGTCTGAGGGCGCAGAGAGAGTTTTAGTATGACAAATAGACGAGACTTTAAACAGGATTGCCAGCCCACCACCCCTGCGTCCTATTTTGTCCAGTCTTTGTAAAGCATGTCCCTCAGGGATAGCAAACAAAAGCTGGGGGCCAGATGAATCGGACGCCCAAGTTTCGGTGATGAACACCCAGGAAGGGCTTCTGTCAGATACAAACTCATGAAAAGCGATGTTATTTTTTATCAATGACCTGGCATTGATAAGAAAACCCATTTCCGAACTGTAGGTTGGCATAAAGGGGGTGCTAGCCAATGGGTGCATTATGGGGAAGTCAGGGGAACAAGTCTCAATAGTACAAGAGAAACAACAGCATACCGGTGAGCAATAAATAGCTTCCGGGGGAAGGGAATGATGGCAGGGAAGGGAAAGGGGCTTCAGAGCAAGCATTTCTGAATCGGCATAATAACGAGTTACCTGGCTGCCCAACGATGTCTCATTACAGCGTGGCCCCTCCTGCAGCCCGTCCTCAGCGCGGACGGGCGCAGACGGGCTTGACTTTGGCGAAACTTCGGCAAAACTTCGCTGTGCGCGAATTGTGACATCATTGTTTAAATACGTCAGGTCACGTATCTCGCGTCCCACCTGACTGAGAGCAGCCAATGGGAGCGGGGACCCAATCTCTGCCGGCGTGCCCTCCACACAAACGGGAAAACCCGTGGTGGAACGGGGCCAAGGCAGGAGTTAAATCAAAGCAGGAAGCTGTGTAAACAGCACTACAATGCTAGATTTTTCATACATAAGCCACGCTTTCAAATCCCGTGACCCTTGGGTATCTTCAGGTAGTTCATGTATGATTGGTCCATTCCTTCTGTTTATAATTCGTTAACGCTATTACCGGAGATACCATGAACTACATTGCCCAAACTGTTTTGAAATGAAATGAAATGAAATGAAAAATTCCACTTATATAGCGCATAACCCCCCGGAGGCCTCGCAGCGCTGTTGACTGATTACTGTGTCCGGCTACAGGGTAAAATTAGTACGCTTTTGAAAACAGATAGGTTTTTAAATCTCTCCTAAATGACATCAGGTTGTCGTTTTGTCTGAGGGGTAAAGGCAAGGAGTTCCATGCCTTCGCCGCTGAGTGAGTGATAGAACGGCCACCCAAACGGGCTTTCTTAATTTTTGCCTTGGTTGCCAAATGCAATGAAGCCGAACAAAAGGTTCTAGGCGGCGCATAAGGCAACACTAAGGGGTACAGCACTGCCGGGCCGGTTCGATGAAAAGATTTGTGCAGAATGCACATGGCCTTAAACAGTGTTCTGGCAGCCACTGGGAGCCAATGAAGCTCTTTTAGGGCAGTTCTCGCTGACTGCCAGCGAGGGATGTTAAACAAAAGGCGTGCGGCACAGTTTTGAGTGACTTGAAGTTTTTTTGTCACTGTTGCCGGGGCCCCTAAATATAAAACATTTCCATAATCAAGGCGAGAGAGTATCAGGGCCTGTACCATGACCCTTCTCGCCTGGAATGGAAGTAAGGGGAGCACTTTCCTGAGCATTTTCATTAGCCCCACACATACAGAGGCAGTTTTAGTAGCTTGGACCGAGAAATCCAGTGCTCTATCCAGCCAGATTCCTAAGCTCTTTATCTGGTCTTTAGGGGGAGGGGGAGCGCCGAGACACGAAGGCCAGTTCGACATCAGGGAGGTAGGAGAAGAGTTACCTAGTAACATAATCTCGGTCTTCTCCCCGTTGAGTTTGAGGTGGGAGAGTTGCATCCACCCAGCAACAGCCTCTAAACACGGGCCCAAGGTGTTAGACGAGCCCTCCTTGTGGTCCAAAGAGACCACAAGTTGGGTGTCGTCTGCGTAGGTGACAATCCGCACACCAAAAGGGAGGACTATCTTCTCTAGAGGCTGCATATAAACATTGAATAATGTGGGGCTCAGGGAGGAGCCCTGCGGAACCCCACAGCTGAGCGGATGCTTTGATGATACCACCTTTTGTAGTTCCATACGTAATCTCGTGAGATTCCGCTCTTTTTGGGTCGTTTTAAATATAATTAGTTTCCTTAATGGACATTAGGTATTTAGTTACTTCATTCATTTTATGCATTTTATTGTATCCACCTATGCATCGAGAAGCTAACATGTAGCGGTGGAACTACAATTCCCAGCATTTTCGTAGTCCATTTTGTAATCCTGCGAGATTACGCCATTCGCTTTCCTGTTCGTGACTCCGACAAACAGGAACTGATGATCCAAGGCTATTTAACTTACTGAAGCCTCCAATTCCGTACCCCCCGCCCCCGACGGCTTGTTTGACCGTCTGAGGTACTGACGGAAAGGTGAGAGGCTCTGATTGTGCATTGTGCTGTCTGGGCTGATTCGTCTGTTTTGAGGGTTTTGAGGGTTGGGATTGGCCGTGTAAAAGACGTGTATACACCAGGGCTATAATCTTGGCACACGTCATGCAGTCATAGAGGATTCACTGTATGTCCTGACTGTGAATTTTGCTAAGTATCGGCTCGTATAAACATGGCTAATTTTGGTCATTTCGTTTGTTTGTTACCGATAGTTGCTAAGCTTCAGCCAAGTTGTGTACACCATCTTTGGCGAGGTTTGGAGCCTGCAATGTATTATTATTTTTGGAATTATAATTACATATGTGTGTTTATGAGTTGGGGAGATTTGTTGTACTGCACACTTTGGACACTTGTCTTTGTAATTTAATGTTAAAGAAAAGTACATCACAATAGCCTGGTGTATTCTTCTTTTTATAGCAGTGCCTCCTTTATCCTGAGCTGTTGCCAGGTGGGGCGAGGTTTTGTCCTCTATCTTATCAAGGTAAGATGGAATGTTGCCCCTTTGAGTGGGTGTGTGAGTGATGGCACAATTTTTGGAGCCACACAGTAATAGAGAACGATCAAGTTCCCCTCCTTTTGCAAGTTTCAAATGTATGTTGTTTTCTGTCTTTTAATCTTTCAGAATTTCACGAACACTGTGAGGATTCCTGGGCTGTGAGATGCTATACTCACACTATATCCTTTTCTAGTACTGTAAATAGCAGTAGCTTTTTCTTCAAAAAGGTCCTGACGAAAGCACATGGCTTTATATTTGGCCAAGAAGTGCTGAAACAATCAATCAATCAATCAATCAGTGACACTTATAAAGCGCGCTACATACCCGTAGGGTCTCAAGGCGCTGGGGGGGGGGGGGGGGGGGGGGGGGGAGCCGCTACTGCTCGAACAGCCAGGTCTTCAGCTTCTTCCTGAAGGAGAGGTGGTCTTGGGTCAGGCGCAGGTCGGTCGGGAGGGAGTTCCAGGTCTTGGCGGCCAGGTAGGAGAAGGACCTTCCTCCTGTGGTCGCTCTTCGGATGCGGGGACGGCGGCGAGGGCGTGGTTGGCTGATCGGAGGTGGCGTTTGGGAGCGTAGAAGTTGACTCGGCTGTTGAGGTAGCTCGGGCCTTGGTCGTGTAGGGCTTTGTGTGCGTGGGTGAGGAGGCGGAAGGTGATTCTTTTGTTGACGGGGAGCCAGTGAAGGTCTCTCAGATGTCCGGAGATGTGGCTGGTTCGTGGGATGTCGAGGATGAGTCTGGCTGAGGCGTTCTGGATCCGCTGGAGTCTCTTCTGGAGCTTGGCGGTGGTACCGGCGTAGAGGGCGTTGCCGTAGTCCAGTCGGCTGGTGACGAGGGCCTGGGTGACGGTCTTCCTGGTCTCGGTGGGGATCCACCAGAAGATCTTCCGTAGCATGCGTAGGATGTTGAAGCACGCCGAGGAGACGTTGTTGACTTGCCTGGTCATGGAGAGGGAGGAGTCCAGGATGAAGCCCAGGTTGCGTGCATGGTCTGTCGGTTTGGGTGCGGTGCCCAGGGCGGGAGGCCACCAGGAGTCGTCCCAGGCGGAGGGAGAGGAGCCCAGGATGAGGACTTCCGTCTTGTCCGAGTTCAGTTTCAGGCGGCTGGTTGTCATCCACTCGGCTACCTCTTTCATCCCTTCGTGCAGGTTGGCTCTGGCGGCGGCGGGGTCGTTGGTCAGGGAGAGGATCAGCTGGGTGTCGTCGGCGTAGGAGATTATGCTGAGGTTGTGTTTGCGTACGATGGCCGCGAGGGGGCTCATGTAGACGTTGAAGAGGGTGGGGCTCAGAGATGATCCTTGGGGGACGCCGCAGATGACTTCGGTGGCCTCTGACTTGTACGGTGGTAGGCGGACTCTCTGTGTTCTTCCGTCGAGGAAGGAGATGATCCATTCCAGCGCCTTGTCCTGGATTCCGACGCTGCTGAGGCGCCGTACTAGGGTGCGGTGGCAGACCGTGTCGAATGCCGCGGAGAGGTCTAGGAGGATGAGGGCCGCTGTTTCTCCGTTGTCCATCAGGGCTCTGATGTCATCGGTGGCGGCGATGAGGGCGGTCTCGGTGCTGTGGTTGGCTCGGAAGCCGGACTGTGAGGGGTCGAGGGATCCGTTCGTCTCGAGGAAATCGGCCATCTGCTTGTTGACGGTCTTCTCGATGACTTTGGCTGGAAACGGGAGGAGCGAGATGGGGCGGTAATTCTTGAGGTCGGTGGGGTCCGCTGTTGGTTTCTTGAGTAGAGCGCTGAGTTCGGCGTGTTTCCAGCTCTCAGGGAAGATGGTGGTGTCGAAGGATGTGTTGATGATGTCTCGCAGGTGGGGTGCGATGACAGCGTCGGCCTTGTTGAAGACGTGGTAAGGGCAGGGGTCGGTCGGTGATCCGGAGTGGATGGAGTTCATCGTGCGGATGGTGTCTTCGGTGCTGATCGGGGTCCAGGCGTGGAGGGTGGTGGTGGGGGGTGGTTGTTCGGTCATGGTGTGCGTTGGTTGGTTGTTGAAGCTGTTGTGTATGTCCGCGATCTTGTTGTGGAAGTATGAAGCGAGGGAGTTGCAGAGGTCTTGCGATGGGGTGATGTCGTTGTTTCCTGCGCTGGGGTTGGAGAGCTCTTTGACGATGTTGAAGAGTTCCTTGCAGTTGTGTGCGTTGTTGTCCAACCGGTCCTTGAATGCTGTTTTCTTGGCGGCGCGGATCAGCTGGTGGTGTTTCCGGGTGGCAAGTTTGAAGGAGGTCCTGTTGTCCGGTGTCGGTTCCCTTCTCCAGACTTTCTCGAGGGCTCGGCAGTTCTTCTTGGAGCTCTTGAGTTCGTCGGTGAACCATGGGGCTTTCTTGCTGCCGGGTCTGCTGGGCGGGGTCCTCAGTGGGGCGAGTTCGTCCGCGCAGTTGCTGATCCACTTCGTGAGGTTGTCGGCGGCCTGGCTGGGGTTCGCTGAGCTGGCAGGAGGGTGCTGGCTCAGGGAGGTGGCATGTTGACCATTCTTGCTAAGGGCAGCTATTTGTTAAAACTGGTCCCAGAGTTTTGTTTCTAACCATTGATCGTGACTTACATTAATGAATTCTCAGTTTGTTCACGCATCAATTTTATATCCATTGCACTCTATATCTTTTTACACTTCACTTTCTGCACTGCACTATGATACTTTGATCCCACAAACGTAACATTGCTCATCTTGGTTAAACATATCCTTTGACACTCGAGAGCTCTGATATATATGGAGCTTGATTGTCATACTATCTATAAAGGATACCCAAATGATGAAGCATATCACCAGGCTTGGTGATTGATGGGAATCCAATACATATAAAGTTATATGTCGTTTTTTTGCAACACATTTTGAAATCTTGCTTAGAAGCTTCTCCAATTGTTTTCTTTTTCTTTTTCTATAGACGCTGGTTTATATTTTGTATTTACATGTTAGTTTGGGGCTGCATATTCCAGTTTGGTCTTTAAACTTTGGCCTCTGACCCTACCTCATTTTTCCTGTGTGTGTTGTCTTAGAGCAGCTGCGGCTGCGGGTCATTCATAGATCCTATATTTTTATAGGTTTTGGGGTACACACAAGGTGTATTCGCTAGCTCCATTTGTACAGGACTGTTGTCTTTTGTGTTGGTCCAGTCTCCCCTACACTTTTGTACGCACATATTTTCTAGTAAGTCACTACGTGGTCTTTCAAGTTCTAATCTAAATCATGGCAGAGATTTGTGGTTTAGAGTATGATGAGAATGAGTTGGAGTCTATTTTGTCATTGAATCCCAGTATTTTAGATAGTATTCCTTCTTCAGCAGCAATTAATGGAAAGGGGCGACCACTCGGTCCCCCCGAGCGTATGGTAGGGTGCCCTGACCCCCCCGGGAAACCATTTTGGGCGGGAGGCGTGTCCCGGCTGGTATGCCCGAAGCGGCGTAGCCGGGGCGCGCCTTTTCCCGCCCAAGAGGGGTTGTCCTAGACACCTACACCGTTGGCCACGCCCCGTAGGCGGATCGGAGGAGGGTACACGCCCTCCCGAGGAATAATAAAAGAGCAACAATCTAAGGAAGCATCCTCTTGTTCCTGTGCTTGGAAGCTGCACCTCCTCGTTGCACGTGAGCCCGAGACGGAACAAGGAGCCAATTTTGAGACTTGTAATTTTTGTGTTTCTCCTTTCAGTGATTCCGAAGCTTTGGATCCAGGACCTCGAGTCGGAGAGCCGTGAACGATGCCTGGCAAGAAGGTCGGAAAGAAGGTGGGGACCGAACAAATGCTTCGCATGCTGGTGAAAGACATGGCGAACATGAAGAAGCAGATGGCGGCAATGAATGGTACAGGTAGACCGAAGAAGGTCATCGGGCCAGCATTGCCGGGAGAAGTCCCTACCGGGAGAGGTAAAAGGGCCAGGAATAGGGCGGCAGGGGGGGAAGCCCCAGTCCCCGAGTCTCCTCCAGCAAGCCCGGTCAGTCCAGTGGAGGCCCCAGTCCCGAGCCCGAACGAGGGGCAGCCGATCCCTGTGGTAGTTACACCCGTTAACGAGGGGGATATGCCTCCCGAGCTGGCCGCCCAGTTGGCGGCGTGGTTAGGCAAGAGCAACGAGGGTGCTGTGGCACCGGGAGATACGGCCGAGGAGGCCAGGTTAATAATGAAGCAGTTGCGGCAATCGAGAGATGCTGCGAAGGCACCTTGTCCTCTTGTTTCCCCGCAGAAACCCTCGGAACAACCGGCGTCGAGCGCGGGGAAGGCAGCAACAACAGATCCAGCTACTGGTTCGGGTAAGCAGCCGTTGCCAATGGCGGGGGAGGGATCGTTACCCTCAAGGAGGGAAAAGGTGGTTCAACATATCCCGATGGATGTGAAAGAAAGGATTTGGGCGGATAAATATGTGAACATGTTTTCGCTGTTGACCGATCACTATGAGATAGAGCATGTTAGAAATCAGAAGGAGTTGTTACATCCGAGTGTATGGCGTGCAAAAATGGCAGGTTTCAGGGTAGATGAAACGATCGCTAATTGGGCCAGAGCGTTTGGAATGTTCACTGCAATCATGGGGGAACGTAGGCCTGAAGTATTGTCGGGATTAGCCTGTTACCAGACACGGATAATGGAATTTTATGAATCATATGAAGGTAATCAGTGGATGGGTTGTGATAACAAATTTCGTAAGGCCAAGGAGCACGACTCATCCCTGACGTGGGATTGTTTCGACTCCATTTCTTGGCAGAAGCAGGTTATGCCGAACACGACGAGGTCGTCTTCCTTCGGCGGGAACGGGGTGGAGCCTTCCCGCCATTTTATGGCGGCGCCCTTTCGGGCGGGCGCCAACAGTGATCAGCACAGAAGGAATAACGAGAACTCGGGTAGAAAAGGGGTTTGTTGGAGCTTTAACAGGGGCAAGTGCACTAGGCCACAAGGGACTTGCAAGTTTAGGCATGAGTGTGCAGGGTGCGGACAGTCGTCACACCCCGAGAGTTCGTGCAGAGCCAAGAATGGTGAAACAGGAGGTAGAGGAGGGGCCAAACAGGTCTAACATCGACCGAGGGGCACCGTTACCTACTCCCGTTGATATCATGGCAATGATCCCTTGGCTGAACGAATACCCTGATCATGCCTCTGCCGGGGTGTTGCGAGACGGTTTCTCATATGGTTTTCGCATCCCGGTGGGGGATTTTCGGGGGGGAGCACAGTGTAAGAACCAACTATCGGTCCAACAAAATTCGGCAGTGGTACAGGCAAAGATTGCAAAGGAGGTGGCCCGATGTCGGGTTGCGGGTCCATATGGAGACCCGCCGGTTGTTAACTTTGTTTGTTCACCGTTGGGAGTAGTCCCCAAAAAGGACCCGGGTGAGTTCAGGTTAATCCACAATTTGTCCGCTCCTAAGGGTCTTTCGGTGAACGATGCGATTGACCCGGGAGTCTGTTCGGTGCGGTATGCATCATTTGATGAGGCCGTCGCCATGTTGAATCGCTTGGGGCCCGGAAGCAACCGGAACGCTGACTCGATATCAGATTTAGCCATCAGCGTTCCGGTTGCTCCCGGTACACCCACACGATCGACATCTCTTAGGTTTTGTGTTCCAAGGACGCTACTACATGGATAAATGTATGCCGATGGGATGCTCCATCTCGTGTGCGTATTTTGAGAAGTTCAGTACTTTTTTGCAATGGGCGTTCACCAGAGCCACGGGCTTTACGCAAGTTATGCATTACCTTGATGATTTTCTGTTCCTGGGGGCAGCTGGGGACACTGAATGTACACAGGCTTTGAGGGAATTCTGTAATCTCATGGAACGTTTTGGCGTGCCACTGGCACCAGGCAAAACGGTAGGGCCATCTACTTCACTCGAGTTTCTGGGAATTGAGCTAGGTAGAGGGGTGCTTCCGTTTGCCCAAGGAGAAGGTAATGAAATTTATAGCCTCACTTAAAGTATGCCTCAGCGAGAAAAAAGTAACTCTCCATCAGTTGCAGCAGGCTGTGGGTCAGCTTAACTTTGCCCTGAGAGTGATACCGATGGCTCGCCCCTTTTCCCGCTCTATCGCACAAGCCATGGTTGGCCTCAAAGAAGGTCACCACCGCACACGACTGTCAGCAGAGGTTCGCCAGGATATGCGCATATGGCTGGCATTTCTGGCGGATTTCAACGGTCGCGTTGTGTGGAACAAACCGCCAGCTTCCTCCGAGGAGCTGGGGTTGTGGACCGACTCGGCGGGGAGTGTGGGCTTTGGTGCCATCTTCGGTAATCAATGGTCGGCACGAACATGGCCGACGTGGTGGCACGATAGTGGGCTCACAGGTAACATTGGGTTTCTTGAGCTGTTCCCCATTCTGGTGGCCTTGACAACATGGCCAGAAGGGTTTCGTGATCGCACTGTGGTGTTCTGGTCTGATAATATGACAGTTGTTGAATGTATCAATAATCAGGCAGCACGCTGCAAATGGATTCTGAGATTACTGAAAGAAATTGTCCTGCTGTGTATGAGACTAAACGTCCACTTTAGGGCAAGACACGTGCCTGGGGTACTGAACCAGGCGGCTGATGCACTCTCTCGTTCCCACATGCAGGCCTTCCGGGGTTTTCTGCCCTCAGTGGACTTGGTGGCGGCACCATTCCCCGAAGCTCTCTGGTCTCTCGGTGCCCCGGATTACAAAACCTCGTGGGAGAGAGTCTAGCACCCAGGACAAGGAAGGCATATGAAGGGGCGTTCCGTTCCTATTGGGAATTTTTGGGTTCAGCTAGGAGGGAGCATTGGGGGCAGGAGGAGTATGTCCTGAAATTTCTGGTATCACTTCATCAGGCAGGCCGAACACTGGCAACATCCAATAGGCACAGGGCCGCCATTGCCTTCATGGCGCAGGCTCATGGCATCCAGGACCCCACATCGTCCTTTCTCGTAAGAAAGGCTCTGCGTGGGTGGCAACGCCTTGAGGGTCGTAGAGTGGATGAGAGGCACCCGATAGGTCTAGAAAGGTTGTCACTGTTAATGTCCGTACTCCCTGCGACATGTTCATCTCAATCAGAGACAGTGCTGTTCCGGGCCGCTTTTGCATTAGCATTCCATGGGGCTATGCGGGTGAGCGAACTGGTAGCGAGGAATAAGCAGGATACGGGGGGAGGTCTGTGTCGAGAACACATCCAAATTAAGGGCGAGACGATGGTAGTCTCAATAGCCATGTCCAAGACCGATCAGGGAGCGATCGGGGACTGTGTGGTAGTCCAGCGGATTCCAGGGTCTCCCATGTGCCCGGTAAAATGCGTGGAGGAGTATTTAGCGCAGAGGGCGGCATCATGGGGGGGAAGCTTGCTGAGGCACACCGACGCCACCCCACTGACTAGGTTTCAGTTCCAGCGGGTGCTGACAATGGCAATCGCAGCAGCGGGCTTGAACCCGAGCGATTTTGGGACCCATTCCTTCCGGATAGGGGCTGCTACAGAGGCTACAGCCAGGGGTCTGAGTGTTGAAAAGGTGAAACAGTTGGGGCGTTGGTCCTCGAATTGTTATAAAAGGTATGTGCGGTTGCACATGTTGTGAAGCTAATGTCATGCACTCACGCTTCTTGTTTTCTGTTTGGTTTACAGTTTCGCGAGCAGGCTTGGCGGGGCGGACTGTGCAGTTGACCCAACACCTGGGGACCAGCGGTCAAAGATCACCGGCTGAGGGAAGAGTGGTGTGGGTCGTTGGCCACTCATACGTGAAGCGAGCCGCGGACGTATTCAAAGCAGGTGACATGATTCACGTGGCTGGGGAATACGGGTGCAGGGTGACCTTCCACGGAAGGGGCGGACTCTGTATTGACCAGTTTCAAACTTTTATGGAGGGACTGCTAGGGCGGACGAGGTCACCGCCGTCTGTAATCATAGTACATCTTGGGGGCAATGATTTGGTAACCATTGGTCGACGAGTACTTCTCGAGTTAATTTTATCCACAGTGAGTTGGTTGGCGAGAAGGGTTCCGGGGTGCACGATTGCATGGTCACACATGATTCCTAGAAGGGTGTGGCGGGGGGCCCTCTCTGTGTCAGCTTTGAATCAGTCGGTAAAGAAAGTTAATAACAAACTTAGTAGGTTGTTTCGTTCAGGCCAGTTGCATTGTATTCCACATGGATGTATTCGGGGGGACCATATGTATCTTGAAGATGGGGTCCATTTGTCCCGGGAGGGGAATGTCTTACTCATAGGAGACTTCATAGCTTGGTTAAAGAGTTTGTGTAGCCATGACCTTTAGTAGGAGTTTGTGGGGGGTCCGGATAGCCGGTCAACTATCCGGCCTGTGGCGGTAAGGTCATGATCGTGAGCAGTAATTGGAAGATCCCTAGAGGTGGGGCGCCACCCATTATGGATGGGAGCGCCCGGGGGGAGGCGGCCATTGGCCCCTCACACGGGGAGGCGGTACCCCTCTAAGGATGGGGCCGCCGAAAGGGAAGGCGGTCATAGGCCCCTCCCAGGGGAGGAGGGGCTACGGGCCCCTCCTGGGAATTTCCCGGGGCCAGGACATCCGCGACGGCGGATGTGGTAAGCAGTGTGGGGTGGGAGGGGGGTCTACGCTACCTTCTAGACACCTCACACGAGTCCTCGGACGACCACTAAGATGGCGTCGAGTAAATATGGGGCCCCCATTAAGACAAGGGAAATTGGAAGTTGGCACAGAGGTACAGTCCTCTGTGCGCCCGCCCCTCACAAGTAAGGGGGGGAGTTCTGGTATTAGGGATCTGACACCGGTTACGACCTTGCCGTTGGCCCGTAATGTTAGTTTGTACAATTTAATTTTGAGTATATGCATTTGCAGGATGTTTAGAATCGGCTAGGAGAACCTTTGTATTAGAGCTGTGTTAAGGTTAGCCAATAAACATCGTAATGTGAAAATGAAATTGTACATGATATGAAACTGTTATTTTAATGTTTTAATTTTGTTTCATATTTTAATAAATACGGCCGGGAGGGTAACTCCCTCCCACCTTCCAAAAGTCAAGAACTGTGTCCGTCTTTCCATTCTTGGGGATTGTGTTGGGAGGGGGTGACGGGTATCCCGGCCATATGAAGATGAATGGTATAAGGTCCTTGGGCTTATGAAATCCCATTCACGTACCATAGTCCATGGTGTGGCCATGGCAGAATATCTCAAAGTTAATTGCGCCCCTTCTGGGCTTATAGTGACAAATGCGCCCAGACTGTTTCTTAAAGATAAAGAGATTCTTAAAGATTGGTCGATGATTGCTTGGCGCTGCACGCGAGATTGGTTGATTTTAATTATCAAGACCGCTAAACGCGTGGCCGATACGATCTTAATTGAAATACAGTTGCTAGAAACCCAAATTAAGACTACCATTAGCACCTCCTTCAAGAAAAATCAGGACGAGTCAAACAAAACTAACAAAGAATTTAAAGATAACATCCTTCTCACAAAAATTGAAAAGTTTAAAAAAGATTTGGCTAAATTTAAATTCGAGAAAGTATACCCCTACACCAGCGATGGGTATGTTCCTCCTGATTTTAATAATAAAGGACGTAGACTTGGGTCTAGCTATGGTTCATCATCTGATGATAAAACTGACTCCAGTGATTCCGACTCATCTGCCCAGGGTAACCAACAACGAGGCAAAGGTAGAGGGAGAGTTAACCAACAGAAATGGCGAGGGGGATTATCCCATCAATTTCCTCCATGGTGGCAACCGAATCCCTGGCAATCCCCTTTTCCTTCTGGTCCCATGGGACCCATGGGCCCGATGGTACCTTATCAGAACTTTCAAGGCAACTTTCCTAACCAGCCTTTTTTAGGGTTTGGCCGGGGACAACAGAGAGGCAGGCGCAGAAACCAGAGAGCACAAGTCCACTGGAGTCCACCTCCTTCACCTCGGACTCTGCGGAGTTCCAAGAAGAGCAAACCGGGGCAGGCAGGGACGAGCAACGAGACGGATTAGTCATCAATCTGAGCTCCAAGGTGCTCACTGAGAGCGAAGAAAAGATACTGAACAGAGGTTTGGGATTTGTAAGTACCATCCATGGCGATCCTTTTAAAGCTAATTGGGAAATGGCTAATTTTTTTTCGTAAAGTGAGACTTCATTTTTTCTTCAAAGATAAAAAACTAATGAAGAATCTACAGATTCCAACACTGGGTTAAAACAACCGTCAACTTTTTGTCCCCCTGGGAATCTTGTGCCTCCTCAAGTACTCACGTTCGAGAAAGCAGTTAATGGGGACCTCACCCTCGCCCTTCAAAAGGAACGTAAGAATTTCTCCAACCTAACTAAAGATGAACATTTAGCACTCCGCAACCTCATGTCCAACACCACTGTTACCATCAAATCAGCGGACAAAGGTGGGGCGATTGTTCTCCTTGACACAGAAGTCTATCGGAGTGAGTGTCTACGACAGTTGGGTATGAGGAGCGCTTACCGACCTCTTAAATAAGATCCCACAGAAAGAATTAAGAGAGATATATCCATCATTGTGGAAGAGGCCGAGAGTGAGGGCTGGATAACAGCACATGAAGCCAAGTTTTTATATACGAGCAAACCCATCATGCCATATTTCTACATCCTTCCCAAAGTGCATAAGCCTAACCGTCCACCTCTAGGACGCCCGATCATCTCAGGGATCGGGTCATTATTAGAACCTCTCTCTACATTCGTTGATTTCTTTTTGAATCCGATTGTGAAGGAAATGCCTACCTTCCTTCAGGATACTAAAGACGTCCTTAGGCTTATTCCTGATATTGAATATGATTATGAGACAGATCTTCTGGTATCGTTTGATGTAGTGTCCCTCTACACTTCGATTCCACAAGATGAGACCCTTGACTCTGTGAGCACCTTACTATCAGAGCGTGATCTTGACTCAATAACACCGCCTCCTTTCATCATGGCGTGTGCACAGTTAGCCATGAAAGAAAATTTCTTTAAATTTGAGGATACCATCTGCCTCCAAACATCTGGTACGAGTATGGGAAGCATTTTTGCCCCAAGCATGGCTAATCTTTACGTACATGTTTTTGAGCAAGAACATGTCCTGAGTCCCAATAACCCTCATCGTAATTCCATCCGACTGTGGAGGCGTTACATCGATGATATTTTGGTTATATGGAGAGGAGATATCAATAGTGTGCACAGGTTTCTAGAGTGGCTGAACAGAAGAAATATTTACTTGAAATTCACAGTAGAGATGGACAAACATAAGCTGCCCTTCCTGGATCTTCTGATCACTGCCTCATCTGATGGCCTCGCCACTGAACTCTACACTAAACCTATGGCAAGGAATTCCCTATTGAGCTACAATAGCCATCATCCGGTAGCTCTTAGGAACAACCTACCCTACGGTCAGTTCCTTCGGATCCGAAGGAATTGTTCAACTAAAGAATGTTTTCTAAGGCATGCCAAAACTCTGTCATCGCATTTGATTGATAGAGATTATCCAAAAAAAGTTGTCAGACAAGCGGCTAAACGAGCTATCAACAACAATCGAGACAGTCTTCTTGAAGTTAATATGAAACAGACTTTGACTCCAAGATTGACTTTTGTAAACACGTTTAGTACAGTTTCCAATGATGTCAGAAAATCAATTCTGAGAAATTGGAAAATTCTCAATGTTGATGGTGACCCTTTACCTGTCCCCCTGTTTGCCTTTGAAAGAAATAGCAACCTGCGGGACAAATTAGTACACACCAGACCGCGCGCCATAGAAGCAGCGACACAGGACACTATCTGGGGTACATCCAACATACAGGGGCACTTCCCCTGTGGCATGTGCAAGGCATGTCCTTTGACAAAAAAATCCAAAACAGTAGACATAGGCACGGACCGTCCTTGGATACAGAAGAAAATGACAAATTGCAACACTGAAAACTGTTATCAAAATGTTGGACTCAAATGGTTGTTTCATTATTAGAAAGCCTGTTGATCCAGTTGTTGTGTAAGTAAACATTCTTTTAGGTCATTATTGTTAATTTGCTATAATTGTTAACTCTTTAAACATTATCGTTATATTTCCTCTATTTCACTAACAGATTATTTTAATTCTTGTGAGGGCTCTAGTCTACCCATGCATATTGTTGCAACCTTGTGAGGAAACCTATGTTTTATTACCTCTTGTATTTGTCCATTCCATTTTCAAGGCTCAAATAAATATAACCCTTCCTTTTAAGACCATATGTGGCATCAGAAGAAGAAATGGATACTGAACTTCACAGAAATGAGGAAGCAGAAGGAGATGATAAAGAATCTGAATGATATCAACCATAGGTTTAAATACCAGTCAAATGCATCACATACATTTCGGTTAATTATTTATTTTTAAACAGTTTGGTTTATAAAACATTTCACCATTAATTCAACAGTCCAAGAGGAAAATCATGGCAGACATCCATACGCAAGAAGGTTAATGACATTGGACTTTACAGGAAGCATTGTTTGGATTGTAAACCTTTGGTTGGTTTCCGCAACTATTTGAAAGAGGATCTCTCCATCTGCAACTTCAAGCAAGAGAAAATGCAAAAAGGTTCTTACTTACTGCTACTACTACTAATCATAATTCTCAGCAAAGTATATAATAACTGTTATATGTATTTATTTTAATTGAAGCTTGAAAATGTAGCAAGATTCCAATTTTTCTTCAATCCTGAAGCACCAACGACAAATTTCATAAAGGACATCCCACGGACACGCAGGTTTTTCAATCTCCTAAAAACAACAGGCTTGGCCCAGCAGACAGTTGTAAACTTATGAAAAATCTAAAGCGTTTTGTCCCTTATCTTATTGTTGCTCAGATTTGAGAGAGCATGGAAATGATCTATTTACAGCCGCTCAAAATTTTCTCTGCGTAATGAAAGATATGCAGAAAAAAATAAGTAGCGTCATTTCTAAACATGTGAAACCCAGAGGGTAACAGTTTATGATTTGTTAAGTACAATAGCCATTAGATGAAAATAAACAATAACATTTCCTTTAATTGCAGATTCACAATTCCTCTCTGACACTTACTATGCAAAGTGAAAATATTTCTTAGGTATAAGGAATTTACTGCAGATAAAATTACCCCTGGAAACTGCTTACACATCTTGGTCAAGACTTCCTTCAAGTCAAAGAAAAACTCTCCAAAAAGCAGGAATTCTCTTTACTGGATACATTGCTTAATTATACTATTTAGTGGCAATATTGATCCTAAAACATTCTTTTTTCCTCTGCATGACCATGCTCAATGTTTAATTTTTCCATCTCTTAGGATTTTTGAAGAATTACAAACACTATGTAATTATTATAAATCTCTCACAATTGAACATGTTATAGAATGGGAAGAATGGATATCATAGCATGATGCTGAGGGAACCTACTATGCAATTGCCGCTGTCAAAGAACACAAAACTGGAGCTCAGAAGGTTGTATCGTTTTGTTTAAGTCGTGAAGAACAGGCATTCAGTGAAGAGGAAACTGTTTTATTTATTTTATTATTCGACCAATAGCATGATCAAACACAGCATGTAAAAATCTCATAATACACAATGTTACATAAAAACATTAAGAACAATTTCTTAAAACATTTGACGTAATTATCATAGTGTAAACGAACCAATAAGTGAAGTAAGTCACCTGGGAGTCCTAGTTCTCTAAGTGTGGCCTAAAGCTTATTGCGGTCAATGGAATCAAATGCCGTTTTAAGGTCGACAAATACAACATCTAAATGACCCTTCCGGATCTTCACTTCCTTACAAATAAGCAACAGGATGCTAAACACTTGATCTAAGGTGCTCGTGGATGACATAAAGCCTGGCTGCAGGTGTGAAATAGTGTTGTTCTCCTCTATCCAATTTTGGAGACATAACAGAATAACTATACAGAAGACTTTTTGGGAAACCTCTATAAGACTTATTGGTCTATAATTTGAAGGGTCCCCTTTGGCTCCTTTTTTTTAAATGGGAATTATTTCAACTCCTTTTCAGGTTGAGGGGATGTCCCCACCTCACAGAATGGTGTTAAAGACCTTGTGGAGCAATGGGCCCCAGATATTAGGCTCTGCTTTATACAGGTCTCCTAGAGGTCTATCTAGGCCAGGAGCTTTCCCAATCTGGAGTAAGTTGATTGCTGTTATAATTTCCTTTAAGGAAAACCATTTGGCATATTCCTTTGTTGGCATTAAATACCTTCCCTCACTACTGCTACTGTTCCCTCCTCTCGACCAGGGGCCACGAAAATATAGAGCTTTTCGAAATATTCTTCCCAAACGTGTGGTTGTATGTCAAAGTAGTCTTCGCTAACCTGCTTAATTGAGCCCTTTGAAAGAAGGTGCCAGAAAAGCTGGCTATCCTTCTGTTTAGAAGCATCAGCTAATGTACGCCAGTTGTCAGCCTCCCAACTCTTTTTTGCCATGTCCTGGGCACTCTTGATATCGTCCTTCTGCTTTTAACATCGTCTCGTGTCCCCTGCCTTACTGACACTGTTAGATTATTCCTGGCTAATCTGCAATCCTCGTTATACCTCAGGCGATGTTTAGTTTAGGCATATTAAAATTAGACAGTCTACTAAAATAGGGTTTGATACTGTTAGTTAACTGTTGGAAACTAGACACAATGAAGTCATCGTCTTTTTGGTCTAGATCACTAAGTGCCATAAGGGTCTAAACCACTTCTTTATAAACCTTAGGCAGTAATTTCCCGTCGGCCATGACTTGGGGCCATTTAATTCTTCTGTTATTATTTGTGGTTACAATTGGGGCTATTGTTTGATGAGTTTGATTATAAGAGCTAGGTATGCCAGTTAGCTTTACAAAAAGGGCGTTATGATCGCTATCCTCACGGTTTGGACAATAATATTCTTGACAAAGGACCACGAATCAAGGTCCACCATGATATAATCTATCCTACTTTTAATGTTCCCCCTCTTAAACGTGAACTTGGCTTCCTCATCTGAGGGTGTCCGCCCATTACAGGCAAGCAGCCCATGGGCTAAAGTTAAAAGACAGTGCCTGCTGCCCAACCAAACATCTTTTAATTGGGGGAATCTGTAGCTTATTTACACCCCTAACTTGCTCTTCCTCCTGTCCTGATTCTGGTACAAAATCTACTTGCTCATATGTCGTATTGAAGTCGCCAGCTAAGATAAGATAATACTCTTCACTGCAGGTGACGAGAAAATAAGAGAGCATTGTTTAGGTTTCGGAGTGGTTATAGTGGCTACTGAACCTCTGTTATATATGATGAATAGTCTAACATAGATACTCCATTTGGGCCGTATCATGTCAATGCCAAGGATCTCCTGGGATTCTACCTCAAGTGACTTGATTTTACAGTCCAATGTGGTCTTACTCCATATTAATAGCCCCCCAGCCGGTCGGACTGCTGGGGATGGCCTAGCCTCAATACTAAATATAGTGAACCCCACCCTGTACAGCCGCTGTCACTCAGGTTTCCTGGGCGAGGCATACATGACTTCTGAATAAACAAAGTGGAATCCACTCAAAGTGATAGTGATCCCTAAAGTGATGGGGAACACACAGTGTTGTTTAAATGCCCCTCACACACCAACAGGCCCCTTGGTATCATGCTTCATCATCGGGGCCTTCGCACCCCTCTACGGGATGCGGCGTGCTACAACTCGCGGATACGCAGGAGCACTTAGAAGTGAACTTTGTGTGGGGGTTGATGTATATAACCAAGGTGTGAGTGAGGTGAGGTGAAAAAAAGTGAAAAGTTAAAAAATACCTGGCACGTGGGAGGAAAAAATATTTTTAATTTAATCCCCGGCTGGTATTGTTAAAAGAAGTGTAGGGCGTGGTTTAGTAGATACGAGTTAAGGTATCAAAAACCACTATTTAAAGTGTCAACATGTTTCGGAGGTCACAGCCTCCTTCTTCAGGACAAGGGTTATGCACTTACCCTCCCCTTACTCACATGCAGAATGTAAAAGTGTATTTAAAAATTAATTACCACAATGTGTAATATTCCTAACAATGTTTTAGTGTTAGTGAATGCAGTTGCGCCCAATTGGCGATAGAACCTGCGGAGAGAAATGCATAGATAAATACATGGGTCTGTACCAGACAGATCAGTGGAGAAGAAAAAACCTTCTCTGAATACCACCAGGTCAAACCAAAAATAATGGGACCCTGTGAAGAAATAAAAAGACACAAATGGACATAACACAATACTGACATACATATATACAAAACACAGAGTTACTCTCTACTCAGATGGAAAGAGAGCAAACAATAAGATAGAAAAGTCTTACTTAGAGTTCTCAACTATAAGACCTCATGAGCCTAAGCGTATATTGGGGATCCTTCCTTTCTGCTCAGAAATGACCTAAAACAACATTAATATACGGGATTCAGTTGGAACAAACACGGTACTAAATGCACCAAACTGATGGAACAAAAGCTCGTCTCTGTCACCCAGAACTCACGGTTACTGCAATGGCTAATCGCCTGCCTTCCCTCAACGCGGCTCCGATGAAGTGATATGTCCCCACGAATAAACCTGACATTTTTCTACTGCACAAAGAAATGCAGGAGTTTATCAGAACTATAAAACTGCGGGCGTTCTTTAAAGATAAGGAGCCATCTACAGAGGCCTCAGACACCGGTTTAAAACCGAGGTCAACTTTTACACCGTTGGATAACCAACTCCCGGTTGAGGTTTTGGCCTTTGAAAAGGCCGTAATGCAAGAATTGAAGTGTCTGGAAAATAAACAGAGGGTTTTTCAGAACATGAGCAGAATGGAGAGTGAGACCATTAAGGAATTGAGGATGAATAAGAACTTGACCATAAAACCCGCTGACAAGGGTGGGGCGGTGGTCATCCAAACCACCATAGCCTATGACAAAGAGTGCAGAAGGCTTCTTTCCGATAATAGGAACTACCAGATCCTCACCGAAGACCCAACTGAGTCATTAAGAGTTCAGATAGGAGGCATGGTGGAAGAGGCACTTACACATGATTGGATTACCAGGAAGGAGTCTGAGTTTTTGATACAGAAGAATCCACGCACTCCATATTTTTACACCATACCCAAGGTGCACAAAAACCTTGAAAATCCTCCCGGCCGCCCCATCGTCTCCGGCATCTCATCTATTCTGGAACCATTGTCCAAATTTGCAGATGCCTTTCTGAGACCGATTGTGCAGGCCACTGACACGTATTTGAGGGACACAAAGGCAGTACTCCAACTGTTAAATAACCAGACTTTTGATCCCACCTCCCAGATGCTCCTCAGTCTTGATGTGGAGAGCCTCTATACGAGCCTCCCACACGATGAGACCGTACAAATCATTGAGGAGGTACTGCACTCTACAAATTGGGAATACCACACCCCACGGAATGTAGTACTGGAATGCATCTCATTGGCGCTTACCAAGAACTTTTTTGAGTATGAGGGCACTCTCTTCTGGCAGAAACACGGGACCAGTATGGGCAGTACTTTTGCCCCGAGTCTGGCCGGACTATATGTCCATCACCTGGAGTCCACAAGAATCCTCCATCCAGACAATCCATACAGGGCAAGGATTCGCACCTGGCGGAGGTATATTGACGATATTTTGGTTATCTGGGAAGGAGATGCGACCACGGTAACTGAATTTACCGATTGGCTTAACAACCAGAATGCTTTTCTGAAATTTACTCACCAGGTGTCAAACCAAAGTATGGTCTTCTTGGATTTAAACATCTATTACGAAGCAGGAATTCTTAAAACAGAAACGCACTTCAAACCAACGGCCAGGAACTGTCTCCTCAGATTTGACAGCTTTCATCCGCGTCATCTGAGGGAGAACCTACCCTATGGACAGTTCCTTCGTCTACGACGGAACTGCAGTGACATTGCTAGATATAAATCTCAGGCTAAGGATCTCAGCATGAAACTGAGACAGAGAAGATATCCAGAGACTGTGATCAAAAAAGCATCAAAAAGGGCCAGAAATAATAACCGTGAGGCCCTTCTGGAGGATAATCCTCGGAGTGAGGAAGCGGAAAGAAGAACAGTATGTGTCACCACATATAGTCCAGTAACCAACCAAGTGACTAAGTTGGTCAACAAACATTGGCGCACTTTGATAAGTGGCGGCCTAACTTTGGAGAAGCCACTTTTTGCCCACAGAAGGGGTAAGAACTTGAGAGACATGCTAGTCCACACAAGACCACCCCCTCTGAAAAGGGATCAAACGAGACTTCAGGGCATACATGGTCACCATCCATGTGGCAATTGTAACAACTGCCACCTTACTAAGAAAAGCTTGACTTTGACCTTCTCGAATGGGACACAATGGGAGCAACGTGTGTTCACAAATTGCAACAGCAAGAATGTTGTATATCTGATCACGTGCCCTTGTGGAAAAGAATACGTGGGTATGACAACAAGACCTGTTAAAGTGAGACTAAATGAACACAAAAGTAACATCAGGTGTAAAAAACTCACAACAAAAATGTCAGCCCACTTTATTGAACAGCAACACTGTGTAAATGAACTACAGTGGACGGTTATTGAACAACTACCCTCAGAGGTGGGCCTTCTGGAAAAAGAACAACAATGGGTGTTCCGGCTGGGAACTGACACCACGGGGCTTAATGATTCCATTCCTTGGAACCTCTTAAGATAATAACTCTTTCTGATATCATTTTTGTTCATATCCGACATCATGATGTATGGGGTTTATTAGGTCATACTGTCACCTCTTCATCATGTTCACCTGTTCTCTATGCCAAACAAATTAGACCTGTCTGAGTAATAGACCCACTCGCTGTCCCCCCATATTCCACTAGACATTATGAGCCCTTCTGGATACTCATTGCAGCCCTGGCACCACAGCGTAGCACACGCGTTTGATTTATCATTGCTGTGACAAATAAGACCTGTCTGAGTAATAGACCCACTCGCTGTCCCTCCGTATTCCATTAGACATTTTGAGCCCTTCTGGATACTCATTGCAGCCCTGGCACTACAGTGTAGTACACGCGTTTGATTTATCACTGTTGTGCCATATTCTGGCACTTTAATTCTAGCCTTCCCGGCTTTCGCGGTACATAATATAGCGCTCGCTTTCCACGCATGCGCGGTCGCTTCTTGGGCCGCGCATGCGTATTAGATAAGCACACACACGCATGCGCGCTAGATAGTGTCTAACGGGAGCGCAACACCGGACCCTGGGAGATTACGATCTCCGTATTTGGGCATTTACCGGACCTTATCATTCAATTAACTACCACTAATTACTCCCAGGGATAGTATATATAAGGGCTTTGACGCGATCTATGCTCACTTCATCGGAGCCGCGTTGAGGGAAGGCAGGCGATTAGCCATTGCAGTAACCGTGAGTTCTGGGTGACAGAGACGAGCTTTTGTTCCATCAGTTTGGTGCATTTAGCACCGTGTTTGTTCCAACTGAATCCCGTATATTAATGTTGTTTTAGGTCATTTCTGAGCAGAAAGGAAGGATCCCCAATATACGCTTAGGCTCATGAGGTCTTATAGTTGAGAACTCTAAGTAAGACTTTTCTATCTTATTGTTTGCTCTCTTTCCATCTGAGCAGAGAGTAACTCTGTGTTTTGTATATATGTATGTCAGTATTGTGTTATGTCCATTTGTGTCTTTTTATTTCTTCACAGGGTCCCATTATTTTTGGTTTGACCTGGTGGTATTCAGAGAAGGTTTTTTCTTCTCCACTGATCTGTCTGGTACAGACCCATGTATTTATCTATGCATTTCTCTCCGCAGGTTCTATCGCCAATTGGGCGCAACTGCATTCACTAACACTAAAACATTGTTAGGAATATTACACATTGTGGTAATTAATTTTTAAATACACTTTTACATTCTGCATGTGAGTAAGGGGAGGGTAAGTGCATAACCCTTGTCCTGAAGAAGGAGGCTGTGACCTCCGAAACATGTTGACACTTTAAATAGTGGTTTTTGATACCTTAACTCGTATCTACTAAACCACGCCCTGCACTTCTTTTAACAATACCAGCCGGGGATTAAATTAAAAATATTTTTTCCTCCCACGTGCCAGGTATTTTTTAACTTTTCACTTTTTTTCACCTCACCTCACTCACACCTTGGTTATATACACACACCCCCACACATAGTTCACTTCTAAGTGCTCCTGCGTATCCGCGAGTCGTAGCACGCCGCATCCCGTAGAGGGGTGCGAAGGCCCCGATGATGAAGCATGACACCAAGGGGCCTGTTGGTGTGTGATGGGCATTTAAACAACACTGTGTGTTCCCCATCACTTTAGGGATCACTATCACTTTGAGTGGATTCCACTTTGTTTATTCATACATTTAGGAAGACTGAATCCACTGACTCTCTCTCTCCCCCCTCTTGTTAAAATTCATACATGACTTCTGTCCACCCTATTACCCCAATCTGGGTCATTTAGCTTAGATTTTATTCCTGCAATGTTCCAAGAAAAAATCTGTAGTTAATGTTCCGCACCCATGCTACCCTGTTGCGGGCAGATAATATAGAATTTACAAACATTTGATCTTGGGACAGGTACACAGTTGGTTGGTTGGATGGGTAGGGTATTATTCATTATCTCATTATGGATGGTATTACCAGTGTTTGTTGTTCCCTCAGCTTGGGTGGTTGTAACTACAGCGTAAACCGGCATTATTTTTACATTCCCTTGATTTAGTCAGTCTGGGCTATCCAAATCAGTAAGTGTTTCATACCTGTTACGGATTTCCATGGGGAAATAGACCATTCTGATTAATGGATTCTGAATAGCGCGATCATTTGTTAGGGGAGATGGCCAAGTTGGCTTGAAATGTTTATAAAAGAATCTAAATGGCACTAACTTGATCTCATGTCCTGGAGCCCACCCAGATGGCTTCTTCCTACTTTGGATCAGCTGCCCTGCAAGAACAAGAGAGCTGCAATTAATCACTATGTAGTCTCCTTTTGCAACCTTCCGTAAGGGACCAACTAAACTCACTCTTCGGACAAACAAGATATTATGGAAACTAGAGGTGGAAAAATTAGTATTTCGTGATAGCTAATGACATACTTTGTTCTTCAATTAAGTGCTAGATTCCTTTAGATTACCCAGAAGTGGCGGGGAATTGGTTAAAATCACCACATATTGGCAACATTCTGGGGGGGAGATGTAAAATCACGTCATTGCAAGTATCAGCCCTTGTAAAATAGTTACCTAATTGTGATTTGGACTGTCTAGAAGGTTCAAGACCTTTCCCATTTAGTATGGGGCAATTAGTATTAGGTCCAGAGTTGTTACCAGAGTGCCCCTCCTCTGCTGGGGGGTAGTTATGTATCATTACTTTGTGTATGGAAGGCGCTTCCAGTGTGCCATGACCATTTTCTTGAGCAGTGGTGGCAGCTAAGGGTTGTCTTAAATTACAGTAGTAGTTTTCCGCCGTGGTGTTATGCTGTCCGTAACTTTTTACCCCCAATTGTACTGCAGATAGTGGACATGTGAGGCCATAATTCCCTGTCCCTTTTACTAAGCTGGTAAGCGACTTTTTGATATTTTCCACATTGGCTTCTAAGTTATCGAGCCTATTCATTATGGGTGACAAACTGTTTAACAATACTTTTTCAAACCCGTTAATTAAAAGCGTAATATTTTGAGAGGATAGAACTGTAGGGACAGATGACACAGAGTAACAGTTGGTGATACTATATTAGTGCTATTACGATCCACAATGGAGGCCTCCTTGGCTTTTCTCTGGGTTCTAGGATTGGCTGACAGTGAGGGCTCCATATGTTTTTGTTTCCTCTTCCTTTTGGCTGGGGGGCCAAACATCGGAGGTGCTGGCAGTTGGGCGCGGTCTTCACTGGGGTGGGTGGGTTTCAATGCAGGTTGATCAACAGTAAGGCCCCCTGGTTCTGTGATCTTTGTTTGGGCATTTGGGGAAATATCCAGGTTCAGACCTACGATTGAGCCCCCCTTCCATAGATAACCGACGTTGTACTACTAATATTTCTTTGTCAAAAAAGTACGCAGCCGGTGTTAAAAACAGTCAAGGGTGGAATTCTGGAGGGATTTAGAGATACCCTCCCTCTCCCCCATTAGCTTCCTTTTTGCCATAAGAGGGGCTGGCACAGTCACGCTAAATAAGGCTTAAGTCAGTTCAGGATGTCCAACAAACTTATTTGGCAAAGTTCTTCTTTAAGAGGGGTCGCTGTTCTAGGCAATTCGATTCCAGGAAAATATTAGAGGCAAATAGAAGAAATAAAAGCCCAGAGGGTGGGCTCAGCCTAGTCTCCTCCGGGTTCCAACTGGCGTAGATGGGTCCGCTCTTAGCCCACGCGTGCCAGCACGTGTCCCATGCCGCGGGATCCCAAGAGTGAATGTATGCGCCTCCAGCGCATGTGGGAGCAGGTGGGCGTCTCCTGCTGCTAGTGGTGCAGGGGGATGTAGTCCCCTGGCCTCCACCCCAGTCGAGTAGATCTGGCTGCCGGTAAAGTGCTCCTGTGACGCGGGAACCCAGGAGTGAATTTATGCCCCTCTGGCGCGTGTGGGAGCAGATGGGCGCCTCCTGGCACTAGTGGCACGGAGGATGCAGTCCCATGGCCTCCGCCCCAGTTGAGAAGATCCTGCTGCCGGTAAAGCCATATTTTTTTCTTATCTAAGCTCGTATCGGAGCAAAAGGTAGCAGTCATGGAGACCCTTCTCATCCTCCGGTGTGAGACTGTTCTGTTCGAGAATAGTGTCTGTGTCTTCAAAACAATCATAAAGTTGCTGAAGCAGCCGGTAAGTTGCCTTTTCCCTCTGCCATATACTCATACCCACAGCTCATTGCACTGCAGCCAACAAAGACCGGCTCCGGCGCGTTTAGGAACAGGTGGGCACCTCCTGGCACTAGTGGCACTGGGGGATGTGCTCCCCTGGCCTCCGCCCCAGTCGGGAAGATCCTGCTAACGGTAAAGGGCTCCTGCTCAACGGGAGCCCAGGAGGGAATTTATGCACCTCTGGTGTGTGTGGGAACAGGTCGGCACCTCCAGGCGCTAGTGGTGCTGGGGGATGTAATCCCCTGGCCTCCGCCCCAGTTGAAGGGAACTTGCTGCCAGTAAAGGGCTGATGTTTAAAGCCATATTTCTTTCTTATCTCAGCTCATATGGGAGCAAAAGGTAACAGTCATGAAGACACTTCGACTCAACCTCTGGCGTGAGACTGTTCTGTTTGAGAATAGTGTTTGTGTCTTCAAAACAACCATAAAGATGCTGCAGCAGTTGGTAAGTCCTTTTCCATCTGCCATATACTCATACCCACAGCTCATTGCACTGCAGCCAACAAAGACCGGCCCAATGTCTTGGGGACATAAATTACAAGAAACAATCCTCAAGACGTGACTCTCCCACACCTCTGCATAACACTACTTCAGACAAAAATAAATTGGTATATCAGCTTCAGAAATTCGGGAGGGGACAAACACCACTCCTTTACACTCTTGTGCTTCTGTCTAATATTGGTAGCTTTGAGCTCCAGAGGTCTGTTTATAACAAGATAGTCAAATACCCAGCACTACTACGTTAGATACAACTCTCACATCCCTATACTTGTTTGTTTTAAAACTGCTTATTTCAGTGCCATTCATTTAGTGTCTAGACATTTTAATTTGTATTGACCTTTAAAATATTACAGATTGTGAATACTTTAGTCACAGATGCATTTTCAATATGAATTCATATTGGTTTCCCTCTTTACCTGCAGCGGTTTGAGCAATATTTCAC
This sequence comes from Lissotriton vulgaris, assembly GCF_964263255.1. NCBI lineage: Eukaryota > Metazoa > Chordata > Amphibia > Caudata > Salamandridae > Lissotriton > Lissotriton vulgaris. The sequence goes on along the minus strand of NC_141687.1, from coordinate 81,931,590 downwards.
CATGATCAGGCCTGAGATGTTAAGGAAAAGGAAGTCAGCTTCAACAAATGGGAGCAATATATAATCTGTCTAATGTTCTCCACCGATTTCATGAAAGGTATTATTGCAGTGCTGCCTGCGCACTTTTAAGTTTGCATATTCCGAATGGCTGATGTTTGTCTACAAGTTTAATATGGATAGGGGTTCATTTTGCATCCAAATAGATGACTTAGTATTTCTTCTGTTGAGAATGGTATCAGCTCATGAGCCATATAAAACCTTTAAATAAATATTCATAGTATGTCAAACAGGTTTCACATGTAAATAATTCTTACAGATACAATGTCCCTTCGATCACAAGCCAGCAAGCAAGACGTGTATATGAGACAGCAAAACAAGATTGAAATGTATTGACAAGCATACATTTTAGAAAGCATTATTCAATTTGTTTTGTTTGTTTAAATCACAGAACAATTTCCACAAAGGCAACCGACAGAAAAGCTGGTGCTGAAGTTTTTCGCAAAAATGACATGGACGAAGAATGCTCTAGAAGTGCAAGCTGTCATTCACAGCTGGAAGCCAATGGCAGAAGCCACATCACCAATGGTTGCTAAGCACATTCAGTAGAGTGTGCATCGCCAACGGTGGAGTGGAGTCTCTGTCATTGATGAAGAAGGTACAATGACGGTCATAATGAATCGCATTTTTCATAAAGGAGAGGTGGTGTGTGATTTTCATGGCCAGATAATTTCTGTGGATGAAGGACTAAACAAGAATGAGAAGAACCACTTATTATTTTTTACAAATAATAAGGATCTATACTACATGGATGCTACCATTAGTCCATATTTATGACAGCCTACAATCAAAACTCCTGGTAGATTGCTACACACTTCAAAAAGAGAAATGCAATGTTAAGCCAGTGCTTGAGACAGTTCTCGCAGTCGACATGTGTAGATATGTTATTTTGTTTGTGGCATTGGAAATGATTATGGACAAATGTGAACTTAAGTATGACTACTCTGTCAATCAGAGGCCACAGAGGACCGGTGCCACCCTGGATTGCTTAAACAAATTCTCACAAAAGATTTGGGCCTTTTTCAGAGTTTGGAGGAATGCTCACTTTATCACAAATGTGACGATGTTCTATCCCATTTATAACATGGTACTTATGGGCTATGGAACTTAGGATACAGATGATGGATAGGCAACCATGTTTTCATGTAGTGTTTTTTCTGCCAAATTCTAAATAAGACCCTTATCCCTAGCACTCTGTGCACCTTGGTTATTGGACAGGAGTTCTTATTGTAAAAATGTATATAATATGTATATAATATGCTTTGTGAATAAAGAATTTTCTTTTTCCTTATTAATCTTAATTAGGGCTCCCTGTTTTATGACATTTCTTTTTTTTAAATTTCCGTCTGTATTTTTATCAACTTTATCTGTATTTATCCATATTTATTTTTTAATAAAAGGTTGTGTGAAAAAATTATAACTGAAACTGGTATATTTCCACATTTATGTAACCAATAAATATGCAGTCGTGCTTGAATGCCTGCCAGGTTTCAGCGATATGAACACCACAGAAGATAAATCAATGCACCAATATAAAAATATGCACATTTTCAGTATCAGCCTTCTGCATATCTACTGCTGTTGAATCATCTTTGCACAAATTCCTTTTTTTAACCACATTACCTATCAATCCACACAGTTATTGGCCTGGCAGTCATGGCAAAGTCTCTTTAGAAACACTCAAAAAGCACCCACATTCCGTTTTTATCCCCATTTTTTTGTATTGCTTTTGTACCAACATTAACACAGTACATCGTTAGCATTACTTTTCCATTGGGACAGTTATTAAGCACATTCGAACAGTCAAGATATATGGTGGTTCTTAGTTCTGGATTGCTTAATGTAACTGCAATATCTATAACTGTGTCCCGTTTCCTTGCACAACAGAAAGAGCAGAAAAGAGAAGAGAAGAGGGGGTACAGGGTTTGTTCTCTGGCCTCCAAGGATGACGTGTGTAGGCTGAATGATCTGTGCTGGCTGTGCGCCCATGTATACCGTCTTCCCCACTCCTCCCTACTTGCCTGCCATGGCGGTCTCATTTTGGTCAAGTGAGTGAGACTGGAGGTAGCTTTGTAAAGGTTCGCAGATATCCTGGGGACATGCCTGTGCAGGAAACAGCTCATAATATTTAGACAACTAGTTGTGGCAGAACGCTGTGTCTTTAAGCCAGTCAGTTACGCGCAGACACCTGCGAAGCCCCCAACAAGTCGCGATTCTCTTCTTGGCTAACATTAGAAGCATAGCCGATCATTTTCTGCATGTCGCTGGCACCATGCACACATACCCAAGCAACGCAATCAGAGGGGAACGCTCAAAAATGTGCTCTAACAACGCCTGTGTCCTCCGAGAAAGGTAGCAAGGGAATCTCAGCAACGGCAACAGAGGGGAAAACATTGTCTCTAGTTGTGCCGATCGTCTCGGGTCTCGCTATGCCCAAACAGTGCATCCCACCGTGTTTATCTCCGTGCGCTGCATAGTCTGTGGTCTGTAGCAGACCATGTTTAGCAGTTTTGGAGCAACTTGGTCGTGTTCAGGTGCCATGTGCACCATGAATTGGGTCAGAAAGAGGCAGTAGAATCCAAACTGGGCCTGTGCACAGTTGCATGTCTGGGGCACCCAGGCCCCCCTGCTCGAAAGGCAGCGTCAGAGTCTCCCAGGAGACCCTGGGTTGTTTACCCACCCGAGCAAGGGCAAATATGTTCGAACGCAATCTGCGCCTGAAGTCGGTGCTAAGGTGTAGTGGTAGGTTGGCAAACACATACAGAAACTTAGGGAGCACTACAATCTTCGCTATGGCTAGTCGTCCAGCGAGGGACAGCGCTAATACCTTTCAGCGGCCTAAGCGGCTCTCAAACCAATCCATGAGTTTCCCATAAATATATCGCCAGAGCTCCTCAATGTTTCAGCAGAGCCAGATTTCCAGATATTTCCCTGGGGTCTCCGCCCAGCTCAGTGGGTATTCCGACTGGATCCGGTCGGTGATCGTGATCAGCAGGAAAATAACCGACTTTATCCAGTTAATAGTGATACTTGATGAACCACCAAATCTTATGATTTCCCTGATCAGGGGATCAAGATTCTCAGTCAGGGATTGACATATAGTGTCACGTCGTCCACATACAGCAACACCAGGATCACTCTTGGGATGAATCCTAGGCAACGATGCGCACAATCATAGCAATTAGGAGGGGGGACAGCGGGCAGTCTTGTGCCATTAGCCGCCGAGATGGAGGAGGAGATTATTCCATTTATCCGTAGTCTTGCCATCGGTGAGGAGTAAAGCAGGGCGACTAGTTGTAAAAAATTAGGGCTAATGCCAAAGTGGTAGAGAAGCGCAAAGAGATATGGCAATTCAAAGGTATCAAAGGCCTTGGTGGCATCCAAGAAGATCGCTGCAGCTGGGAGGGAGGGATCTATTTCTTGCATGGTCGCAAAGCAGGTACGTAAATTGTTGGATGTACCCTTACCAGGGACAAAACCACACTGATCGGGCCGTAGCACTGTGGGCAGCAGCGGGAGAAGCGGTGTCATGATTAATCTTGCAAGAATGTTATTATCCGGGTTAATCATCGATAGTGGTCTGTAGGAATCACAGAAAAGGGATCCTTATCTGGTTTAAGGATCTTGATAATAAGCGCTTCGCTGAGGGATGAAGAGAGCACTCCCAGCTCCATTGACTCCTCATAAATGTTGAGGAGGTATGGTGCCAGTTGCGCCATCCAGTCCTGGGGCCTTATCCCCGGGCAGGCGTGGATCACTCATATTACCTCATCCTCTGAAAACGGCTTGTCTAGATATATGCGGTGGCCGTCTCCCAGCCATAGTAGCTGGATGGATTTGAGAAAGGGGTTCAGATCAGGGTGGACATTAGATTTTCTCGCAGCATAGAGCGAAGAGTAGAAGATACCATGTCGGTTGGACCGCCTTATTCCCAATCGCCATCTCACTATCAGTAGTTCGCAGCTCGCAAATATAGTTGTTGGCCCATGGTTTTACTAGAATACCAGCAAATGTTTTCCTGGTGCGGTCCCCCTCGCCACACCTTCTGGTACGAGCCTCTTTCTCTAGGTAGTGCGTTTCTCTTTGGGCTGCCTCTTCAAACTCAGCTATTTCCCTTTAACCCGTTAACCACGGCGTAAATTCCGCCGCAGTGGAGGTGATTTCTTGTGCGGGCGGGGTCGCGTCGACCAACGGACTTGCGCAGCACTACAGAGGTAGTGCTTGCAACGGCCGTTGGCCGACGGCCACAGCGAACAGGTTAATATTCCCCAGGACCGCCATCTGATTAATGGTGAAATATTCCATTTTAAGCTCCCGTATGTCTCCCTCAAGGCGCCTGAGCTCTCCTCGCAGTGAACGCAGCACTCCTGCCTTTTTAGCCATACACTCACCCCGGATCTCAGATTTAAAAGTCTCCCACAGTGTGGAGGGGGATTCCACAGTGCCCTCATTCAGTGCAAAGTATTCCACTATGGCAGAACAGATCACATTTCGAAACCTTTGTCTCGAGAGCTCCCGTGGGAGTCTCCAGCTAAAGGCTCTGCTAGGGGTACCTGGTAATGAGGGCACGAACAATACTTGAGCATGATCAGATAGCGTTCAGGCAAGGTGGGTTACTCTGGAAACCCATGTTACTACATCCTTCGAGGTCAGCCAGAAATCTATTCTGGACCAGGTAGGGCCTGCCGAAGAAACACACGTGTCTTCTTCGTGCATGTTCGTGGAACCATAGTCCACCAAGCCATAGTCCGACATAATAGTCTGCAGCTGTTCCGCCGATCATGGGTGGGGGCAATGAGAGTCTCTGGATCTGTCCCTGTCCGGGTCCAATATTACATTGCAGTCCCCTCCCCACCAAACCGCACCTGGGCCAAGCGTCTCTACCAGTCGCCACACCTCCCCAAAAAATTCGGGGTCATCTACATTGGGCCCATACACGGAGACCAGCCAAATTGGGTAGCCCCCTAGCACTCCCGCTACTATTACATATCTACCTTGTGGGTCACGTAGCTCTGTACTTGTGCACCAAGGTTGCCCTTTTCTAAGGATGAGCGCGGTGCCTCTCGCATAATTGGAGTAGCTTGTAACATAGTTCTCAACCATCCATCCCACCCGCAAGCGTGTGCAGTAGGGGTCCGTCAAATATGCTTGTAAGGAGCATATATCCACCCTATGTCGGCTTAGATATACAATCAATCGTACTTCCATGCAGTCAAGCAGGGAGAAAGGAAAAAAGCAATTTTGGAAAGGTATGCTGCATGAGCTAAACTTCTGCCAGGATGTCATTGAGGCCTAAACAAGGGCTACCCTCCATAAATCAAAGGGTTCTCTCTAGTGCTGGGCTATCAGCCTTATCACTCCCCTCAGCGATCCCCATGCTGTTACCTGTCTCATGGACTCTGGTCCAATTTCGTGGGTGGATGACTGTCGCATTACGTTTTTTCGGAGGGGAAGTGGAAGAGACAATATAATTCCTGTTCATCCGCCTAAGCACGAGTACCAGGGAGACACGAGTACCTGAGAGAATGAGCAATCGCTGACATTGACTGGAGAAATTTATTGTTTGATACTTTTATAACTACTGTATGTCAAATCATCTACTCCTCACCATAATACTGTTTAAGACGATCTGAATTAGATATGTAACTGATTTCCAGTGCCTCACTGTCTCGATCAGTATACAATGTGGAAAACAAAAGTAAATGTTTTTTTTAAAAAGGGGTGTGTTCTTCCACAGAAAGAAGCGCTTACCCTCCAAAAAGCTGTGCTAATTTGTTTATCCAACTTATTGAGCCAGCCAGACTCCTTATCAAGCAACGCTACTGTTTTTCACCTTTCGGTCACACACATGCCACTGTAAAGTATGGAACGTGTGCTTTAAGTTCAACCATATGCCACTGTGACGCTATTAACCGTCACCTAGGTGATTAGATCCTTTTGGTGTTCATCATCTATGGCTGCTATCTGTGAAAGCTTATGCTCAATACAGCAGGGCTTTGACTGCTACCCTGAGTGATTCCCATTGGTTAGACTTTTTCTGCAACCATCTTTTGCTTCGATTACTATCATTTAAAAGCTAAACCTATTTGCATTGCCAGTGCTCGTTATTTTTTGTTACACAAGATTTAAAGCTATACAATATTCAGCCCTCCGTAGACTTGTAAGCTAAATACATAATTCCCATTCATCACAGGACAGTAAGTGGTAAATGTATAAATGATATATAAGATCTTCTTCACTGCTGACCCTGACGTCCTTAGGAGAGATGACAATAATTCTCACATTTTAGACAGAGGAGACCTCAGTTCATCCAGTCAGCAGATGGTAAGGATCTGGTTATCCTATCCTAGGACCTCTGTTACAAACAAAAGCCAGGTTTAGCTTAGATAGGCTATCACTATATCCTGCCTGTTGGTTTCACGATGAAGGTCTTAGTATTGACGATGCATAGTTGACCTGACAAATCATTTTGTGTGTACATATTTGTTAACATTACATTTAATGTATATAGATTTTAAGTACAAATAAATTAATTTATTTGAACATTATTTGATATGGGGTTATATTTTAAGTCCCTGCCTCCATTATTTTCTGTGGGAGTGTGTTGCACTACCAGTGTTGGTCATACATGGCACTGGACTTACTCCCGGTCTGAGCTGGAGTAGGTGTACAACTGTTCTGCATCTTTTTTGGCTATAGTAACATTAGAAATGCAGTTTGTGAATAGGAATGGGCGAACTCTTTTGTGGATGAATGTCTGCAACTGTATCTAGTAATTAGTCTGGCATTCTATTCGAAATCTATAATAAGCTATTATGTATCTAGTAATATGTATCTGTTCATACCAAAATAATCTATCTGGTATCTAGTAATTTGTTTGGTATGCTGTCAGTTACCTACAGTAATTTATTTAATATCTAGTAATCTAACTGGCATATTGTCAGGGACCTATAATAATTTATCTAGCATCTTGCAACCTGTCAGGTATGCTGTCCAATAGCTATAATACTTTGTACAGTATCTAGTAGTCTATCTGGTATGATGTCTGAAACTTGTAATAATCTATCTGGTATTTAGTAATCTATCAGGTATGCTATTTTGTATCTACAGTAATCTAGCGAATATATAGAATTTTTTCTGGTACACTGTCTGATACCTATATTAATCTGCCTACTATTTAGCGAACAGCCTGGCATTCTGGCCGATACATATAATAACCTATAAGTATCTAGTAACCTAATATGCTGTTAAGTATGTACAGTAGTCTGTCTGGTATATGGTACTATCTAGTATTCTAACTGATACCTACTGTACTCTATCCCTTATCTGGTAATCAGTTTAATATGATGTCTAATTCCTAAAGCAATCTACACAACATCTATGTTATGTTATGTTATGGTATGGAATTTTTTAAGCGCAGCGGTTACCCAGAGGTGTCCTGGTGCTAGTTACCTATCCTTTTTGGCAGAGCAGAAGGTGCAAAGTTACTTATCAAAAAGCCAAGTCTTTAAACCCCTCCTAAAGACTAGAAGGTCAGTGGCATTTCTCAGGTGAAATGGGAGGTCATTCCAGGCTTTGGCTGCCCCGAAGACAAAACTTCGGCCTCCCCATGTCGCCTTTGTTATAACTGGGACTGTAGCCAGCTTGGCTCCAAGGGAGAAAAGATTTCTTTTTGGCATGTAGCAATTAAATTGTTTTCGTAGGTAGTCGGGAGCGCAGATTTCTTTTTGGTATGTACCAATTAAATTGTTTTCTTAGGTAGTCGGGACCTATTCCTTGGAGTGCCTTAAAGACAGTACACAAAGATTTAAACCAAACCCGATTCCTCACTGGGAGCCAGTGTAATTTTTTGATTCCTTTGGAAATTGAGTCAAACTTGGGAGTGCCCGTGAGAACCCTGGCCGCCGCATTTTGCAGCCTTTGGAGCTTGTTCTTGAGACATTTCTGAAGATTCAAATATAGACCGTTACAATAATCCAGTCTGGATAAGACTAGCGCGGTAACCACTATTTGCTGCCTGTCAGATGGTAAAAATGGCAATATTTTTTTCACCATTTTGAGAACATACGCTGTCGAAAATGAGACTGCATTGACTTGATCGCCAAAGGTCAGTCTATCATCTACAATTACTTACCAGGTTTTTCACTTTTGTCATAGGAGTAGGAAGAGAGCCCATGGAAGACGGCCACCAGTTTGGGTTTCAGAAATTGGCGTCATTTCCAAAAGTATGACCTCCATCTTGCCCGAATTAAGCTTTAGGCTATTATCGGCCATCCAGCTGCCAATAGATAACATACACTCCTGGAAACGTTTTCTAGGCCCCTCTCCTGACCTGAAAGCAGAGACACCATGATTTGGGTGTCATCCGTGCAGGAGATGAGACCAAAGCCAAACGCACTGATGAGCGGAGCCAATGATGAAACATATACATTAAACAATGTCGGGCTCAACGATGACCCCTGCGGACCTCCACAGGGCAACTCGAATGTCTTTCAGTGGTAATCATCCAAGTATACAATTGACACCCTATCTGTTAGGAATGATTGTAGGAGTTTCCATGCTTTCTAATGGATCCCGCATGCCCTTAAATGGTCTAGTGTTCAGGTTATCTGATACATATAGTAATCTATCTGGTAATCTGTCTGATATGCTGACCGATACCTATAGTCATCTATTTGGATCTGATAATCTACCTGGCATGCTGTCTGATATCTACCTAATTTGGCCATTACCTAGTAATCTGTCATTATCTGTTGGTTATGCTGTCTGATACCTACAGTAATCCATCAGATATTTAGTAATGTGTCTGGTATGCAGCCTGATAACTAAAATAACTATCAGGTATGTAGTATTCTGTTTGATGTACTGTCTCAGAAGTACAGTAATCTCTCTGTAAATAGTCATCTATTTGGGATAGTGCTTGATAACTAGAATAATCTACCGGGTAGATGGCAATTTGTCTGGTATGCTGTCCAATACTTAAAGTAATCTATCTGATATCTAATCATTTGTTTGACATACTTTCTGATAATCATACTGGTGGTTTAATGTATGCTTTATACTTTGCCCTTATCAGTGACCTTGTCAGGGGAGTCGTAGAATGGCATGGTTGATTGACACATCTCAGGACACAAAACACCTTCTATCCATCATCAAGGACATACAATTTGACCCCACCACCCAACTGCTAGTGGGCCTAGACATAGAGAGCCTCTATACTAGCCTTCCTCAAGACGCCACTGTCAGAGTCCTCTACGAGATGCTGACAAGATCACCCTGGGAACACTCTACCCCAAGAGAATTCGCCCTACAATGTGCCACACTGGCCCACAAGGAAAACTATTTTGAGTTTGAGGGCACCTACTATCTACAAACTAACGGTACCTCAATGGGCAGTGTTTTTGCCCCCAGCGTGGCAGGCCTTTACATATACCATTTCGAGCTATATCACATCCTCACCTCCGACAACCCGTATAAAGACAAAACATGCGGCTATGGCGTCGATACATCGACAACATCCTAATGATATGGACAGGCCCACAGGACTCACTAAACCTTTTTCTTTACTGGTTGAATTAACTTGATCCATTTCTCTGGTTCACTATCACAGCTAGTAACAAACAGTTACTATTCCTGGACCTAACCATAGAGGCAACAGAGGGCACGCTTAAAACATCTACGTATTATAAACCAACAGCCAGGAATTCACTATTGTAATTTGGAAATTTCCATCCGCGCCCCCTCAGGGAGAACCTTCTCTTTGGGCAATTCTTGCATATCAGACGTGACTGCAGCTCCACCACAGACTACCATCAGCAATCAGGAGAGTTAGCACTAAAACTCCAGGAACGTGGATTCCCTGAGAAGATAATAAAGAACACCAGAAAATGTGTAAGGAACCAAAACCGGGAAGCACTTTTGGAAGAAACCACACAACCAGAAACTAGTACAAAAAAGCTTGTGGTTCCTTGTTAGACCTGTCAGCCCTAGGGTGGTCTTTCCCTGTTTTTTCGCCCTTGTCTTGTTTTTTCCACCACCTTTTTTTGTTGGACCTATGTCTCCGGTCGCTTTACCATTGCTAATAAGTGCTACGGTGCAGGTGCTCTCTCCTACCAACATGGCTGCCACAGGCCCCTGCTACTGCGGAGTGGTCTTTTTAGTAGCACCCTAGTAGCCAGAAGCTAGCTGGGAGCTTAAGAAACTGTTGCAACACCAGCCCTTCTTTTCTGCCCATAGCTAGACTGGGGAAGCTCCTGGAACCTTCCGGAATTGGGGAGGGATCTTCTTTGCCGCCTTAGAGAGTGGTCACCTGACCTAGGAATATTTAAGGAAAGGAGGGAAACTTTTTGTCACTTGGGGCATCACTGACCTGGGGGAACCTACGCAGGAGTCCTAGGCGGTAGGGCCTAGGGGAGGAACCTATACCACTGGAAGTGACTGGGCCTAGGCACTGCCTTCTAAGCTGTGTAAGGAACTCTACCAACCCCACTGATCTGGCCCAGTGTTGGGGGAACCCAGGGACCCACCTGCAGTGAGCTACAGGAACCAGCCTGACCTTAAGCCACCAACCCAATTCCCTCCCCCAAGTAACTGCCTAAGAAGGGTGCAGAGACCATCAAGTGCCAAGAAGAACACCTGTTGATGAGAAGGACTACTGGGGATCAACCAGGTAACCAACGCTTACCACCTGCCCTGTGTCCCTGCGCTTCCCTGCCCTGCCTGGACTGTGTATGTCCCCAAGCTGCCCCGTGCCCTCTCCTGCCAAGAACTGTGCCCAGGCCTGCTGGAAACTGCCTTTCAAGTGTTCCCCTGCTGTGCCCTGGGAAGCGCTGTGACGCCAAGAACTACTGTAGCTCCAGAAATCGTGTTACCCCCGAGGCGCTGTGCTTCCAAAGCGCTACTGCCAGAACTGCTCCTTTGCCCCCACGTGGTGCTAGCCTAAGCGCTGTCATTTCCCAGAGTGAACTCGCCTAAAATCACCCCCCCTGCGCTGACTTACAAGAGACTGTGTGCCCCAGAGCGCTGCGTCATCTAAGCGCTGTACCTGGGAAGGACTGCCAGACTCACCGCCGCAAGTAGTATCGGGTTCCCAAGGCCTACATGCTCCGAAGATAACCCACTTACATTCAAGAACTGTTGGCACAGAAACTGAAAAATTCAAAGAACAAGTTTATTAAGACCCCATGGGGTGGTGGTACATTCCTACAGCACCCTTCGGTAATGCAAGAAGTATCACACCGAACATCGGTGTGACCCGTTCTTTTATACAGTTTGTAGGTAATAAAAAGATAGGCGGCACAAAGTTACAGAGCGTTATGTACATATAAGGTCATCTTTTGGAACACAGCCAGCTCATTGGAGGGTTACAACCCCGCTGGTCAGTTTGGCGGCACATTCCTGAGGGGTGACTGGTCAGTGGGGACTGCGCATGTACGGGTTGACCAGTACTAAAAATAGCCTGTTGCTGGGCAGACTCGAGTGGTCAGTGGCACGGACAACGGACAAAAGGGCACGCTGGCCACGAGGCCGCTTATGATCTAAGATGGCCGCCGTAACATACAAAAATGGCGTTTTCAAGTATAGCCAATTTAAGCGGGAAAAACGTGTAGCACAGCTAAGCGCTAACTCGGCCATTGTCAAATTACGACAGACGACCCTTTTAGCGTTTAGCTGAAGCTACCTCATAGTGGACATAATCAGGGTGCTCATCTTCTATATCAATTAGCATTATTTGGGCTACTTCTTTATGAAGCATCATTTTGTCATGAGCAAGAGCTCGTCTTGATGGTATACAAGCTGATAAGCACATAGAACACAAAGCTGGGCCACATTGAATACATAAGCATACAGAGAACAGTATCCCTACAATGATACATAGAATCGTTAACAGTTTCCAACCCCAGGCAGTAAGCATCGACCAAAACCACCCTGAAAGAGTCCACGTTCCATTGTCCGGGTGTATTTCAGCAGCTATCTTATGCAGTTTAGAGATAGCATCATAAACGGATGGTGAATTGTCAGGTACGTAAACACAGCCGCTACTTCCGATAATTCTACATGCCCCCCCACGGTCAGCTAGAACTACATCTAACACCATTCTATTTTGGAGTGTAACAATTCTAGAAATCTGGAGTTCTTCCGTAATGTTCCCAAGTGCAATGGCAGTGTCATTAGCTACAGCTTCAACAACACGGGTCAATCGTCGTATTTTCCGACTATTCAGTGCGGCCCCCACAAAGGAAAACAGTCCCAAATTAAAGTCCACATATTGCTGTAAGGCAGTATCGGTCTGGTCGATGTCGTCCAGAACAACAGTCCGTTTGACACGATTCAAAACAAAGTCATGGTACAAGATATAATCATTATGGTACATTGGTGGGGCGAGGAATACTGGGGGTAGCACAAAAGATACATAACAAGTGCCTAACCATCCCAACGGAAGCTGATAATAACCTTTCGTTCCACAAATGAAATAAGTATTGCGAGATGCTACAAATGAGATGCCATTCGGACTATCAAAGGTAAGTGTGGTGTTGCATTCACTTTTCCCCACCGGAATTGACCCTTTATTTCGTATACACAAATCAGCTTTGGTAGTAATGACATTAATAACATGTGAGCTGGATACATTGATATTCAGTTGATTGCTGTACACACGCGGGGCAGACACATTATCGGGGCGGTACTCCTCCCATTCAAATCAAGTACCCTCAGCCCGTGGAAACCCATCCCTGTCGTGATAACAAATTTTATTCAAACGGAAAAGCACCCCCCCTTTTGTTGGCCATCTCAGAGTGAAGAGGAGAGTGTACCAGGCATTACAGGATCCATTATGTGAAAACGGGAGAGGAATGAGTGGAGTGCCCCCTTTCTTCTGGTGCCCAGGCAACATCCCACACACCCAGCAATTAGACGTATTTGTCATGTTATGCGTATGATGCAGTATCTGAATAAAGCTATTGTTCAAATAAGTCTGTCGGTGCCGTTCTTCATGATAGGGCAATGTAAAGTGAAAATGTTCAGATGGAACCGGGGTAGTCGGCAGTAAATGTTCACGTACAGGCACCACAAGTTCAACTACCCAGGCTATCACAGCTATTACCACAATTGTCAAAACGAAAAGGATGGCACCAAGTATTCTTTTATCTCTTGATGCAGAAGACGCCATTGTTCGAGAAGTTCTCAATGTCTCAAATAGTTCAAATTGTTCACAAAGTCTCAAATATACATATGTATATACCTAAAAAAGAAAAATACGGTGCTGAGATCCGAGGTAGCCGTTGTTTTCTTCTCCGGGGTCAAGACGGGTGTCGCTACTCTTGGCAGAACTGATCCCCCCCCCCTTGAGATTCCCGGTTTCCGTTTCACAAACCCCAGAGCGGTAACCAACCAGTCTCGAAAAACCAAAAATGTTCTTCTTTATCGTGGCCGCAGATTATAGCGCTCTCGTCCAGAAAGAGTGTGGTCCGGGAAGGCTCCCTCAACTTCGGCCGATGTCACAGCTGGGCTCTTTTCTTTCTCCAAAATTTCCTTGTAGTCTGTTAGCACAGCAGGATTCACCAGATCAGGAGAGACACGACGGCAGTGAGTTGAGTGCACCCACCGCTTCCTATTGGTCACTCGTACTGCTGTCCGGGTCGCCAGAAGGACCTGCTCAGGGACCCGCCACCTCGGTTCCAAGCTGCTCGCCCTCTCAAACGATCTGATCATAACATGATCACCAGGGCGAAGATCATGGCCCTCTCCAGTAGAGTTGTCAGGGAGCGCTTCTCTAACCTGTTGATGAATAGAAAGCAAATCATTTGTTAATCGTGCCAAATAATCGTTCATCATTATACAAGGCACATCATGTATTAATCGCGGCTTGGGCACCCCCCAAATATTCATAGGCCTTCCAAACACCACCTCATACGGTGTGAGGCCCGTTCGCGAGTGGGGCACTGATCTGAGAGAGAGTAATGCTAACGGCAAAGCATCCGGCCACTTCAACGATGTGGATGCCACAATCTTAGCCAGTTTAAGTTTCAACGTGGCATTGTACCGCTCAACAAGATCCGCCGACTGGGGGTGGAACACAGCGTGAAACTTCTGCTGAATCCCTAGCCCCTTCAGCACATACTCCACAATTTTCCCAACAAAATGAGGCCCATTATCGCTCCACAAAAATTTGCAAACTCCGAATCGAGGGAAAAACTCCTTAAGCAACACCTTAGCTGTTGTCAGAGCTGTATTGTTTTTCGTGGGGAAAGCCTCTACCCATTTACTAAAAGCACATACCACCACTAAGACATACTTCAGGTTGTTGCAACGCTCAAGCTGGATGTAATCCATTTGGAGTACCTCGAATGGTGCAGAAGGTGGAACGAACCCTCCTTTCGGAGTATGGGTCCCCTTTGCAGGATTGTGCTGCAAACAAACCAGGTAGGTCTGCACTACTCTCTTGGCGGTATTAGCAATCTCGGGATGTTCCCAAACTCGTGTTAACAGTCGAGTGATTGCAAGAGCTCCCACATGCGCCAACCCATGTGTCATCTGGACCATCGCTTGCAAGTAAGCCGCAGGCAACTTCCATTTCTCCATGTCCTTGCTTCTCCAACACCCTTCATCATCTAGCACCCCATCTGCTGCCCATGCCGCAAGTTCTGATTCAGTAGCTGATTTCTGAATATCTAAGATCTCTGCTCTAGCATCGCTCCATCGCTCAGCCTGTGATTGCGTCACATACATGGGGGAGTCAGTTCGGGACATAGCCGTTAGTCTCGCTATGCTGTCCGCAAAGGCATTTCCCTGACCCACTTTATCAGTGATCTTTTTATGGGCACTACATTTTATTATCGCTACTTTCTTTGGACAAAGCAACGCATTTAGGAGGTCACGCACTAGTTCTCCCTGCATAATGTGTACTCCATGTGAAGTCAAAAACCCGCGTTCTCTCCAGAGTAGCCCGAAGTCATGTGCTACTCCGAAGGCGTACCGGCTGTCTGTGTATATGTTCACACATAGGCCAGCACTCAATTCGCAGGCTCTTGTCAAGGCTATCAGCTCCGCTGCTTGAGCCGATTTCTGTGGTATTCTAGCTGTTTCCACCACTGTCTTAAGTGTCGTGATCGCATAGGCTGCGGAAGTCGTACCATCTGGCAGCCTCAAACACGATCCATCAACCCACAGTTCCCCATCCACATCTGGAAGTGGCATATCCTGTAAGTCGACACGACCCTTTGTCTGTTCCTCGGTCAGAAAAACACAATCGTGTTGTTTGTCTTCCTGACCCTCCTCGACCGGATAGGGCAATAAAGTGGCAGGGTTCAGGGTAGCGCATCTTTTTAGTGTGATATGTGGCGCCAAAAGTGTAAGCTCATATCCTGTTAACCGTGCACTCGTAAGGTACTGAGTCTTTGTTTGATTTAGCAGGGCGTCTACTGCGTGGGGAACTAGCACCAACAATTTGTGCGATAACACTATTCCCTCACTCTGCCTTATGGCTACTGCTGTTGCTGCCACCGCTCGAAAACACCCAGGCAACCCTCGTGCTACAGGATCAAGAAGGGCAGAGAAATACGCACATGGCCTCTGCTTATCCCCGTGTGCTTGCACTAACACTGACAACGCGCACCCATCTTTCTCGTGCACGTACAATGTGAAAATCTTCGTGTAATCTGGTGTGCCTAATACAGGGGCAGCGCAAAGGGCCTGTCTCAATTGTTCAAAAGCATTTTGACATTCATCTGTCCATTCAAGGGGCATTGGTGTAGCTTTGGACAATAACGCTAGCAAGGGTTTTATAATGTGCGAAAACCCCATGATCCACTGCCTACAAAAGGACGTTAACCCTATGAAGGCGAGTACATCTCTCTGTGTGCGGGGGACTGGTGTGTCTCAAATCGCCTGAATTTGGTCTGATGTTAATGCACGCCCCTCCTTAGACAAAAGATGACCGAGGTAGGTCACCTTGGGTCTACAGTATTGAAGCTTTTTCTTAGAAACCTTGTGATTGTTCTGTGCCAGAAAAGAAAGCAAAGCAATCGTACTCTCCTCACATTGTGCATAAGAGTCTGCAGCAAGCAGAAGGTCATCCACGTATTGTATAAGGACAACCCCGGACTGTAACTCAAAGGAATCAAGCTGTCTTTTCAGAGCCTGGCTGTAGATACTCGGGCTCTCAGTGTAACCTTGAGGAACACGACAAAATCTATACGATTTATTATTTAACGTGAAGCCAAACAAATATCTGCTATCAGGATGGACAGGGATGGAAAAGAATGCGTTTTTCAAGTCAATTACACTAAAGGTCGTGGCCGTTGGTGGCACCAATGTAAGCAAGGTCGTAATGTCGGACACCACCGGGTATTGGGGAATGACAATTTTGTTAATCTCTCTCAAGTCAATAATAAACCGATAGACTTTGTCGTCAGTATCTCTCTTAAGAATCGGAAGAATAGGGCTGTTACAAACATTATAAGGAACCTCCTCCACCACTCCTGCCGTTATCAAATCTTGGACAATATGTGTCAGGGCAATTTCACCTTCCCTCGAAATCTTATACTGTGGTACCCGTGGCAGAGAGGCCCCCTCCTTAACAGTAATGTGAATAGGTGGAATACGCATCTCTCCGACATCCGTGTCTGAGGTCGCCCATAACGTATGCGGGAGAGAGGCCAAAGCTGGAATGTCTAAGATAGTGCAAAACCTGTCTGCGTCAGGATAATTGTCATTCAGGATGACCCGCACTCCCTCAGGAGCGCACCGTATCGTTGCTCGAAAATATTTAAGCAAATCAATGCCCAGGATATTATCTGGTGTATGGGGCGATAGCAAAAATTGACCAAAACTAAAAAATTTGTCAATACAAGGTGCAAGGGGTTTTGACAATGGGCTAGGGGAGGGAGTGCCATCGAACCCTACACATGTTATCATTTCGCCAGACAGGGGAGCCCTCGGAACCAAGTTTTTTGACAAAGCGCTACGAGTAGCTCCTGTGTCGACTAGAAATTGATCAGTAGACCCCAAAATGCCCGCTGTTACATATGGACCCTTCTGATCTACCGGCACTTCAATTGATTCCGCACCCCATCCTACGCAGTCCTATGCATGCACATAATCCTGGTGCTCCACATTCTCACCCTCCGATATCTGGTGTTGGTTTCGTCTATCAAAAGCATTTCGTTCATCCTGGCCACGGCCCCTCTCCTCAGCCCTTCCACGATCACCTCCGCCACCTCTTGCTCCCGTATAACTTCCTCTCGACCTACCACCTCCACGACCACGCTGACTACGTTGTTCACGAAGTACCGGACAATCGTCAGCCCAATGCCCAAACTCTTTACAGTACGCACATTGATCCTCCGCTATATCCGTACGACCATACGACGTAGTGCCTCCACCTCGTCTACCTCTATCATACCCTCTACCCTGTGTTCCACGAACCTGTGCCAACATCACCTTCGTTTTCAATTCTTTCGCTTTTTTATCAATACTTTCTTTAGCCTCCAACTCCTGCCGCTCATAATACTGAGCCATAGTTAACAAAGACACAGGGGTAGCCGTGGCCCAGGAACTTTCACTCGATTTCAATCGCTTCGCAATCTCCGGTAGGAGATTAGCTACATACTTATCGACAAACAAATGCCTACCCGTATCCTCTGTTAAAGATTGACCACTGTAATCATGAAACGCCTCTTAGAAGCGTGTAAAGAAATCTGAAACCGTTTCATCTGGCTTTTGTTTGCACGAAGCTAACATAGTCCAATCGATCTTTTTAGAAGGCACGAGCGTTTTTAATTTATTCAAAATAGCCGCCGGGAGGTCCAAAATCAACTAGCAAGGCTTACATGCCGGTTCCCTGTCTAAATCGGCTGCCGTTATTTCTTTCCAAGTTCCCCCAAGTATCGTTTCATCATTATTTTTCCGAATCTGTCTCCACATATCAGGCGGAAGAATTAACCCAAAAAACAGGTCTTTGTCAACAAGAGTCATCACACAAGACGAAATAGCCCCTTCCACCCCTTCATAGAATGCCGCTGGATTTTTACGAAGATCAGGTAAAGAATTTTTCAATGCCATAACATCTGCTCTGTTCCAAGGCGTATACACCCAGTTATATACAAAATATCCCTTGGCATCCTTTGACAATTTATCATCATCTGTACCTTCCCCTTTAGGTGGAACATACAAGGGTGCGGCTTCACGCATAGGCATAACATGCAATGCAGAACTCTTATCTGAACCCCGGAGAGAACACTCCTTAGACTGCCCATTAGACTCCGGCCCGGACTCCTTATTCCTTTTCCGCTCGTCCCGCAATCTGGTAGTCTCATCTCGCAGCTGGATCAGTTGCTTGTAAAGGGCATCAACATCTGCAAGATCAAATAAACCTTTATCCAGATTCTCACGGTGAACTGACACAGCTTTAGATTCCAACGTATCTGAAAATTGACGATATGCGGTAACAACTTCATCTGCCAAATTAGCCAGAAAATACAATAATTCTTGATTTGTCCAATTACCCCTTTCCACAACAACTTCAGACTGAGAGACAAAATTCGTATTCACTTTACGAGCCCAACTACGTAAATGTGCGGATCTCTCCGCAGAAAACCTGAGACCAGATACACCCTTCTTTCCCGGCTTATCCTGTCCTTCATCCTCCGAATCTGCAGCTGGAGCCGTAGGCGAAACGTACGGAGGCGGCAACCGATCTAGCAATGAAAAATCATCAATTTCATTATTAAGGACAGGATAAAGCGGTCGACGAATAGGGAATTGACCAGTCGTTTGCAATTTACGTTCCCATTCCTCCCTCTCTTTCTTCTCCTGAGCCTCCTTTTCCTCAAGCTGTAAAGCCTTATCTCGAGCAGCCTTGCTACTCTTTGTCCGCCAAGGCAACTTCACGTTTCATTCGCTCACGCACCGCTTTCTCTCACATTCGTACACAATCAAACATATTTTGTCTAGACCTTCGTTGAAACAAACATTGCTCTACAAACTGTACTTTACGCAAATCGAACGACCCATGTAGAGGCCATTGCAATTCAGGATCCGATTTAGTATACTTATTCCATAATTTGCTGTACATTATAGGGGGAAGGCCAAATTTGACATACATTTCCCGATTTGGTGTACCTTCTGGGGGAGCCGGCTGTGCTTCCGCTAACCTAATTGTGGTACCATTTCCAAGACAGCACATCCCTCGGAGTGTGCTTAAAACAGGCATGTTCAAAAAGTATCACGAAAGCGCGATACCGTATAAAATGGCACTTACAGTACTTCACACAAACGTGCCGCTCAAAGGGAAAAAAACAAAATTAGAGAAACATCTCTACATGCCTGCCTATGTGAAGTGCACTACACATATAATTCAAAGTTCACAAATTCACAAATGTTAGCTAACTCAAATCAAAGTCATAGGTCATAGAACTTCGGCAAGCGTCCGAGGACTACCTTACCGATCACAAATCACAGAACTTCAGTAAGCGTCCGTAGACTACCTTACCGATCACAAATCTTACCCAAAGTCTCAAAGGTCCAGATTCCAACTGCCAAGGTCTTTTAATCGAATCAGCCAAACAGCACTTTATCCAGCAACGCAGACGATCAAGATCTCAGTCGGAGACCGGCGCCACCTGGAAGGTCAGATCAGAAGGAAAGGAAGAAACACCGCGGGTGCCAAGACTCGGGTCACTCAGTGGCAGCGTACGCGTCCATGGCGAGTTTCCAAACCTTCGTCACGACCTCTCCTTCGGGCATCCGAGTCGCCGATGAGTCCCTTCGTGGTCGCCAATTTGTAGTATCGGGTTCCCAAGGCCTACATGCTCCAAAGATAACCCACTTACATTCAAGAACTGTTGGCTCGGAAACTGAAAAATTCAAAGAACAAGTTTATTAAGACCCCATGGGGTGGTGGTACATTCCTACAGCACCCTTCGGTAATGCAAGAAGTATCACACCGAACATCGGTGTGACCCGTTCTTTTATACAGTTTGTAGGTAATAAAAAGATAGGCGGCACAAAGTTACAGAGCGTTATGTACATATAAGGTCATCTTTTGGAACACAGCCAGCTCATTGGAGGGTTACAACCCCGCTGGTCAGTTTGGCGGCACATTCCTGAGGGGTGACTGGTCAGTGGGGACTGCGCATGTACGGGTTGACCAGTACTAAAAATAGCCTGTTGCTGGGCAGACTCGAGTGGTCAGTGGCACGGACAACGGACAAAAGGGCACGCTGGCCACGAGGCCGCTTATGATCTAAGATGGCCGCCGTAACATACAAAAATGGCGTTTTCAAGTATAGCCAATTTAAGCGGGAAAAACGTGTAGCACAGCTAAGCGCTAACTCGGCCATTGTCAAATTACGACACCGGGGCTCGTCTGAAGGCCCCTTTGAAGAGCCGCCCGTCCTGTTGCTGCTGCCGCTGTGGCCGCCGCTGTGGTGTTGGCACTGCTGTGGAGTGCGCCTGGGGCCGAACATCACTGCAGCGGCCCGGGCGCCTGTCACGCTACTCCCCGCTGTGGCCCTGAGATCAGGGAGGGCCGCCGCAGGATTCCAGGAGGCCGCGCTAGGCCTCAGAGGCCGGGAACATCCCCCCCACGTGACGGGGGCACCTGGCCGCATCATCGGCCGCGCCCCCGCCCTTGCTGCCTTGTCATTGGCCGTCCTGGCCGCACACCCTCGCCGGCCGCGCTATGATTGGCCCCGACATCGGGGAGGAAGCCCCGGAAGCCCCATTGGCCCCAGTCGCCCATAAATCATCCCTGAACTGGGCCAGAACATTCAGTAGGCCCTCGGTAACTGCTGGTTATTAGAGTTAACCCCTGGCTAGGGGAATGGTTAATGCTGAAATGTTCTAACCTGCAACCAGGAAATGTTCTAACCTGAAGTGTTCTATGAGATGTTGATATAATGAACACGCTTAAGACAAATTGTGATGCCTAGCCTGACCTAGACAGTAGCAAGGTATTTTACTATGAAGTGTTGCCTGATTTTCAAAGGAAGGGTTTTACTCTTGCCTAATGAATTGTTAAATGAATGCCTACAGTTATCTAATGAAATGTTTCCTTTGCTTCCCTAATGAAATGAGCTATTGGGTTAATGCTGAATTGATTATTGCTTTATCCTGAATGATTTGCCAGCCCTGATTTTGATCTACATAAAAGTATATTGATTCTAACAGACTGGCTGGTGTAGTGTCAGTTATTGTGTGTGTTTCCTGTCTCAGTGGGTGTGTGTGCTGTACTGCTACTTTACACCTAAGCTTTCGGGTGCCTTCCTGCTCGCGCCAAGCTACTCCCTGTGGAATTGGTGACCCCAGTTCTCACAATCCTCAACACCGGCACTAGGAACTGGGCACCGCCACTATCTGCATACAAAAGAGCGAGCAGTCTGACGGAGCAACTGGTCTCCACTCTCCCTAATGCCCTGATACCTCCTTCCAAGAATACCCTACACACAACCTGGGGCCTACCCCGTGTGGTCAGCCACTACCCTTGTGGTGATTGCAGCGTCTGCCACCTTACGGAACACAGCAAGACCCTGAATTTGGAACCTGGAAAAATCGGGCAACAAATAACGCACACCAATTGTAACTCCACCAACATAATATACCTTATCGGGTGTCCATGCTAACTCAGATATGTCGGAATGACCACCAGAAAAGTGCGAACCAGAATTGTGGAACACAGAAGCACGATCTGCTGCAAAAAAGCCAATAGAAAGCTTATGGATCACTACTTACAAGTAGGCCACACACCCAACGACATGCGCTGGACAGTCATCGAACAAATAGCACCAAACCAGACCAACAACGAAAAAACATTGCTCACCAAGGAGCAACGCTGGATTTACCACCTCTCAACTCAAACCCATGGGCTGAATGATAATATACCCTGGAACAGCCTAAACCGCTGAGTGAACCCCACCTATACTGTTGACTTTGGCAGTCTTGGGAGGGTTGATGTGAGTCCTTAACTTCCTCACAAATATACTCATCCTTTCAAGTTTTTAATCCTGTCCATGGGACTCTGGAATAAATAATCAATAGGGTACCCACGAGGTAGTTTTAAGGTCTTATCACTGTTCCCAGTCAGGGTTGGTAGCACTTTGTACTCACCATATATGTTTTGTTTGATTGTGTTGTCTTTGTTATTCCCTCCCCTATGCTCCACCCTGTGCGTGGCTAGGCCAGGGTGTTTTGTAAGCAGACCAATGATGAAGCATTTCACACACTAGCTTGTGTGTGAGTGAGGGCAGTTTTACGAACACCGTGTGTCCCCCCGCATGCTTTGTCTACGTCTTTTTCCTCTCTACCCCTTTTGGTGTGTTAGACTCATTTCACGTGCCACGGGGTGCCCTATCACGCCCCCATGCCGATACCTATGGTGGAAGCCCCGCTGATAGTATGTTCCCCCACTGTTTCAACATATTTTCTCAGTCCCCCCTGGGTCTCCAGTGATTGACAAAATACAATTGCCCACACCTATGATTGCAACACTCCACTATCCGTGAGTGTGCAACTACATTCAGACCACTGAGCCCTGATGTAACAGAGACTGCTCTTGACAGCTGCCTCTCGCGCCAATATATATATTTTTTGGCACCAGAGGCGCTTGCCATCACCCCTGGTCACACACAGTATCTGATCATTTATAAGTGTGCTATGAACCGCAGTGACATAGACCGCCAACCAAGCGGAACACGCCCCTTTAGCTAAACGCCTGCGGCAGTATTTCCTTCACTGCTCATTTAGCGCAATCCTCACATTAGCCTAAATGAATCATACACTTTGACCCACGAACGGAATTTTGATCACCATTGAACTTGAGGTAAAGACTTAACCCTTTACTGAAGGCCCCTCATGACAGAGCACCGCTGTGACTTAGACTGTCAATCAAGCGGAACCCTCCCCTTGAGCAAACGCATGCGGCAGCAGACGCGCCCGCGTTTCTTTCACCTCCAAATGCAGCATAATTCTTTCTGGACATTTAGAATTGTCTAAAATGAATTATGATCACAACTTTGCCCAGGAGTGTAGACACTATCTGCTTGAGTATGTCTTCCGTGTTTTTTCTGTCATTTCCTTTCTCCAGATGCTACTCACATGACGAACCACGCCCCGATCACAACGGGATTCAGCTGTGAGCCGTTGCGCCTAGTTAAACCACAATGTAACCCAGCCTCATTCTCAACGGAGCTCAAGGCGGAACAGGACAGGTGCAGCAGCAGATCCAGTGACTACACCAAGTAAGTGGGAAACAGGAAAGCCTTGCAATGTGGTACCGCCACCGGGCTTCCCCGAGTGTGCATTCTTACCGCTTGCTGAGAGCCCCATATCTTCTCCACAGCAGCACCCTAATCCCCAATTTTGCGTATTGTTATAGAATGAATGAGTATCACGGATCCCCGCCTAAGACTCATGATGTTTGTTCTTTTAATTAGGAAAAAGCGCTCATTTTAACAGAGTTCCAGAGCCCTCACACCATTGCATTTCGCAGTTTCCGCCCTCAGGTACTAGCACCATTATCGCATAAAATGACTACCCGGCATTTTCTCACCAACCGACACTTTTCGGCTACGCACTGTCGGTTTGACCCACTCACGATTTAGGCACCAGGTACCACCACCTTCATTTGTGTGCCTAAACATGTGGCTCATGAATTATGTGTCTTTTTGTCTTTCTGTTTGTCCCGTGTCCTTTTTCTCCACAGGTACAAACCGAGAGGGAAACCTCCTCTTACATATGTAGCACTTTAGTGAGTGCTTCACATGGGGTGTTGACTACATGTTAACCCCTTGTTCACACTTTCACAAATAGGTCCTGAAAGCCAGTTTCTAACTCAAAGCCTGGCTGAAACTAGTTGACCACACAGGACGTGGGAGACCATAAGTCTCTCCAACCACGTCCAAAAGCCTTGTTTTTAATTCTGCCTGGGGCCCATTAATAAATTAACTGACTGGGACCTCTAGGACAGCTTATTTTAAACCCCACACAAATCACATCACTGCACACTCACCTAACAAAACCTGCTCCCCTGTAAAAAGGCGTCGAAGCACACCTGGGGCACACTCGGTGCCTCGGGTGGGGCCCGATGATGAAGCATGCCAGCAACTAGGTTGGTGGGTGAGGGCTTTCTTTAAAAACAAATAGTTTTTCCCTGTAAAGACAATTATCTTTCGAATTATCAAACCTTTCCAGGTAGCAAGCTCTTGTTGATAAATACATATCCCCTGGGGAAACGAACTAGCTACTCTAGTTCCTCTCTCTGTCATTGATTAAAAACATCTCATGACCAGCCATTGCACACTGTTACTTCTTGAGACCAGTTATTTTGCCCTGCACAATGAACATTGGGGAAATTATAATTTATTTATTTTTTAACATATTTTTATTGCCATTTTTAGATACAAAAACATAACATGTTAGGATACATTTGGTTTGACTGCATTTCTTGCATTTTACATCATTGTACATTGCTATCTACACATTAAATGGACATGTATCCTGTCATTATGAAAGTCTTAAGTTGAATGATTTCTTTATAGAACAGGGATGTGAAACTGGGGGAACGTTCATGGGATTCTGGGATTGGTAAAATCATCACAAGTCTCCTAACTTCCTTCTGATGGGGTGCAGTTTGACAGAATAGTTTATCACTGGAGTTTCCAATCAAAGAGCTATCCTATTTCGGAGTTTTTTTCTTTCTGCATATTTAACACATTATGAATTAAACCTATGCTAACCTAGGTTATGTTTACACTGTCCTCCATCTTGCATCGGTTTCACGATCTATCACGTGATGACTATTGCTGTCTTCATGTTGTAAATAGAGAATTGCAAGAATCTCACGTTTAACAAAAGAGTGTTCCTAGAGACTTTTCCTCACTTTACCTAACCAAGGACATTTTAGCTGTCCCAGGCTAGTTTTATACAATGTATCAATTTGAATACTCAAATATGACATGAGAATGCCTACAGACCCAACTTATTACTATTATGAGAGAAACTTTGACTGTATTCTATAGTAAAATGTTACCACCTGCTCTGTCACTATTGGTGCATATCCTGAGAACCATGTATTTATGTAGAATGTATGAACGTCTGTTAGAAGCTGTACGTAGGAACGTATAGATTTCTATGTGCAGGTGACCCTATTACCCACCATTAGAAGGTGACTCTGCACTTATGATCTGTATACTTTGCTACTGAATTTACTTACGGCATGTTTTATATAATTTACCTATTAATCAGTTATTTAAAACCTTGAAATGACAACCCTTGCCTGTCATTTTTATAAGAATGTTACTCACCTGCTACTGAGTTTAATCAAAGAGAAAAGTGAAGGCTGCAATAGACAAGCACCAAAGCCCGTATCAGAACTACACTTCTGGTGCTAGCAGTTAACATGCCTATCAGTTTGATCTTGGTATAAGATTGCGCGCCATCAGATCTGGTAGCAGAGGTGATGGTTCCGATTGGAGCCGATAAACTGATTGGCTGTAGTACATAGCACTTCACCTTTATGGCCTAGACGTTTTTCACTGAGATTTAAATTGACCCAATCCCAACCCGATCCTGGTGCCGGGCGGAGGAGGGGCTGGAGAAGAAACAACATTGTTAGTATCAATAGGAGTTGCAAAATACGGGGGAAATAGTTGTAACCAGTGAATGTTGGGAGTTGTAGTGGATGTATTGTGATGGAATGCAGTGGACGGCCTTTGAGAGTAGCTAATATGTGGCTTTAATTTCTGCGCTTGTGGGAACAATCTTTACAGTGATTTAGAGTTGCTACACACATGGTACAGAGTTAAAGAGAGGCAGCTCAAGTTAGAACACCTAATTTTTTTACTTGCCTGCTAACTGAGGTGTGCTTGAAGGCACTATCAGTTACACCAAGATTGAGGTATAGCCTTCTTGTACAAGGGTACTAACCAAGCCCCGTGGCAATTGGCTCCTTAGAGTGGAGATACTGAGTATAGTGATTTTCGGTGGTCAAGGGCTCACTGTGGTAAGTCGGTAGTATTCTTATTGCTATATAAACTCGTGTAGTAGAAGCAGGCAAATTATGAAAAAGTTGTAAATCAGTTCAGAATCTGTCTGGTGGCATTGGAGTGTCCCGTCATTAGGGTGCCTTACAGTGATTGGCTGGCAGATATCATAGCCGTGATGTGATAGGGTGACCTTTGACAGAGAAGCATTGATATTGATGCACGCACTGCAAGCTTGTTGGTGCAGAATAAGAGAGAGATTGAACAGAGAGTGAGTTGGACATTGCTAATGGCAGGAGAATAAGTCCAAAGATGTGGAACTCAGATTCCCATTGAGTGGTACATTTCACATCCCTCGCATTGAGAATTTAAGGAGAAGAATATGATCTAAAACCACAGCCTAAACCCACACAGTTTGAAGCTTCAAAGCTTTAGGAGCAAATGGGCAATAAAAAGTAAAGGAAATCGTTTGAACGAAAAGTCTGCCATAGGGATAATTACTGGAGAAGTGCACAGGACAAAGACAGGCAGAGAAAGTGGAGAGAGGAAGTCATTAAGATCACTGAGCCTATGCCTTGATAGAGAGTGAGGAAAAAGAAAGTGAGGAATCAAATTAGAAAACAGACATGTATAGTGAGGAGGAGGATGCTTTTATAGGCAAAGTCCTCAGTGGGGGACCTCTCCCATAGAATGCGATAGCTGCTGCCCTGAGCACCACAGCCTCTGTAGTAACGGAAGTCGGCATAGCTGAATCCCCTGCAATAGTCCGTGCACCCCAAACTATACAGACCGACCGTCCTGTCCCCTACTCAGATCCCTGTGCACGAAATACTATGTACCCTGCCTTTGTCTAGTACCACAATCACTTCCCTGGCTGAGACACTTGTTAGTACCATCCCGAGTCAACTCAGCAATGATGCCTGGAGGGACGCCATTAGTACCCTTACTGGGAGGGAACTCCGTCAGTGGCGGGATGGGAGATCTAACTACTTGTACAGACTTATAAGGTAACTCACCAAGTGCAGGACAAATTTCACAACGAATCAAACTCTCTCAGTTGAAAACGGAATTTGAAGAAATTACCATGGGAAATGTAGGAATGGATTATCTAGGGCACTACAGGAATAATGAATTGCTTTATATGAGTAAAGAGGCAGCAAGAGTGGCAAGAAAAGCACATGGAAGGACGGAAAAGGTGGCGGATGAACGTGGAATTGATATAACTTAACATAACAAGCTGCAGAAAAATGCTAGAATGGCAATGGGTGAGTAGGTACTAAGAATGGTAAAATTGACGAAAGTTGAGAACACACGTGAGGGAATTGACTGAAAACATTATGGAATGGAGCAATACTGAGAAATTCTGACAATTATGGTCCAATGTGAATCAGAAGTGGGAGGGATGAAAGGAGTATGAGGAAGGAGCTGTGGGGGGAGAGGCAAAGGAGTATCCCTTGTGGAAAGCGAGGGGAGGAGCCTATGTACACGTCTCATGGTCACGATCAGACCTCTTTCACTTCTCGAACATCCCTTCCAAAAACTTACGAGCATATCCTGACAAATGGTACACCCAACTGGAACTGACTATGACCATCCAACAAGCCCTGAAATTGAGAAGTTTTGGTTATACGTGTGCCAATTTTTAACTGAAGTTACAGGCATATCTGTGAAGGTTAGTCCTGCCCTGGTCTTTTTTGGAATTTGGAATGATAATGTTACTACTATTAGTAGATTAGATGCAAGATCTATTTTTTACGTAACTTTATTAGGGAGAAGAGAGATTTGTAGATCATGGAAGGCTAGCCTTCCACCGCATTTCCTGGAGTGCAAAAAAAGTGTTATGTATAAGTAAGCAGGACCTAATGTGTGATTCCAGCAGTAAAGAGAAAGTATGGCTTAAGTTGGTAAACTGGTCTCAAAATTTGGGGTCCAATGATTAAGCCAATGTTGAGCTGTTGGTCCTGTGTCCCTTCCGTGCTATGGGCACTCTCGGGAAGGGTGGAATTGGAAATGGCTTTTCTCTCCTGATTGGAAGGACTCCAACCTGGCCTGGGTTTTACCAGAGAAGGGGACGAGTATAGCCAGCAAGTAAATTGGCAGAATGAGGAAAAAAAAACACACACACAAAAAGACCTCCTTCACTTCTCGAACACCCTTCCAAAACTTTAAAGCAATCCTGACAAATGGTACACCCAACTGGAACAGACTGTGACCATCTACAAAGTTCCTTGGGAAGACTTGGATGTATTGTTTGAGGTAGTGGCCCAGGTGTAATAGAGCAGTTGATTGGCCAACCCAGGAGCTGCCTCGGTGGGAGGGATGAACGTGCCTTCTCCCATTGTTAAAACCAAATACGATAAGATCATAAAACAACTAAAGATGAAAATTCCCCAAAGGGAGATGAATTGGCCGAAGACTTTCAGAACCTCTCAGGAGCCAAAGGAATTAGTACACGCTTACCTTGAGAGAATGGTGTGTAGAGAGAACAGAGGGATGAATAGTTATCTATTAGGAGATAACATGGGAGGGTTGCTCGCACCCTTTGTGAATGGGCTATAGCTGGATCAAAAATCAACTAGGAAGTCCTCTGTTGACAAAGTAAACCTGTTGACGAGATCTTAAAATATGAGAAAGCCAACGAGGCTTAAGGAAAAGTTCATGAAAGCCCAAACACAGCTCTTACAAAATGGAGAGGCTAAGGTACTTAAAGTTACATTTCGAGGAGCCGAGCTAGACCACAGTTTTGGAGCAGAAATGCAGGGAGTTTCCTTGAATTACAGTGGGAGCGTTCCAGGGATGAAGAGAGATTGAGGCAATGCGGCAGGGACCAGCATAAGTGCCTTAAAGAAAGTTACTCAATGTCACATTTGAAACAGAGTGGGGCACTGTAAGCGGGAGTGCTGTTATAATCCTAATCAAATTGTATCAGAGATTCAAAGGTTGAGTCCAGCAGATCAGGGAGTCCATCCCCCAGTATCTAGACCCCCTATGGCTGCTTCAAAAGACCCTACATCTGGGCTACTACCAAATTCCTTTAACCCAAAGCAGATGCTGGGAGGTACCCCCAGCTCCAACCAAAGCACAAAGTGCCCGAAAATCAAATGATGTAACAGGGAGACCCAGTCCCAATCATGTTTGAGCCCTCCCTAGATTTCAATCAGGACCAAAGAAAGATCCTGAGGAGGGAGGAGGAGTGCATACTTGGCAAAGTCCTGGAAGTGGATCAGAGTGGACCGTATGTGGACGGAGAGGCTAAAGTACATTCTGAATCTATCCAAATAGACACAAGAGCCACTTGTTAAACAGAACAGTTGAGGTTCCTAACCAACCACTCTCAAGAAAAGAATTCCAAGTTGTAGAAATTAAGAATCAACAGTGCACCAACAAAATCACTGATCCCATACAGGTAGAAATAGGAGACATCAGAGAGCAACATTAGTTTGTGATTTGGGATTAAAGAGGCTAGCTCCATAAACTTGCTAGGACAAGTTTTTCTCTGCAAATTCCACTACGCGATTTATTGGACACAGGATGGGATCAGATTTGAAACACAGGCAGCTGATGCCGAGTTCAAGTTGAAGTCTCCAGAACCTGTTGTCAGGTCACACCTAATCATTACAACAGAGGACTTGCCAGTGAACTTGAGAGACACAGTTGGGGGAGTGGCTGGGATTTTACTGGAGAGAGATTGGGTTGATTAAAGGTGTCATGCCCCTAAAGATCACCCTCCCACCAAAGCGGTCTTTCTACAGACTCGCCCATATAAAATGACCCCAAAACCTATTGTAGGAATCACCCCTGTTGTTAAGAGTATGATAGAACAAGATATTTTGAAGTAATGATTGGGAGCTCTTGTATCTACCCAATCTTGGTGTTACAGAGGCAAACAAAAAGTGGTACCGGGCCTTGCCGTCATCTTGTTTCAAATTCTCCCAGAGGCTGAGTGTTTCATTTTCATTGACTTTTTCCAATCCTACTTCTTGGTCCCGTTACACAAAAAGAGATAGTTTCTCTTCGTGTTTCAGTTCCGAGAGAAAACCCTTTGTTTGGGGTTGTGTCCCACAAGACTATGCAGAGAGGTCATCCTATTTCAATCAGATATTCAAAAATAACCTAGGCACTTTGCAATTGCTGTGCAGTTCATCATTAATATAATACATCAATGACCTTCTGATCACCTCAATGACTAAGTAAGTTTGCAAACAAGAAACGA
This sequence comes from Lissotriton vulgaris, assembly GCF_964263255.1. NCBI lineage: Eukaryota > Metazoa > Chordata > Amphibia > Caudata > Salamandridae > Lissotriton > Lissotriton vulgaris. The sequence continues at coordinate 81,901,344 of NC_141687.1, read as the reverse complement.
TTGCTTTGTCACTCAAAAATTACAATACTGCCAGAAATAAGCCATGTATGTGAGACACCAGATAGAAAAGAGAGTGAGGAGAGTGTCCCATAAGTGCATAGAGATTTTTCTTAAAACTAAGATCCCAACCACCCAGAGAGAGGTGTGTATGTTTTTGGGCATCCTGAACTTTTCCTTTGTGGGAAAGCCTTTGATAAGGCTGATGCACAATGATGTCAATGACCAGGTATCAAAGGATGACAAATGCATGGAGGCCTTCCAGGACCTCACAAACCTGATTTGTTACGCACCCGCTCTTGGAATGCCTGACTAAATGAAATAGTGTGTGCTTTTGTTTCATGAGAGAAATTGGTGTGCTATGTCTGTACTAACACAACCCCATGGGAAGACTAAGCGCACCATCGGATACTTCTCAGAAACATTTGATCAAGTGGCAGCAACGTTGCCTGGTTGTCTCAAAGCAGTTGCAGCAGCGAGCCTTAGTATTCAGCAAAATGAGGGGATAGTGATGGGTTACCCCGTGACTGTTTAATGGTACCACACTCCATTGAGATCCTCGCGACCCACCCCAGAATCCAACATATGACAAATAGCCGCCTAAAGCGCTATGAGAGAAGCATTATGACAGCTAAAAAAATTCCATTCAGAGATTTAACACACTAAAGGCTGCTTCTCTGTTGTCAACTACAGAGGGAGATGATAAGAGTGAATTTGACAATGACTGTGTTAGGTTACCAAGTTGTGCACAAAACCGAGATACAACATACTCGATATACCCCTTCCGGAGTCTGACCATACCCTTTTTGTTGATGGATCTTTTCTGAGGGACCGATGTGGCATTTTGAGAGCCACTTATGCTGTATGTACACTGTGAGAAGTTGTAGAAGTGTCTTATTTGTGCTATGTAACACCTGAACAAGTGGCTGAACTGATTGCCCTTACCAGAGTCTGCTATACCTCAGATGGTTCACAAGTCACTATTTACATTGACAGCCAGTATGCGTTCGGAGTTGTGCATGACTTTGGCCGGTTATGGTGGCAGCTGGGATTCCTGGCATAAGCCGGCACCCCCATGCGGAACAGGCTGCGTGTGTCAAATTTGTTAGATGCTTTGCAAATGCCGAAGGAAACTGCTCTAGTGAAGTGGACAGCACACAGGAGAAGCAGTGATTTTGTCACCAGAGGCAACTGTTAAGCAGAAGAAATTACCAGATGCTGTGCTTTTGAATCAACATCTTCCATTTAGATGAACCATGCAATGCAGTAGTGACTGTAACTAACATGGTACTGGAAACTGTACATACCTTCAAAGAGTTGAGGGAATTGCAGCAACTGCCCCAGTCACAGAAAGCCAAATGAGAAAAGATGGGATGGGCGAGGGATGCCAGCAACATTTAGGTGTCCAGTGAGAGAAAACAAGTTCTTCCTGAATCCCTCCTGCCCATGACACATGCATGGTCCAACACATGTGGGAAGAGATGGAATGGTGCCTGCCTTCCAGTAATATTGGTACAATCCCCATTGCAGATCAACGGCAGAGAATGCTCGTCTGTGTTGTGCTATCTGCCAAAAACTAAATGTGGGAAAAAGCGATGCTGTGAACTTGAGCCACAATGGGAAGTCTGATTGTCTCTTCAACAGTCTCCGAATCAATTTTGCTGAAATGCCCCAATGTAACTATTTGAGGTATATACTCATCTTCATGTGTCTTTACTCATGATGGGTTGAGGCATGTCCTACCCGGAATGTGCAGCCTAACACTATTGATCTACTAATAAAAAGATAGGAAAGGAGGGTATTATCTAGTGGATCTAGCGGTCCTGACGGAAGCCGGAAAATACACAACAACTCAGCCAGTTGTTGTGTCTTTTCCGGCTTCCATGTTGGGTTATATGTAGAGAGGAGGGGTGAACGGTTTATGACTAACCTAGCCGCCACCATCCTCTATTTCATTAAATCTTTTTAATCCGTACCAGGAAATCCGGGAATAAAATAGGGATTTGAATGTCCCTGAGATAGTTTTAATATTTGATTTTGTGCACATATTCCTTACTTGATCCAAACTCTTCTTTATGTTTGTATTGTTTCCCCCACCCTATTGCTCCATCTCATGCATTGGTCTGCGCAGGGGTGTCGTTTAGCATCCCAATGAAGCATGCCACAATTGTGTGGGTGAGGGCAGTTTTTCAGACATAATAACTTTGCCATAAGTCTCTAGAAGCAAGTTTTAGTCTACTCCTACTTCTCTTTGTGTGATTATATACACTGTTGGTGGACATCTTGGTGTGACATCATTCTGAGAAAGACGTCCTCTGCTGCCATGTGTGACGTGAGGAACAGTCACTTCCCACTTCCCAGTGATGTCACAAGTTTTTCTGTCCTGTGCTGCAGATGTCTTTGCTGTAAGCCACAGTTTGCCTATTCTGTCCCAGACGTCACAGTGAGCTGGTAGAACAGCAAGTCCGATACAGACTGCTCTGCTCATGGCTTCTCTCAAAGTGGAGGTGGCAGGCAGGTGATTATGGCTATGCAGAATCCTCAGGTGGGTCTCCAGCATTACAGCTGCAGGGTCTGAAGGCAGCTGCTACTCTGAATAGTAATTGGCTTGCAAGCTGCCTTTCTAAAAAGATTACATTACTGGGTGGCTATCATGCTGAACAACTGAGCAAAAGAACTGGTTTCAGATAACAACAAAAGTAGTGGATGAGATTCAGAAAGAATTACTCTCTCCAGAGGGCTACACCTGAACAGCGCTTCCAGTAGGTCTCCTTTCTCAAGGGCTCCAGAGGGGACCACTTCCTAACAAGCCATGCCCTCCAGGCCTCAATCACCCAAGCTTTCCAAAGTCTACAATAGTGCTGAAAACTGGGTTTCCATCCCCCAGCAGTTTCAGATGTGTCAGGGGCACTGGCCAAGACATATTTTAGGGCCCCCTTGTTGGAAAGAACTGAATTTTATTATCCATGTTCTGCTAATTGAAGCCTACATGATGTCAAACTAGCTTTCAGAAATGGGTTTCACACAAAAAGAGGTGAATATGTTTTCCCTGGTCCGCAAAATCCTTTGAATGACACTGGGTTGAAAGAACCAAAGTCTCTGAAGTAGCGATCAGCAGAGAGAATGGAAAGAATTTGAGATATAGAAATAGATAGAGGTGAGATAGTGAGAGTCTGCTTTCCCAATAGGACCCCGGGCAATATCCAATGACTTAAACTGTCTCTGTTCCCCAGATGGGTCCGAAGATGAGATTATATTTGGTGCTCGATGCTCATTGCACAGAACCCAAGACAAAGGGGTGTCTGGGGTCTCTTCTGCTTGAGTGGTCCCTGCATCCTACTTTGGGAGACGCTGCAGGGTGCCAGTGGCTAGAATTGTAAGGAAACCACAGAACCTTAAAGGACTCTTGTGATTCAGGGCTTTGTTCTTGTGGATGTTCTGTATGTTAATACCATTGAAGGACATAGTACAAGAGTGAATTCAGGCAGGGCTGACTCAGAATACAATCCTTTCAAGATGTGTGCCAATAAATTGGGTAATAGTAACATCTGTTGTTTTGAGTAATTAGAAACTGCAGAGGTGGGGTATGAAGGGCTATTTAAATACAGTATTATTATTGTTTTAAATATATTGATCCAATATAGTTAAAAAAACAATTGGATACAGGTAAGAAAATAATCTGCAACCCATTGCATACTGGCTAGATAATGACCTGCAACTCATTCCATATCAGCTAGCAAACAACCAACAATCATTGCACAAATACAAGCAAATGACCTATAAACATTGCACAAAGGTGAGCAAATCACCTACAACCGTTGCAGAAAGGCTAGCAAATCACCCATTAGTGTTAATGAGTTGTAAGGGGTTTTTAGGGTTCACAATTGAGTTGCAGGGTTTTTCAGTTCAGGAAACGGCAGCATTAAGTGGTAAATAAGGGGTTTTTAGGGTACAGGAAAAGGTAGAGTTAAGGGTAGTAAGGCGATTGGAGAGTTCTGGTAAGGTAAATATTAGGGTGCAGTAAGGGATTTGTAGGATTCAGGGATGGGTGGCGTTAAGGAGTAGTAGGGTTTTCTGGTTGCAGTAAGGGTAGCATTGTAGTGGCACATGTTTGAAGTAAAGGACAAGCTATATTGTATCTCAACTGCTAAACTTGAGCTCTGGCTCACACAACTTGACAAACAAATGCTTGCAGCTTTTGAAGGGTAAGTACTTTTTACTGTGGACGCACACGACATCTGCCCAATTAAAACATGTACTTATGTCCACCTAATGTAGGTGGAGCCAAATGCTCCTCCATGTAGTACTCTCTTTCAGGTTAAAAACTAAAGGTCAATTGACAACAATGCTCTCAAGCCAGGCCTAAAAACGGGTCTTTACTGAATAAAGTTATTAAGCAATTCTGAGAGTATGGTTTTGGCACTTATTACAAACTAACAGACAAACTGATCCCCCGTATACAGAAATAATCAAGCATTGAATAGGCTCCAGCAATGAAATTACTCAATCTCCCATTATTGCAAAGGAGAGAATAACATTATCTGTTTGACAAGAAAATAGGAAATTAGTTAAACTTACCATCTTTCAGTGTAAGGAACAACATAACAGCATGAGAGCAGTGATTGCAGCATTACGAAACAGCCTAAAGACTCCATCTGCAATTGAAACCCATTGACAGGCCAATCAGATCTCTCCAATAAATTAAGACTGGACCAGTAAGATCTCTACATGTAAATAAGGCCGAAGGAAGAAGGCATATTAGCTCAAAGCGGTGTTCAGGAGCCCAGGAAGATATTATCCTTGCCTCCAACTCGGAAATATTGATCAGGCTCCTTTGTTTATTAAAGTTATGAGACCTAAAAAGAACAGCTATCAGAGTAGCAAGATTACAGCTAGTGACAATCAACAAACAATAAGTCACTGGGAAGTGAAGTAAAGAATTAATACTCCTTCCAGGGTTTTAAGGACAATTAAGGAGAACTAATGTTAACCTCTGTAAACCATATTTGTATTTTAGTTGCATATCCTAACTTGTTGGCTTGTGTTTGCTGGCATGCGGTTTTAATTTTTTGCCCTTTCTGTCATTTAAGTTCTGATCTTATGGAAAGACATTTATTTCTAATAACTGTCAAATAAAGGCACAAAGAGAGAATAAGAGCCTGACAATAGCAAAACAGACATCTAGAAAAGTTAGCCTCTAGAATGTCTCATTGTCTGTCTCCGAATCCAATCACATCACATCACAAAACGTTCTTTCTGCATTTATAAATGTTTGTTTGATAGTCCATATGGACAGGTAGGCCCAATTACTATATGGTAAAGTGATAGTTGACATTCACTTGGCAAATCAAGTGGAAGTGGGAAAGGAACAATGAACAATGAAGCTGTCCTGATGGTACCCAGAAGCCTGTCTGCTTCATACCATCACCAGTACATTTTGAAGACTCACTGCCCTTGGGATGTTCACCACTGTCAGGGAATGTCAGCCATTATGGATAAACTCTGATTATGGGCCCTATGCTTTTTGGCTTTTTATGATGTCCTTTTCTATGAGACTTATGCCCTCGCATGGGCACCAATGTTGCTCAGTGCACCTGCGTATCCGTGGCCTACAGCAGTGGATTTCATTTTCCTTTGCCACACTCCATTATGCTGTTAAGTTAACTTGATGGCTCGGTTGATCAATCCATGTCTTGTAATATCTATGAAAATCGTAATAACAGATCCTGGCCCAGTGACAGCTGATAACTTTTAAAGTGGTGGGCAGAAAGTTAAATACTTACATACCTATAAATGTACGTCTGCAGAATGTTCTTTTCTGTGTAATCAATTTACTTGAAAGTCATGAATAATTCATAGCTTTATTGGAGTTCAGATGCAAACAGTTATGCTTCCGAGGTCAAATCCTCTTGCCTAGCACTGCCTAAATGTAAAGAAGTGCTGGCTAAGCCCGGAGAACATAAGGACCAAGCACCCCAGCCAATTCAAGCACTGCTCTAATTCATCTTCTAATACTAAACAGCATAAGAGCAGTGCTAGGATTGGCCGGAGCATTTGAACACAGTGCTCCATAGAACACTGATGAACCTGTGTCTCTCCTCACTCAGCTCGATGGTAGGCTTGAATGTGAAAACCTGAACTGCATTTTAGAGTCACCACAGCAAAACACTGGCCAATCTGACGTGCGCAGTTCAGTGAAACACAGCTACAGCTAGCCATCCTATCGACCGACTGCTTGCTGGGAGAGAAGAGCTCTGTAGCCCCGCCCCCATAAGGAAGTAAAGTGAATGGAGGTAAAGAGAAAGTATTTACGTTGGAAAAAATAATGAGCCTGGGAGGTAGTTGCTTGCAGTTGGGAGTCAACGCCTCTTTGCCACTATAGATGAGCTGCCCCTGGTCGGGAAGAGCCACACACTGCCTTTGCCAGAATACCACAGCATTTCTTAGGCTGTCACCAAAATGGCAGCATGCACAGTGTCAGGACATGCTGCACAGCACAACCGTTTCCAGGACATTACTATGCACCTAAAGATGTCACAGAGACGCTCTGTTCCAATGTAAATAAGGCATAACATCTACTCTATGATGCACTGAATTCTTCAATGCGCTCACCAGAATGCCGCAACTGGAACAAAGGCATGCGTGAAGACTCCAAGTAAATGCTGTTGCTCTGTTTGGTGCGCAATCTTCACAGCAGCTTTTCACCAGACACTTCTTGCGGGTTTCACCGGCATTTGCTTTCGAACATAAAAAAGCCCCAATGTTCGCCACCATATAATTGTGAAATATAAAGTACATCCAGAGCATACCTTCAGTCCGGGATTTCGTATTGTCTAGTGCGTGTCACTTCACAGCAATTTTCCATATTTTCTGAGCTCAAGGAGAAAAAAGTCTTCCTCATCAAATATTATTTTTAAAACTCTGTACAGCTATAAATGTTCCTCCACAGTGTCATGTTAACATCATTCCATCCTTGTCACCATTTATGTGATGAAAGGACACAAAAGATGTAGTAAATCATTTTTTAGTATACAGAAAAGCCCCCTGAAGAGCTCTGAATATCCTCTGTGTAGTAAGTTATGATGTCAATCATATATTCTTATGTGTAGTGTTGCTTTAAGATTGTACCCGTGGTGCTTAGTTACCTTAGAATGTATAAGAGGCATTCTTGAGATAGTGCCTGTTGGAGCCAGATGATTTTCCTACTGGCTCTATATCCATGTAATCCTAATTAAATATGTCAAGACAACTGATTGTTTCCAGCTTGATTACTACATTTTATTGGCGACGGAGCTGATTACATGGATGAACCTGCGTGCCTTACTACATGTTAAGTTTGGCAATTTTGAATCTTCAAAGAAGGACCTTCAAGACAATTCATTTTTGTGACTCTACAGCCATCACCTTCACTTTGACTTCATGGTGGTGCCTCTACCACGCATATTTCCAACAAGCATACTTCAACTAACATACGTTTTTTTTAAAATATTTGATTTCTTCCTCTATCTGATCCTACAATCACCGTTTGTGTGTCATCGCTTCATGTTGGATTACCGAGGCATTTTCAAGCTAGAGGTGGCACATTTCAACACATTTCAGAGCATTCTCTTTAAACGCATCATATAAAAACTCGACACCTTTGCCATCAACTGCCTGTTTTTACCTGTGACGTTTTCTTTAGCCATCATCGCTTACGCAGCTCTATTATTTCCATGCTCGTGTTCCTTGAAAGTTCTCCATGAGTGTTTATTACAAGCTAAATGTAAATCCTTGGTTATTGGCTGCTGCTGTATGTTATGTTACTTGTTATTCTCTACCTATTGTCAGCGTCATCGTCTGCTCAAGTAACGTTATTGGCTGCTTGCAAACTACATCACAACCTTCATATTTTTGATTGACATTCAGTCTCTTGGCAACTGCGGGACATGTCTCCAAGCATACTGACATGACATTCTTTCTCCCAGCAACCGAACCGCATTGTTTGCAGCGTGTCTTCAGGCATTATGTTGTTCCTCGCTGACACACACAGCGCATGACATGTTACTCCTTATTTGCTTTGTGTACGTGCCAGAGAGAGAGCTTATCTCTTAATTCACTGACACACACAGTAATTCTTGTTTTCTTCGTTCTACATTAAAAAGAAGGAGCATTTTTGTTACATTTGCTGACACGCACAGCTGTTTATATTTATAGTCACATTCCTTCGCTGATGCACACAGCTTATTTGTGTGTCAAGCGGATACAGACATCAAGGCCGTTATTCCTCGCTGATACACACAGCTTATTTTAATATGTTGTATAACATATAAAGATATGCAGTAGGTCTTTTGTTGTATAGTGCTTAGCCTTTCTTCTATGTTAATTCTCTGGATTGTCTGTGGGTTCTATCTATGATGCCTCTGGGTGTTCCATGGGGTGGCAGTTAGAGCGCTGGCCAGATGGGTGATAGGCCTGTTTATCTCTGTGCTGCATTAAATCTACTAAATGTCATCTAGTAACGTGTTGGATCCTCATTTCTACTTACATCATTTGGCGACTTGGCTTGTGGATGTTTCTGGCCATCGTTTGGGATTTAGGAGCTGCAGCGGCGTCAATATAACAGAGGAACAGTGTTCTGATCTCCCAGCGAATCCTGCGTGACAGGCGTTTGCAGTAAGAAGCTTCCTGCTGGTTATCTCGTCGAGCGGCACCCGAAGGAAGAGAAAAACTGAGTTTTAAGCAGAAATTTCTTCTCGGCGTTGTCGTTGGCCGAAGGAGGTGACGTCAGCGGAAAATCACCTTGACAACTTTGACATCAACTCTGCGGTGAGATTGTTGACGTTTCTATCTCCTTGGCAACGTGGGAGGCCTTACATGTGACGCATTATGCAAGGAATTTTTCGGGTTGCGTAGCGACCAGGCAAGCGGATTCCTGATTCTGATGCTGTGGATTGTGTTGTTAAGTGTAGTTTTTGTAAGGAGGGAGAGAAGCGTCTGAAGGTTGTGGGGTCTCATTCGGTTGGGAGTATTTCTTTTAAGGATTTGCCTTGGCACAGTATTTGCTTGGACTTCATTTGTCCAATGAATGAATTACCCTCTAATCAGCGTTTTGCCATTGTTGTAATTGATTGTTTTACTAAGTGGTTAACTGTTCGCTTTATGAGAGAGATTACTACTGATTCCACTATCAGTTTTCTCAAGGGTGTCTTTGTGGATAAAGGTTTTCCGTCTGTGCTGATTACTGACAACGGCACTCAGTTGACTTCTGCAAAAATGGCTTCCTTTGTGCGTGAGTGTGGTATTGAACATCAGCTTACGTGTCTTTACAATCCACAGAGCAATGGTTTGTGTGAGAGAGTGAATCAATTAGTGTAGCTCTTCCTCCGCAATTTCTAAGCGAACCAGGGAATCCATTCACTGCCTGGGAAGATTGGATTGTAATGTTCAACAACTATATAGAAGCTTTAGATGGGGAAGATTTTTCGCCAAAAAGGAAAAGGCACTTCTAATGACAACTTTGGGGAAGGAAGGACAGCGTTTGTTTAAAATTTTACCGCAGGTTTTACCCTCTGGTTCACAGTCTCCTCTGGATGAGTTTAAGGAGGCGGTTACAAGACTTGAGACTAGATTCGGGAAGGAGGAGAATCTGGTTCTGCAAAGATACAAATTTTAGAAGAACAAGCAACTTGATGATGAGAGTATTGAAGATTTTGTTGCGCGTTTGCGTGAGTTATCTGTGAAGTTTAACTTTGGGCAAATGACAGATGAACTCATTAGAGATCAACTTATTGTACAGGCTAACAATCGCAAAATACAGGAACGTCTGTGGGCTGCTAAAAACCCCACTTTAAAAGTAGCGATTGAGTTAGCCAAAGTGGTTGAGGAGAGTGAGAAGTGTATGAAAGAACTGCAAAAGAGTGGTTTAGAGCCAAAGGTTGCAGAGGTCTCACACAAGGTTATTAATAGTGATAATAGTGATAGTGACGCGGCTGCTATTGCTATTGTGAGGAAAAAAGGCTATGTTCTGCAAAAGAAAAACATTCCTCAACAGCCCTTTAGTAAGTCACAGTCAAAGATGTGTTCAAGATGTGGTAGCTATTCGCATGCGTCTGAAGCAAAGTTTTGTTTTGCGAATAATAAAGAGTTCTTGCGGTGTGGCAAATTGGGTCATTTTGCGAAGATGTGTAAAAACAAGGCAAACTCAAGAGTAACTGTTGTGAACGAGTATGGTGAGCTAAAACGGGATGTGAACAAAATTCTTGTTTTGTGTGATTCAGTGTGTTCCTGCCTTGAGAAAAGAGAGCGGATTCCTAAAGCTGATTTTGTGATTGATGACAAGTGTATCAATCTGATGGTTGACAAAGGTTCGAAGTGGACCATCATCCCTGCGTCTTTGTTGAAGGATGTGTGGGGTGATAGGTGTCTAGAGGTGTGTGACATTTTTCCCTTTGGTTACCAGGGTGAAAAAATCAACCTTCTTGGATACTTCGAAGGAAGAATTGTCTTTTAGAACAGGTCCACTTGTGGTAAGGTATATGTGTCTGTGGATGGTCCTGCTATTTTGGGACGTTCACATCAATATGATCTGCATATTATTGTAAATCCAAGAGCGGAGGAACCTGTGTTGGTTGTAGACAATTTTACTGTGGATGATATACTTACTATTTATAATCATGTTTTCAGGGAACAGTTAGGCGAATTGCAAGGGTATTCACATAGAATTGTGTTGAAAGAGGGTAGTAGTCCTATTCAGCACAAGGCTAGAAGGGTGCCTTTTGCGTTGCGAAAAGAAGTAAAATCTGTTCTGGAGGAAATGCTGCAAGGGGGTATTATAGAGCCTGTAGAGGCTTCTCCATGGATTTCCCCTGTGGTAATTTCGCAGAAGCCAGATAATAAAATTAGGTTCTGTGTGGATCTGCGTTCTTTGAACAAGTGTGTAGTGGCTGACGTGTTTCCGTTGCCAAATATTGGTGAATTGGTTTCCACACTCAAGGGACCGAAATTTTTCAGCAAGTTGGATTTGAAACATGCCTATCACCAGATTCGTCTGGAGGAAGGTTCAAAACATCTGACAGCCTTCATTACTGGTGAAGGGACTTTTCAATTTACAAGATTACCGTTTGGGCTGATTTCAGCTGCAAGCGTGTTTCAGAGAATGGTTACAGAAGTGTTTAAGGGTTTAGACAAGGTAATATACTTTCAGGATGATATCCTTATTTTTGGTGATTCTCTGGAGGAGCACAACAGTGTTCTACAAAGTGTTTTACGCAGGGTGGTTGATGCTGGGCTCACTTTGCGGCGGGAGAAATGTGCGTTTTTAGTTAAGGAAATTGAATACTTAGGTTTTTGTCTCTCTGCTGATGGCATTAAACCGAAAAAAAACTTGTTGGAGGCTATTGAGTTAGCTCCTCCTCCAGCTGACAAGGAGCAGCTGAGGTCCTTTATGGGACTGATTGAGTTCTATGCAAAGTTTGTGAGGGATTTTTCAACGAAAACTGCTCCCTTGAGGTGTTTATTAAAAAAGGGGGTCAAATTTCTGTGGTCTGGTGAGCAAGATTCTTGTTTTAATGGGATTAAGGCTGAACTCAAATCTGCGAATGTACTTACTCCGTTTGATACTAAGCGCTCCTCTATTCTGATGGTGGATGCGAGTGGGATCGGTCTTGGTGCGGTTCTTCTGAAAAAGCATGGTGGTGTGGAGAAAACTGTTGCCTTTGCGTCTAGACCGTTGACTGTGTCTGAGTCAAACTATTCTGTGATTGAGCGGGAGGCTCTCGCGGCTGCGTGGGGGGCGAGTTATTTTAGAACTTATTTGTGGGGTTCGCAGTTTATCCTTCGTACTGACCACAAGCCTCTGCTCAATGTCTTGGCACCTGGGGGAACTGGGAAGGGGTCACTCAGGTTGGCCAGATTGGCATCTCGGTTGCAGGACTATCAATTTGAAGTGGAGTTTGTACATGGTTGGAGGAATATCCAGGCGGATTGTTTATCTCGTCTTCCTGTGCGGTCTATTAAGGGGCAAGATTCATTGGATGATGTACAGGATGACGCTGCGGTTGCCTTCTTACAGGATGTTTTGTTTTTGGGGGAGGGTTCCTTTTCCACAGAGGAGTGGTCAAAAGGCATGGAGGAGGATGCTGTCCTAAAGGCTGTTGTCGATCTTGTTGTTAAAAGATCGAGAAGGGAGAGTACTGTGGAACCTCCAGTTAGGCCCTTTCTTAGGGTTTTGAGCGAGTTGTCTCTGTATGGTAGGAATGTGTTGATGAGGGGTGATCGTTTTGTTCCTCCTATTTCTTTGAGGGGTGGGATCCTTAATTTGGCTCACGAGGGTCATTTGGGGCAGACCCTCACCCAGCGACGTGTGAAGGAGAATTTCTGGTGGCCTTTGGTTGATTCTGATACTGTGGATTGTGTCGTTAAGTGTAGTTTTTGTAAGGAGGGAGAGAAGCGTCTGAAGGTTGTGGGGTCTCATTCGGTTGGGAGTATTTCTTTTAAGGATTTGCCTTGGCACAGTATTTGCTTGGACTTCATTGGTCCAATGAATGAATTACCCTCTAATCAGCGTTTTGCCATCGTTGTAATTGATTGTTTTACGAAGTGGTTAACTGTTCGCTTTATGAGAGAGATTGCTACTGATTCCACTATCAGTTTTCTCAAGGGTGTCTTTGTGGATGAAGGTTTTCCGTCTGTGCTGATTACTGACAACGGCACTCAGTTGACTTCTGCAAAAATGGCTTCCTTTGTGCGTGAGTGTGGTATTGAACATCATCGTATGTGTCTTTACAATCCACAGAGCAATGGTTTGTGTGAGAGAGTGAATCGATTAGTGAAGGGTGTGATCCAGATGTTTGTTGCGAGTGGGTGTTTTTCAAATGAGAGAGTTCAGGAGCTTGTGTGGGCCTATCGCTCAACTCCTCATAAACAGGGGGAGAAGTCTCCTTTTGAGTTGATGCGTGGTCGTCCTCCTGTGTCGAGGGTGACTCCTGCGTGGTTAAGAGGTCTGGATAATCAATCTTCTTCACCTAACTTGGCTTCTTTACCAATCTCAGTGGGTGACCTTGTCAAGGTTAAGCCGGGCCGGTGTGCTAAAGGTCTTACCAAATTTAGGGGTCCTTTTGGTATAAAAAAAGCTTTTGCCCATTTTGTGCTCCTTGATAATGGGGAAAAGTGGAATTACAGGAGGGTGGCGCTTTATCAAAAGCGTGGTGTTGTTTCTGCGGGGGATTTTTCAAGTGTCAGTGACAAGAACTGTAATGGCTACATGTTATCTTCTCAGTGTGACTCAAATGTTTTTTCTCCGTCTGCTATACGGGGGGAGGTGGGTAGTGTGATGCTTCCACTTCTTTTGGTGATGCTTACACTTCTTTTTGTGAAGATGGTGGTTCTACCCTTGATCTTGTTCCTGTTCACTCTGCTCCTTCTGGGATCAGTCTGAGGAGTCCTCGTTCCCGTCGTCCTCCTGTCTATTTGGATGATTATATTCATTGAGGGTCTTTTTGGTCTTTTGTTTTCTTGTGTTTTTGTTTTATTTCCTTTTATGATTTAAGGGGGGGGAGATATGTTGTATAGTGCTTAGCCTTTCTTCTATGTTAATTCTCTGGATTGTCTGTGGGTTCTATCTATGATGCCTCCGGGTGTTCCATGGGGTGGCAGTTAGAGCGCTGGCCAGATGGGTGATAGACCTGTTTATCTCTGTGCTGCATTAAATCTACTAAATGTCATCTAGTAACGTGTTGGATCCTCATTTCTACTTACATCATCTTTCTTTAAAGGTTTTCCACTGTCTTTCCATGACACTCCTGGTGAATCTACTATAAGATGGTAAGTATGGCATGATGCCTTTGAAACATATCTTGGGGCAATAGGTGCAGCCAGATATGCTGCTGACAGAAAAAAGTATTTGCTTCTACACTCCCTTGGGTTTGAAGGGAGATCTGTTTTCAAACATCTTCCAGATCTTCCTGAAGGTGACCCAGTTTTGAATGATGTATACTTGGAGGCTGTACAAAAACGTAAACTACGTTTTGACAAGCAACTCAGCCTCATGGTTCTGAGGCACAAGTTTTTTAAGAGGAAACAAACAGATAACGAGGATGTTGATTCTTATATATCTACTCTAAGGAAATTAGCTGGTGACTGTAAGTTTGAGAACTTCGCTGACCAACTTATAAGAGATCAATTTGTATGCCATTGTAAAGACAAGAGCATAATACAAAAATGACTCTCTATGTGTGATCCTGCTCTTGATGAAACTATAAAAATAGCTAAGAGTATTGAAATATACATAGTTTCTTTAAAAGGAATTGAAAGAGAAAATTGCTGAGCCTATAAATGCCATCAATCTCAATTCTACGGCTAAGACTTCTAAAAAAACAGTTATGTCTAGCTTTTCCAACCCAACTAAGTCTTCCAAACCTTTCAAATTTAATATTACAGATACTAGTGTTTGCATAAGAAGTGTTAACTTGTCTCATCCAAAAGGTTTGCGTTGTCCAGCTTCCAATGTTACATGTAATTATTGTAAAAGGGTTGGACATTTTGCTAAAGTTTGTCTCAAATTAAAGGGGCAAGGGCAAAAGAGTTTTAAAAAACATACTGTATGCATGGTTGATTCAGATTCTTCATCAGATAGTGAAATTGTCTCTGTTGTTACTGATCTTATGCATAAAGAAGTTGTTGAAGGAGATCCTAAAGATTGCGTTGATCCCATAGAAGACATTCAAGTTGGATCTAAATGTATAAAACTGCTTGCTGATTCTGGTGCAAAGATAACTATGATAACGCAGAAACTTTTTGATGAAACATGGGAGGGTACACAGCCTCTTCTTCCTCCTGACCTCAAGCCAGTGTCATACGAAGGCCGAAAGACTGACCTTTTAGGCTATTTTGAAGATGAATTGTGTTTTAAGGGGAGGAGGCTCAGAGGTAAAATATATGTTGACATTAAAGGTCTTGATATTTTAGGATGGTTTCACCAAGGTCTTTTCAAGATGATTTTGAGACCTGGAACTAAAGACCAAGTCCTTGTTGTTGATTGTGATGATGAGGTTCAGTCTCTTAAAAAAGAGTTTTCATCTGTTTTTAGTGGAGAACTAGGCAACATAAAGGGATTTAAACACAAAATAATTGTCAAGGAGGGATCGTTGCCAGTCAAGCACAATTTGAGGGGTGTACCTTATAGTGTAAGAGAAGATCTAGACATTGAACTAAAACAACTGTGTGAAAAGGGTGTTATCGAGCCTACAGAATCATCTCTGTGGCTTTCACTTTTGGTCGTGGCCAGAAAGAGGGGTGGTCAACTTTGTGTATGTGTGGATTTGAGGTCAGTGAATAAAGAAATTTGGGTTGACTCTCATCCCTTGCCTAAAATGCAAGATCTCTTTGCGTCTACCAAGGGTGCTAAATTTTTTACTAAACTTGACCTAGCTAGCGCCTATCACCAGATTGAATTGCACCCGGAATCGCGTCATCTTACAGCTTTTGTTTCTCCTCTGGGGACGTTCCAATACCGACATATGCTGTTTGGATTGGCATCCGCTGCGTCGATGTTTCAACGATGATGAATAATATTCTCAGAGGGGTTGATGGAGTGTTGGTCTTTCAAGATGACATACTTATCTTTGCAAAGTATTCTCACTCACATGACAAAATCTTGCATAAAGAACATGGGGTTGTTCTGAAGTTGGAGAAATGTAAGTTTTTTGGCACTGAAGTGAAAAATTTAGGGCACATCCTCACCCAAGATGGAATCAAACCAAGACCTGGTTTGTTAGAGGCTATTTCTAATGTTGCCACTCACACAGACATAACAGGAGTGATGTCTCTTTTGGGTCTCTGTGAGTATTACTCCAGGTTTATACCTCACTATGCTACTATTGTTCGCCCCATTAGCAATTTATTGAAGAAGGGAAGCAAGTTTGAGTGGAGTGATGAATGTGTCGTGGCTTTTCAAAAGGTTAAAGACAGTCTGAGTGGAAGTTCCGTTTAGAAGCCTTTTGACCCAAGTCTACCTTGTTTTTTGACAGTTGATGCTAGTCAGGTGGGTCTGGGAGCTACCATGACCCAAATGGACGGAGTCTGTCAGGCTTATGAGGAGCGCGTAGAGACTTTGGCCGTCGTTTCCGGATCCACATTAATTGGAGGCAGATATATTGATGCAAATTGCTACACGGATCCTGACCACCCTAGTTAATGTATGTGTGGTGTGCCTCTTATGAGTTAGAGGCATTTATTTTCCTGTGCAGACGGAGGGCTGACCCCTCCCTTGGTGGGCGCGGTCCCTGTGATACTTTCCACTCTCCTGGCTTTTAGCCTTAGTACCCATGTCCTGATGAAGCCTAAATCATCTGGCTGAAACGCGACACCTTGTCCTTGAAAGGAGTCCCCATTATATTACAACTGAATTTGCGTGCCTTCTTTTGCACCTTAATAATCACAGGTTGTGTAGAGAAGTTAGTTCTCAGGTACACTGTGTGGGACTACCTACTGTTTATGTAGTTCACTCGAAGTTAGGAGTGGATACAAGTACAAGTTGTGTATTTCTTCCTTTTTTAGGGTACATAGATTTATACATAGATATTTTTTTGATAGATTGAAATATTTGTACAGTTTATGCTTGTGATATGTATATTGTGTATATGTTGGAATGTTGTATATAGACTGTGTGTTTTGTATTGCTATTATCTGAGCCACTCTTGCTGTTCCCATATATGTTAAAATGAATTAGTACAGACAAATGCTATTAGTATTTTGCAGGCAACAAGATAATGAATCATTTCTTGTATGCAATTAAAAAGTTTGATTAATCCCTTTAGTACCTTCTTGTTCTACTTTTTCATCCTTGGATGTTCCCTGCTCAGGTACGGGAGGGTTATGTGGGCAGAACCCCTAACCATTGTTTCTAATGACCCAAATAGAGGACGGTATTGAGAGAACAATTGGATTTGCTTCTAGAGTTCTACGAGCTCCTGAATTTCAATATTCAGTTTTAGAAAAATAACTTTTGGCTTGTGCATCGTCGATTGATAAATTTCATTCTTATTGGTGGGGCGAAGATTTTTGTTATAAACAGACCATAAGCCGTTGGTAAATATCTTAAGTGGGACAATAACCAAATGTTCTACTCCCAGGATAATGAGCATGGTGAGCAGATTGTTGCAATATCATTCTGATGTTAAGCATATTTCGGGTGGAAGGAATGGAAGGGCTGATTTTCTTTCGAGATTTCCTTCTGTAGACTCCCATGATGATGATGATGATGTTCTCATTGATGAAGATTGCGAGGATTGTCTTGTTGCTGGTGTTGAAATTCCAGAACTTAAATTCTGTTCTGAGGAAGAGTGGAGGTTAGCTTTTGCTAATGATAACATTCTTCAAGAGGTCTGCAATTTTATTAAGTCTGGATGGCCAAGAGAAAAGGTTTTCTCTCTTCCTTGTCAACCATTTTCAAAGGTTGAAGATGAGTTGTCGGTGGAAGACAATATTCTTTTACGTAATGACAAACCTATCCCACCACATGTTTTAAGGAAAGGTATCCTAATTAGAGCTCATGAGGGACATTTAGGGTCTTCATTTACCAAGCGCCGTATCCATGATACATTTTGGTGGCCGGGTATGGACGCAGAGGTCGATGATTTTGTCATGGACTGCAATATCTGCAAAACATCTGACAAGTCTCTCAAAACCTGTATTCCTCCACTAATTCCAGTGGAATGTCCTGATCAATCTTGGCAAAAGGTTGGAATTGATGTTATGGGACCCTACATAACTCTCAGTGGAGGTGCAAGGTTTATTTTGGTAATGATTGATTATGCTTCAAAATGGCCTGAATTTAAGTTAGTCAAGGAGTGAAGTATGGAGCAGAGAAGGTTTTCCGGAAATTATTGTTTCCGATAATGGGAAACAATTTGTTTCTAAAGAATTTGAAGATTTCTAGTCCATCTCTGGGGTCAAACACAGTAGAAGTTCTCTATATCATCCTCAAGGAAATGGGCTTGTGGAGAGAATGGATAGAGTGGTTGGTGATTGTGTGAAATGGGCAAAGGCTAGGAATTGTGATGTTGCTAAATCACTTAACAGCATGATTTGGTTCTAGAGAAAAACTCCTCATTCTTCCACAAAAGTTTCCCCTTTCGAGTTGATGAAGGGGAAGGAAACCCAATAATTCCTTTCGTTCAGGTTGGATGTCTAAGTGAGTTCAAATGAATCTGATGTGGAGAAGTTAATGTCTTTTGTTAAAGAAAGTGCATCCATCACTCAAGAGAAACAAAAGTTAAGTTTTGACACTAAGAAAGGGTCAAAATTGAGCACTTTGAAGGTTGGTGATTCTGTTAGAATCAAGAAATCTATTCATGTCAACAAAGGTGAAAGTAAATTTGGACCTCCTGTCAAAGTTCTGAAAATAGTAGGTAATGCTATTCAAATTGAAGGAGGATTTTGGTGGAACTTGGGTAAAGTTGCTAAAGTTAATTATTCCAACCAGAAACAATCTTCTAAGAGTAATAAAGAGATGGTTTCACATACTTTTTCCAGAAAGAGCTCACGTTCAATTGTTAAACCTATAAGGTATAGAGATTAATTAGAGTTATGATGTGAAGGTTTTGGTAGTCACTCCTTGTGATTAACTTCATGTATATTGTTGGAGTATAAGTTTCTTTTTTATATATTTTTTTGAATATTTTTTATTCTTATTGTATTTATTTGTTGTGTAAGAAGAGAAGGTAATGTAGTAAGTTATGATGTCAATCATATATTCTTATGTGTAGTGTTGCCTTAAGATTGTACCAGTGGTGCTTAGTTACATTAGAATGTATGAATCATTCTTGAGATGGTGTCTGTTTGAGCCAGATGATTTTCTAACTGGCTATATATCCATGTAATCCTAATGAAATATCTCAAGACAACTGATTGTTTCCAGCTTGATTACTACACTCTGCAACTATGTCTCTAAACTCCCAGAATCTGAACGGATTCCAGAAGTAGAAGCCACTAGTTGCATTAGTACTGATTAAATTTTGCGTTGAAAATTTAACATAGCATAAGAAACACAGAATACAACAAATTGGTGATGCTCAGGCGATCACTCATGATGTTCAAAAGCTCACAAAGAAGAAATCCATGTTTAACATTCCACATATCATGTGATAATGTGGAAGCCCACTGCCTACTGCGCCATCTACTACCAGAGACAAACCCCTCTGAGCTCCTATGAGTGCAGGGGCACCAAAGTCACTCTGACATGGCATGTCCAAGACTCCTTCTCTGAAAGCTGCACAAACTTTAGAAAATGCTAGTTCTTTGTTTAACTCTAGTATCAAATGTGATAGTCCCCTCTCTTCAATCCTTGCTTCACAATTATACTCAATAGTGATAGATATACTGTGATGATTCTGCCAATTTCTTCCAGCGTGTTTTGCTTAACCCTTCCTAGTGTGTCTAACTGATTTCCAAGCAAACCTCTTTTCCCACAACTTGCATGTACTCTTTCCCTTAGTAAGCCGGACCTTAGTTTTCCTGCTCTAACGGTTAATTCTTCATTACTCTCACCCCTTTCTTAAGGATTCGTCTTGTGAGTTACTTTTCTGATGACGTCAACTTGTTCCTACAATCATAATTTCAAGCCAGAGTTGTCATGCACACCATCTACTCTCCTGCTAATAACTCAAGAAATCATTTGGTCCTTCAAGATATTCATGCCACTCCTTGGATTTGTCTTTACTTTTCCATGCCTTCCGGCTCTTTACCATGTCCTGTCATGGAAATGACATTGAGTCGGGTTCAAGTTTGCCACTCGCATCTGCTTGTCCTGACACATGGATATCCTAGATCTCACAAAAAACATAAGCCATGTTATTTAATGTTTTATAATGAGGCCAGATTAACTATTATTTGATGCGCACATACAAAGGCAGCACTTTCAACTCACAAAGCTCAACAGGACATCCCCACTTTGAGACCAAATCAAGTAGTTTGAATAGTGTTGTAAACAGGAAATTATACAAGTTATATGTAGAAGCCAAAACTTGATCAAATAAAAATAAAATCTCTCTATGCATAAATACATTTTTGAGATTATTCATTCCAGTATACTATTATAACATCTCAACAAAGCCAAAAAATATAGATTATCTGCATTGCTGCATGTGCTTCATGTCACGCAGTAGGTTCAGACTCATGGTCAAGATGCTGCTTCCCTTCATCAATGAGGTGAAAACCATTTCCCAATTAAAACGTTGTTGTCACCTATGTGGGATCGCTTAGTTGTATTCATGTGGATAAGAGCACTGAATGTAGATCCATAGATGGAAAGGAGAAATGGTTTAATTCAACGCTTGTAAATGACGCTGATATGATGTCAGGTGTCATTTACTTTGGTTTAACAGCAAATAGCACTTTCTATATGACCAATCGGGACAGGTTTGATTATAAAATGTTCCAGGCATCTACCAAAGTATTCTGATCTCTGCTAATCCTTGCCTAGATGGACCAACATGCTTCAATCAGCAAAACTAAAGGACAACCTTTAGAGTCTGATTTAAAGTATTGGAGGACGGAAGGCACTCCCTCAGAATGGTAGAGGACATTGACCCCACTATCCTGCGGGACGCCCGCCCATCGAATCTGAGTTGTCAGCCAGGCCATACAGTTTTTTATATTCAAAGAGGGAGTTAAAAAAAAATTAAATACTAATGAACCCCACACTATGTGAGATTTCTCTTATGGTGTGTGTGTGTGGGGGTCATTATTATTTTTTTATTGTTCATCACCACCAGGTTTTACCTGATGGAGACGGACAACAAAAAAGCCATCCGATTGCCCATTCTAAATTGGGAAGTCGGTCACGTGGCTAACCTTGGATTTTACGTCGAGCCAAACAAATGCTTTCTTTTATCTTTCCTTTCTTGGATAACATATTCTTGTTTATTGATTTACCTTTCAGAATGAAGGACATCTTATCTATCATAAGTTCATATCATGCTAGATAATAAACTCCAGTTGATGAGATCATGATGGATGAAAACTAACCTCTTTTGATTTACAGAGATTATGATCTGAATTTTTTACTCTTTCTCTATAAGAATAGGTGGAATTCAAAGTTAACATTGAGAACATTGATTTGCTTCTACATATATTGGGTAAAATGTATAATGCCAAGTGAGCACTGATCTCAAAATCCACCACTTTAAATTAAAGTGCTCAACAGAAAGAAAGGAAAGGTCAATCAGACACATTTGGTAACAACACCTAAACGTTGAATGAGCAGGAATATCTTTAGGAAACCAACCATTTAGATCTGCTAAGTTGTGTTGAGATAACAGTAACAGTATTTGTTATGCTTTATAAGATTAGCTGTTTGGCTGCCCAACTCCCTGAGGTATCTCAAGTGAGGAAGTTATTTAATTAAGAACACTCTCAGTGAGTTTAAATGAGAGCCTAAGTTTAAAATCACACAGGAAGCGGAACATTGCTGAGGGAAAATGTGCCCTTACCTTGTCTAGATCTCTGTCTAACTTAGTTAGCTCATCATTAAAATTAATGGCATTTGGAGGAATATAACTGTTCACACAGATCAACGAGTCACATAATTCACAGTCTTAGCATTCTTCAATGGAGCAATCCCTAACCAAAATCAAGCCCAAATTATATAAACAAACTACAGAAATACACCAAATATTATCATGCTAAGTATTTATCGAAATAACAACTGTAAAGCAAAACCATTTAAACCACCCAAACAGCATTTACAACATACATATAACACACAATACAATAGAAATTCATTGAAACACTTATACATTCCTATAAAACGCAGACAAAATACAGGAAAGTATTATACATCACTATAAAGCCTACAGCATTAATCCAAAATACACAATGCAATTTACACTAACTGATAACATACTAAAATAACATTAACTAAAAAATACTACACTAACTATCTCTTAACACCGTCCCTCAAACACTAAACACCTACTTGAACCGGAGAGGAGGACCAGGACACAGCTGCTAAGTCCATAAACAGCCCAAAATGACAAACACAAAGTACAAAAACAAGCAACTGGTAAACAAAATTGGTAAAGAAAATGGACATAAAAACTACACTTCCCTAAGGAAGCAATGGAATGACTAAATGTATATTTATAGTTGATGTCTGTAAATCATTATAAATCATGAGAATATGTTTTAAAATGTAAACTAAATATATTAGAAATGCTCAAAAGTCCTAATAATTTTTACAGTATTTTGTAATATATGTGTCTAAAAATGAAAATAATATACTACATTTTTTTTTGATGTTCAAAATGACTGTAAACCATGTTTATGTAAATAACTTGCAGAACTTTATCTACACTAACACACTATTCCATGTACAATTTGCATTTTTTGTACAAAAAAGAAAATATTTTTTGTGGTGCAAATAAAAAGTGGGTTACAAAAAAGGTTGGTGTGATTATTTGACCGTATTCTAATGAGTAAGTCTTTAATAAATGTGTATAGATAAAAAAAAATAAAAAAAATAAATAAATAAATAAAAAATAATAATAATTAAAAAAAAAAAAAAATATATATATATATATATATATATATATATATATATAGCTGCACGTTTCTGTTGTCCCATAAAGGTGTCAGAAAAAGATAGGCTGACAAACTGGTATCCGATTCACAGATTTTATTACACCAAAAGACCCCCTTCACCCCTTACAGACGCGTTTCGCCTTTGCAGGCTGCGTCAGTGTAACGTTAGTGTAAAATCAAAATCGCCATTTTAAAGCCATTGCCCCGCTATACATGTCACAAACATAAAAGAAGGACATTATCTGGTTCAGAATTTGGCGGCCATCTTGTAATGTACATATTACATTGAAATCTTAGGCTAAAAAGAGGCGACAAGTGTGAAAGTGCATAGTGCTCATTAAAAACCATTAACGTTATGTTATAAAAATATGTTTTTTTCATCAATACATTGACACAGCAAAAATTCATGTATTTAGCAATTGAAATGTTAACCACAATCGTTTTTTTCAATATGCTTGATGTTAGTTATTAAGCCCTGAATGGGCAATTTTATCAACAGTGCAAACAGTGTTAATCAGGCATGACATGTTTGTAGGAAAAGATGGCGATGTTATATAGTTTCAGTTCATCCTTATGCCATCTTGTCCACACATACCAGGCAATTTACAGATTATAAATGAACCCAAAGTTCTTCATTATTATTTAAACCCCACGGAGTCGTAGTTTTTAAGCTAATGATGTGTTTGGACTCCAAAATACGTAGGGCCTTGTCTCTGTCACCCCCTCGTTCTAATTTGGGGGCCTGGTCGATGCAGTAGAAACTAAGTTTTTCCCACTTGATTTGATGGTGTTCAGCAAAGTGTCGGGCAACAGGATATGATTTATCTTTATTTGTGATTGCCCGCATGTGTTCAAGAATTCTTAGTTTCGCTGGTTTAATAGTGCTGCCGATGTATCGCAGCTTGCAAGGACAGGTGAGACAATATACAGTGTATTCTGAGTTGCAATTAAGCAACTGCTTGATCTTAATGTTGGGTTTGTTGTCGCCTGTACGGTTTGGGTATTCTGCTATTTTACTACTGTATTTGCATGCCTTACACTTAAGACAGGGAAAGAAACAAACCGATTTCGAAATTTTGATGGGTTGGGCCAAGGATCTAAAATGGCTGTGGACCAAATGATCTGCCAAAGAGGGGCATCTTCTGTAAGTGATTAGAGGCCTCTTTGGCAGATTTTTCCTGAGGACCCTGTCAGCAGTGAGAATGTGCCAGTGTTTCTGAAAAATGTTCACTATTTCGCCTGATTTGGTGTTAAATTCCGTTATCATACGGACCTCATCAGGTGCCTCAGTTTTTTGTTTGGGAACAAGGAAAAAAAATATATATATATATTACAAAATGAAAGTATATGAAAAATATTTTATACCCAAAAAAATTATAACTATGCACTCCACAAATTTACAAATACTGGCAAATGGTAGCACTTTTTGGAAGTTCAATCATTGTTCAAATCAACCATTCCTTGGAAAGGTCAGATATATTGAGTTTGGTGCAACAGCACCGGCTCAACGCTGGCTACACTACACCAAACCCACGCATGGACCACTGGACGCATTTCTAGTTGTAAAAGTACAACTCATAATATGGTCTGCGGTCCTTTGACCTTTCCCAAGGTGGAGCCTTGAAAACAGGTACCGCAATGGGAACAGCTAAAAAAAGCTCCAGCACGGTATGGACGTTGACGTCAATGCCGTGCTGGAACTGGGGGAATAGGGACAGGGGGACACATGTTGTGCCCCCTGAATGAATCCCCATGACGGGGCTCTGCCATGAAAAGTCTGCCAGTCTAGGAACTCTAAATATGCTGAGCGGGATTGCACCAGTCTCTGCTCAGCATAAAGGGATGGGGTGCCTCTGCTCCATCGTAATGGAACGACTGTTCCCTGGCGTAGCTGGCGGTCCAGCGCAGACACAACTTACAAAGTCGCTATCGGCAAAACGGTGCACCGCCGCTCGTAATTAAGTCCTTAGCTACTCTGGGGAAAGTGCTGAGCTTTGGGGAGGCCATCTTTATTATTCCAACTGCAGAATTATCCACAACGGAGAAATGTTGGACTTAGGGGTAGTCCACTTTACTAATCCCACTGCAAATGAAAACACCTGAGGCCAACTTACAAGTAACATTCACAAATACAAATTTCAAAATTAAATCCAAAAATAGAGTTCAATGAAGCATAAATGCAGATTACAGATGCAAACTCAAATTAAATAGTAAAACATAACTACATTTTAAGTTATTAAAAATAATATAAACTATAAATTAATTCACACCTTGACTAAAATATATTTATTTCAGAGACAAAACTATCATTTGTATATAAAAATGATATTTTCAAATAATTAAAAATTACCAAATATTTTTAACAAATTTACAAAAATGTATCTTGAAAAACTGCATAAAACAAATAAGTAATATATTGGTATAGCATAATAATTGAATACAATTTTCAAAATGAAACTTTACAAATTAAAGCTGAATTCATTAAAAAAAGGATATACATTCATATTATTAAAAATAAATTAAACTGTCATCAAATGTGAAACAGAAATCAAAAAACTAAGTTAATTATCCTAATAAAATAAAACAAAACATAGAAAATCCAAATAAAGTTCTGAACATATTTATCAAAACAAGATAAATTGAAAATATATATTTTTTTAAATGTCATTAATTAATTTACATTATTTTTTCACATACAACACATATAAAATACAAATTCAATCCTCACCATATTATCTTCCAAGCCCTAAATCCTACTCCTATTTTTAAAACAATGACGGCATATACTAAATACACATAAAGCAACAATACACATTGTAACAATATTAAACACATCAATATTTTTAACAACAGTATTAAAAGAAACATAAAAAACGAAATATGCTTAACTGGAAAAATCTAGAAATTTGAGAAGAAAATCACATCTCACGGTTTTCTCTGAATCAGTTCAGGTGTTGCAATAGCAGCAAAAATATATGGATGCACACATGAGAACCTTGAAACATAACTGTTCCCTTGTGCATCGAATAAGGTATGCATTAGGCAAAATAAGGATTGCTCGTACAAACCAAGAGTTAGAGGGACTTCGGAGCAAAAAGTAATGGGTGCATGACCCCATTTGGAGGCCGTTTTGCAGGAATAAGAAGTACTGCATTACAGGTCAGAATATGTGAGATATGATAACCAAATATAAAGCAAATTAAATGATGCACAATTTCTTCAATACGTTTTTAGGTGAGAATTGACCACAATGACATTATAGATTAACTCTTTAAAGGGAACAGGATTAAAACAAGACAAAGGGCCCAATTTTGATGTTGGACGGACTCGATTGGGTACTGGGAGCGACCAACCGACCGACCGACCTCCTGTCCGTGGTCCCAACCCAACAATTAGGATGCGACTGAACACTGTCCGGTCGCACTCCTATTCTTCACAATTGGAGCATGCATTCCGACCGGAATGCATGCACTCATTGCAAACAGAAGAGGTGCAGTTAATCTCTGCACCCTGTGGCAGGCACCATATGGTGCCTGCCACAGGGTGCAGGGTTCAAAAGGGTGGAACCATAGGTGCCCACTCGGCCTCCAACTGGAGGCCAGGCACCAATGGATGCCCTGTTGGGGGCCCCCCAAAGTCGACTTCCGACAGCCTTTCTGTGGTGGAAAGGCCGGCACAGAAAGACTGTCGGAATCCACCCTTGGGATTACTAGAGGCTTTCTAAATCGGAGAAGCCATTTGCAAATCCAACTTGGATTCCTTTCTGACCAACTCCATCCAAATGGTTTGGTCGGAAATTAATTCGAATAGCTGATTACTATGCCATAGGATTGGTTCCGACCAAACTATTTTAAACTGCATTGTTAATACAATGTCTTCTTCATACTTATAGGATCCCATTACTCAGTACAAGAAAGATGTGGGCCTTACAAACTTTAAATCTTTCTCCACCACAGCCCATATTCCATATTTCTGTGTATAGACGTATGTATATAGAGATATATAGATACATGTATATACACTTTTGAGGAGAGTGAATGAATGCTACAAAGAAAGATAAAGATTTTGTTGCGTTCATATTCTTTAGGCTGAAGAACTTTAAAGGTTTATAATCAAATGGAGAAAAAAAGAGACCAGCACATCAAGGCGATGTATTGTAATTACAAACCCCCAATGAGGATTTAGTTGTAATTCACTCGACCCAAGTTTGTATTAGAATAGATCAATAGAATTTTTTCAGCAGAAACAATGAATGTTTCAGAGCATAGATTACTATGTATCAGCACTTTAAAAACTAGCAATCACATGCCATTTGGAAATCTTTATGATGAGTTGATAAGAGACCAGATCATAATGCATGTGAATAACTTACACTCAAGATAAATAAGATAATCAGGTTTAAAAGATGTGATAGCTATAGTCCAAAAGGCTAACCGTGCAAGGGCAATACTAATAAGCATAATCTGGAAAATAAGAACGTAATCCAGTGAAAAAAGAAAGGCAAGGAGAAAAACAGGATGGGTACACGAAAATTGATCAAAATACTAATTATTATGAAGAGAAAACGTGGGACTTGGGGCCTGGCGTACAAAGCATTTTTTAACTGGCGCAAATGCTCCATTTCAGTGTTTGCAACCATTACAATCCCTCCTGTGCAGCCTAATTATGATCACACTGTTTGTGAGGCCATCTTCTAGCCTGCAGCGGTGAGTGACGTTTTATGTCTCTGCTGTCACTGACATTAATGCCTAGTACTTTTGATTTCTGATATGTCATACCTTATTTTTTTTTATCAAGATGTTGTGTTGACTGAGGGGCCTTAGGGTCTGTTCCACCAAGATCAGAGTTTCTCTCTGTCATATCCCTCTTTATGTGTTTCCCCCAAGTCAGGTGTTTAATTCTTCTTATGATAGCACCAGACGCTATGGGGCCCATTAGGATGGCGGGCAGATTTCCCCCGTCAGGCGCCGGCCTGGCGGGGGCAATCTGCCTGCCATCCTCACCTAAATGACCCCCCGCCATATTAGGATGGCGGGGGGGGGGACTGCGGCGGACATAAAAACGGTCGGCCGCTTTTCCGCCCCGGTCACCTTGCGACCGGGGTGGAAAAGGTCCAATATGGTGGCGGTGTCTAATAGACAACGCTAGCCATATTAAGATGGGCTTTTTTAGATGCCTTCACTTTGGGGACCCCATGTGGGACCCCCGAGTGAAGGAGACGTGGGGGGTGCATACGGTGGGTGCATGTGGTACCCCCCTGCATTTGCATAAACAAAGTGGCAAGCACCGTGCAGCACCTTTGTTTATGCAAATGCATACGTGCATTTTTAGCATTGTGGCGGGTGGTGCTGAGAGCACCGCCTGCCACAATGCTAAAAATGCAGGATGCGCCTGCCACAGTGGCGGGCGCATCCTAATTCCCCCCTCGGGACCCCCGCCCTTATGGCGGGCGGTCCCAATTACCAATAGGATGGCGGGCGGACTAAGTCCGCCCGTCATCCTAATGACCCCCTAAGGCTTAAGGGTGGCAAGGGACTAGTTCTGGGCATCCACCACCTCCTGAATTCCTGAGAGAAGAACTAAGTACACCGAATCAGCCACAGAAATATCTACAATCAACGTCCAAGATGCCACTAATAGTCAGAACCAAGGAATCGAATGAGGAAAAGCAAAAAAAGTGAGGGATGTGGGACCGGTAGATGACCTGGTTAAGAAATTGAAAGCCACACAATGCAGGAAGTTGCCAGGCCCCAACCCAAGGGATTATGCATCATATTAAGCACTGTTGGTCACAATATTGACAATGTTCCATTCAATTCAAGCAAGCACCTTCACTTATATATGACACACAGTTTATGTTTATGTGTAGGATGCACAAAGGTCGACGGCGTTTCGGTCCCATTACTTAATCATGGGGACCATCATTAAGACATTGGTATAATGCCTAATAGTTATTAGCCTCTATTGCCTAGAAGGGGGAAGGGAGAAAGGCAAAATTACATTTAGTAACAAGCATAAGTTAAAGCTGGTGCTAATGGTGAGGGTGTGGTAAGGCTCATTGCAGTGACAAAACAAAAGTTGACAGTTGACTTTACAGTTATTATGCAACCATTGAGGCCGGGCTGATAAGTTGTCAATGAGTGAAGAGGGCACGTTGTGAAACCGACATCTTCCATTCACACAGACTGGTTAGGTTAATGACAGTGTTCATAGTCAGCAGCTAGCTCAATCAGATGAGGATCATCCTAAATTAGTAAGCTGGTAATATATACCATGCAGTTTCTGAGGAATACGGGTATTTAAAGTGTCTAAACCCACGTAAAAGCAATTAGGAATTATAATTCAAAAGAACAGTTCCAGTGAAGGTGTGTGACATATGTCGGAGTTAAAAAGTACCTCAAAAGTGAGAGCCTTGTCTGATACGGCGCAGTGCAATTAAAAGACAAAAAGGTCGAGAGATTCATTAATTGAAACGGCAAGTGAATTACAATTATTAACTGACAAGAAACTATAAGTTTCCCTGGTGAATACGGCGCATTGAGTGAAAGAAAGGGAGAAATTGCTTACCGAGGGGAGATACCCAGTGTGCTAAAGAAGTCGGCGGGAGGGTGCAGAGCCTTGTAAGTCGCGATTCTAAATGAAATTGTTGGCTGCCCTAAGGGGTAAAAACGGGGGGAGAGTAAGAAGGAGAAGGAAAGGTACAGTTCGGGTTTGTGGGCCCAACTGAAGCACCTCTTACCCGGATCGGGAGTTAAGGAAGGACCGCGTCTTAATTTCGGAGCACGGAGGGGGGAAGTGCCTGTAATCGAAACGGGGTAAATTTTAGGGAATCTTTCCATTAGATATACACAAAAGGTACGAACAGGGGACTACTCGTTGGCTTACCGGATTCGTCGGCGTGATAATCTTCCTCACAATGCGGAAGAATGACGGGGGAGGAGTTACGCAAATAAGAGGAAGTGGAGCCTGATTGGTTAGTGCGGGAGGGCAAGGATTAGGGAAATAGAAAAGGGGTTTGGGTTAAGGGCAGCCATGTTGGAGGGATATTAATGAATAACAAGCTAAGGGAATTGATCAGCCAGATATTAAGGGAAAAGATAGAATAGGAAAGTAGAGGGTGATGGTGACAAGCTTAGCTTTGAGTTAGAGTAATAGAATAAATGAAGTATGTGCGTTAGAGTAATAGAATAAATAAAGTATGTGCGCAGAAAGTACAATTACACACAAGACATTAGTACACTGATTATAAACAATTGGCAAGTCACAGATAATCAAGGTAATTCGAAAGGGTCAATGGACGGGGACAGAAAGGTTTAGAGCAAGGTTGTCCAGTCTTCTTGAAGATTTAATCCGGAGTTGAGACTGTCCGTTTTAAGTATCCATTTTAACTCTTCCTTATTGAGCATTTTGGTCAAGTCTCCACCTCTTGGTGGTACGCATACTTGACTGCATACACAGTCCAGCGAATTTCATTTTCATTGTGTCCTTTTTGTGTAAAATGTTCACCAGGAGCATTGGCCGTTTTACATCTAATCCGGCTCTGATGTTGGGAGATCCGCAGTTTGATTTTTTGTTTTGTTTGACCCACATAAATCAAATTACACGGACAAAAAATGGCATAAACAATATGTTAGATCTGTCTGCATCTGGGGGTGTTCTAACCATCATTATTTATTTTTGTCACCCTCAGCCTCCCAGTGTTTCTATTTTTATTTTTATGTTCACCAGGATTTTTCAGTGCTGTCAGGGGGCTAGGTGTTCCTTGACTATGACGCCATTTTCCCCTTCATACTCTGTGAGGCCTAGTTAAGCTTCTGGAAAATCTAGGGACACTCAGGAACCTAAAATGGTTTACCAACTGCCATAACGGACATCCCAGGAAGACAGACCCATAGGCTAACATGAGGAAGGTTCCAGAACCATCTAGTGGCTTCCAGAGGTCTCAGGCCAGTCTATAAAAGGCCAGTGACCAGCAGCCATTTTGTGCAGTATCAGGAGTGACCAGTGTGGAGAGAGGCGACCTGAGGAGGAGGATTGTGCACTAGTAGTGACAAGATCGACCTGTGGGGCCTACTGTCGCTCTACTGGGAAGTGCCCCCTTTTAGGCTGACCAAACCCCATTGTCACGGCATTCATAAATTGTGACCAGAGACTCTGTGACAAGATTTTAAATCATCGCGATTCGCTGTAAAGTGACCCTCGTGTGTCCTGATCGCCTGCCCTGAAGGCTGTGGGCAGAGCAGGTGAACTTCGACCCAGAGTTGTGTTGACTGGCCCAGGAGTCCGGGGGCGAGGAGTAAGGACAGTCGCATCCATAGCACTCGAGTCCGGGTCTCACACTGTGGAGAAAGGCGGTAAAATCGGCTGAGGCTCCTACCTGAGTGAGGCGCCGACATCAAGCCTATCCCTGACGCGAGACCGGAAACCAGTGAAGTGCCCAGCTGTCCCGTGTGTTGACGGGAGGAGTCGTTGCTGAGGGAGAGGCGGAGTCCGGAGATAGGAGGAAGGCGTCAGAGGAGGCGCGCCTAAAGCCAACCCAGCTGGTCGGAAGAGGCGGAGCTCCGGCCTGAGGAAGCGCCGTCGGACTCGTCGGTGGAGCGGTGGAAGCGCCGTCGGACTCGCCGGTGGAGCAGCACTGATCGGAACCACTTCTCGCTTTTCCCCCCCCCCCGTCGCCAACTCCCACGGAGCCCTCACCTACGGCGCCGGAGTCAAGCGCCGGAGCGAGCGAGCAACTCCAGCCGGGTGGCTCTCATCAAAGAAAGTAAGCGGGGGGAAAACGTGGGGAAGCGGGAGGCGGCAGTGCCGGCTGACAGTGACCCCTGAAGCGGCGATAGTGTGAAAGAACTGTAAACTGACGACCCGCCAGGAATAAAAACTTGAGAAACTTGGTTACCAACCCCCCAAGTATAATAATAAGATATTAAGGGGAGAGTGAGAAGGGAAACGAAGCACTGGGTTCATGTGCCTGGCGCAAGAGTATTGAAAGCTGGACCACAGGGTGCCAGTAGCGATCAGAGCTCACCTTTAAGACCCTTCCAGGCAGTTCATCCCTTGGAGTCAGTTCTACTTCAAGAGGGGTTTAGCAAAAGAATAGACAAAAGAAAGCATAATTAATTCGCCTTGTCTTCTTTTAGCCATCTAGCTGGTTGCAAGTACTGTGAGGAACGCTGCTGGGGGTAGAATTCTGTTGAGCTGTTCTGGAACCTGAGAGCAGATGGGTAATGTACATGCCAGGTTTATGTAAAGTGGCGCATTGAGCCTATATAGTGAATTTTCCCTTCTGTAATAGCTGATTGAGAAGGCAATACTGATGTAACTGATGGTGATTTACCTCAAATGTAATGTACCTTTGATTAATCTTCACTGAATTGAGAAAAGTATTGAAGATTGTGAATTGTATATGAAATCTTATGCTGAACTAAATGTAGACTGCTTTTGACTAAGAAAAGGACAAAGAGAAAGTTTTATAAAAGGTACTGGTATTTTTCTAAACTGGTGTAGCGTCCTTTATTTTTAGTGGTAAGTCATTGGGATACTGTGAGTGGGCTCTGTAAGCACTTAACCAACGCCTTGGAGTTTAGCTGTTCCCCCTACTGTGCCAGGCTACCCTATGTAGTCTAGGATACCCTAGGTCTAACATAATTGGTGTTTCAGCGGTGGGATTACGGATTTGTGCTTACATTCACTTAGTAGTAACGCAGTGCTTACCACGGGCCTACACCTGGAGTTTTCTCCCTGCGGCCCTCCTAATTTGAATTTTGTTTTTTCTAAATTTATTTCTGGTGGTGGGTGGAGGTTAACCCCAGGTCACTTTTTGGTTTTCTCCTGTGTGTTAAGTTTAGTCCATAGTGAAAATGGAGTTAAATTTGGAAGAGCTGGAAAACTATACCGTGACCCAACTCAAGGAATGGTGTCAGCAGCAGGGGGTATTCTTTAAAAAAGGTGCCAGGAAAGGCGAGCTGCTGACAAGCATACGGGCATGGGTGGAGGCTCATTCCGGGGAGGAACCGGACCCAGAAGGGAGTGACAGGGACACTGTCCTTGAGACTGCAATGCTGTACCAAGCTGGAGGGGGGAATCTACTGACAGGTCCCAGGACACCTTCAAGGGTGGGCAGCAGCGTCTCGGAGAGGGGTTTGACCGACGCCGAGCTAGAAGATAGGAGGGAGGAGAGGAGAATGAGGTTGGAACTAGCCAGGATGGATATGGAAAGGGAGGACAAGAGGTTAGCCCATGAGCGAACCATTAAAGAGATGGACCTACAAGCTCTAAATCTAAGGTCTTCCAATTCCGATAATGGTGGCAGCGAAACTAAGGTGAACACCAGAGAACCCAGACCCTATTTACCCAAAGATGTCATGGCTAGCTACGCACCAAGTGATGATATTGCAAAATGGCTAGCCGCCTATGAGGTCTCATTGAGGGCCCATGGGATCTTGGAAGCCCACTGGGGGGGTGGGTTGTATAAGTACATGCCACCTGCTGGCAGGGATACCTTGTTGGCCCTGGAGCAGGGTGAGCAAACCCACTACCCTACAATGAAGGTGGCGCTGATAAGGAAGTTTGGGCTAACCCCTGAGAAGTATAGGCAGAAATTCAGGAGTAGCCACAAACTAGGCACACAGAATTGGGTGGACTTTTTGGATTACGCCAGGAAGGCCTTGGAGGGTTGGGTGAAAGGCAGCGAGGTAGGGGACTATGAAGGTTTATATGACCTCATACTCAAGGAACACCTACTCGAGAAATGTTTTCCCGAGCTGCGACAGCATCTGGTGGACAGCAAGCTGACCAGCCCCAGGAAGCTTGCTGAGGAGGCGGACATCTGGGCTAGTACCCGGGTGTCATCAAAGGGGACTGGAGGGGATTCCCAGAAGTCTGGACAGGGCGCCCCCCAGAAGAAAGAGGGGGGAGATAATAAGAGGGAGTTCTCAAAAGGTCCACAAAATACTTCACAAGGAAGGGGCAGAGGATTCATCCCTAAGGGTAACCCCCCTCGCAACCCTAATCCTGGCCAAAGCCAGCAGCCAAGGGTTGTTCATTGTTTCGAGTGTGGTGGTGTGGGACACTATAAAGGAGACGTGAGATGCCCAAAAAGACCACCCCCTCCCACTGGAGGAAAAGCCCCGGGAATAACTAGTGTAGTGCTCGGGGAGGAGATGCCTTTGGGTAATGGAGGGGAGCGGGCGGGTGTCACTTTAGTGTCCCTGGGTGATAAGGAGATGGTACCAAAGACCCAACTGCCCTCCAATACTACCAAGTATGAGCAGTGGGTCACCATCAACGGCCGTAGAGGGGAGGCTCTGAGAGACACAGGAGCCAGTATGACTATGGTAAGGAGTCAACTGGTGTCCCCAGAGCAGGTCATCCCAGATGTACTCCATCCCGCCGTGATGGCTGACGGCAGATTGGGCCACTATCCTGTGGCGGAGGTTCCCTTTGAGTGGGGAGGGGTTGCAGGCCCACTTCGAGTTGCCGTAAGCCCTGCCGTGCCTGTTGACTGCCTGTTAGGAAATGATATGGAGCACAATGCTTGGAGGGGGGTGGAATACCAGACTCATTCTGAGATGTTGGGACCCCCTGACTGGGCCTGTGTCAGCACAAGGTCCGCGACTACCCGGAGGGGGAGTTCACTTACGCTGGAGCCTGGAACAATGGCCCAGCCGGCTGCCAGAGAAGAGAAGGACAGGAGGCCGGAGGACCCTGCATCGGCATCTCCACCTCGTGAGACAGACAGGCCACCTGCAGAGGTGGATCTGGAGTCCACAGGGGAGAATGTTGCTTCCTTGGAGAACCTACCCATCCCTACTGAATGGCATGTGGAGGGAGGTCCTTCCAGGGAGGTGTTCTGCAAAGCTCAGAAGGAGTGTCCTACTCTTGAGGGACTGCGGCAACAGGCCAAAGCCCAGGCAGCAGGGAACATTGTAGGGAACTACCAGATTTACTGGGAGGATGGACTCCTCTACAGTGAGCCCAAGGCACCCGGACATGGTTCATCCAGGGCCTTGGTGGTCCCTCAATGCTTTAGAGCCTTTCTTTTGGAACTGGCTCATGAGATACCATTGGCAGGACACCTGGGACAGGACAAGACCTTTGCCCGGCTTGTTCCCCACTTTTACTGGCCTCGGATGAGAGTGGCGTCTGATACATATTGTCGGACGTGTGTGTCTTGCCAAGCCAGTGGGAAAATAGGGGTGAAGCTAAAAGCTCCCCTGGAACCACTACCTGTCGTTAGCACCCCCTTTGAAAGGGTGGGCATCGACATCGTAGGGCCATTAGATCCACCAACTTCAGCTGGTCACCGGTTCATCCTGGTTTTAGTGGATCATGCCACACGGTACCCAGAGGCAATTCCTCTGAGGACCATCACTGCACCCGCAGTGGCAAGGGCCCTGATGGGGATCTTCACCCGAGTGGGTTTCCCCAAGGAGGTTGTGTCCGACAGGGGGACCAACTTCCTTTCAGCATATATGCGGGCTATGTGGAAGGAGTGTGGTGTTACCTATCGGTTTACCACCCCATACCACCCACAAACCAATGGTCTTGTGGAAAGGTTTAATAAAACCTTGAAAGGTATGATAAGAAGTCTGCCTGAGAGCCTGCGGAGGAAA